>NC_133650.1:219461600-219809556 GCF_009905375.1 Apium graveolens
AAAAATTAAGACCATGAGCAGTAGATAAATTACAAAATACTTCAAATAAAATTTGAACAAGGGAAGTTGAGTATGGTTACATGTCATTTCAAGGTGCTCCTTTAGTCTGAGCTGATTATTTCTTTTTCCTTGAATCCCTAGTTCTCTTTCTCAGCCTTTTGTCATTCTCCTCAATTTGGTGTTGGAGTTGTCTAAAGAATTCAGCTTCATTTCCATCATTGAGATCTGACATCTCCTGCATTTCTTTGAGTGTATCATTGCATGATATTTGTAGCTGATCTTCAAGTCTAAAAAATCTTCTGACACCCTTTTCATCTCTGAACTCCATCATCCAATAAGGTCTCAAATGCACCGTATCACCATTGTATGGAATAGTTAACACTCCAGGCAGTGCATTTGGATCTCTCCAACTTTATCTGATTTGACTGATCTTGCTTAGTACTTCAGATTTGGCAGCTTTGGTGAAGCTAAAATCCTTTTTCATTGCAGTGAACACCTTCACAAGAATATTGTGACTTTCATTGAGGATTCTATGTAAATGCCAAGTGATCTCCTTGCCTCCCTTGTACCTTAACACTAATCTATCTGGCAGTGTTGTGAATATGTTGAGTACTTGATGATTACCTAAACAAAACATCTAAGTAGATTTTACTTAGTAAAATAATGTAGCACTCGACAGATAAGAATTATAGTCCCGACGGATAACTCATTATAGTCCCGACGGATGATTAACTTATTATCCATCGAGTGAGTAGCTTATGTAATAAGTTTGTAGCACAGTGTTGTATGCACCTTTGTATAGAATCTGTAGTGGCATATAAGTCATGTTGACTTTAACTAGATATGCAGAATAGGTTGATTAACTGTACATAAGCAATGTCTTGTAATTCTGTATAAGTGAAATAAAGTCAAGTGCCAAAATAGCTACCAACGGATGATTAACAAAGCTTCGACGGATGACCAAAATAGCTATCAACGGATGTTTAACATAGCAGTCGATGGATGATCAATTAAGTCATCGACGGATGATCTGAAAGTCGATAAATGATCAAGATTCAAACATCAGTTGAACAGTGAAAGCTGACACACAGCCGTTGAGTTGGATACAAGTACACTGTGGAAGCTCATTAACTGGGTAATAGAGGACGAAAAGCAGCAAAGATCAAGACTGTTAGATTTTATATTTGTTCAGTTCTTTTGACTTTGTAATCTTGGTATTATATAAACCAAGAGAGTAGCAAATAGAAAAACAACTGAGAGAGCTAAGAAACAACAACAGAGAAATCTTTGTAATCACTATCTTTAGCATTTCTTGTGTTCTTAGCAGTTCTATTTGTGTAAGCAGCTGTGGGCATTTCTGCACACAGAGTCCTCTTGATATATTAAATATATCTCTGGTGGAATTGTTTAAATCCACCAGAAAGTTTTTAAAGACTCTTATTTTTAATTACTTATGTTTTGATTCATTCAAGTTTACATTCCGCATTGTGCTAATCAAAACAAATATATCCATAATCGAGTTGAACATTTTTATTTTAAGAAAAAGGTTCAAGAATTCCATTCAACCCCCCTTCTGTAATTCTTGCTATATTGTTAAGGGACTAACAATTGGTATCAGAGCAGGCTCTTAATCAACAAAGAGTTTAAAGATCAAAATAATTCAGCAAGATGAACAAGAAAGATGTTGGAGTCAAGATTCCTTTTCTTGATAAAGACAATTACCATCATTGGAAGGTAAAGATGCATCTTCATATGCTTTCTCAAGATGAGGCCTATGTGGACTGCATAGAAAGAGGCCCTCATGTTCCAATGAGAGCTGCAACAGGAAATGAACCATCTATTCCAAAGCCAAGGCATGAATGGTCTGATCCTGATATTGAACAAGTCAGGAAAGATAAAAAGGCCATGAACATTCTGTTCAATGGTGTTGATGCAGACATGTTTGATAACATCATCAACTGCAAGACTGCCAAGGAAGTTTGGGACACAATACAGATAATCTGTGATGGTACTGAGCAAGTAAGAGAAAATAAAATGCAGCTCCTAATTCAGCAATATGAGCATTTTCACAATGAAGAAAGTGAGTCACTCACTGACATTTTTAGTAGATTCCAAAAGCTACTAAATGCTCTTAAATTGCATGGAAGAGTCTATCAGACTAAAGACTCCAATCTGAAATTTCTCAGATCTCTTCCAAAGGAATGGAAACCAATGACAGTCTCATTGAGAAACTCACAAGATTATAAGGAGTTTACTTTGGAGTGACTGTATGGCATTCTGAAGACCTATGAGCTTGGGATAGAGCAGGATGAAAGAATAGAGAGAGGAAAGAAGAAAGAAGGATCCATTGCACTAGTGGCTGAACTGAAAAAGGAGAAGGAAGTGAAGATGGAAGATGTGGAATCAACTTCAAAGGCCTGTGAAAGCAAGGGTAAAGGGCTAGCTGCAGAAAGTGATGATTCATTGAGCCAAGATGATATGGAGGACATTGATGAGCACCTAGCATTCCTTTCAAGAAGATTTTCCAAGCTCAAGTTCAAGAAGAACTTTGGAGCTGCCAAGCCAAATAGAAACATGGTGGATAAATCAAAATTCAAGTGTTTCAAATATGGCTTGGCAGGGCATTTTGCAAATGAGTGTAGAAAGTTAGATTCCAGTAAGAAAAGATTTAAGTCTGTGGATTATAAGCAAAAATACTTTGATCTACTCAAACAGAAGGAAAAGGCTTTTATTACACAAGAGAATGACTGGGCAGCTGATGGTTTGGATGAAGATGAGGATGTCAGCTATGTCAATCTAGCCCTTATGGCCAAGTCTGATGAAACAGAGACAAGTTCCTCAAGTAATCAGGTAATCACTACAAACCTTGCACATTTATCTAAAGCTGAGTGTAATGATGCAATAAATGACATGTCTACAGAATTGTATCATTTGCGTGTTACACTTAAGTCCCTCACTAAAGAAAATGCTAAAATCAAAGAAAACAACTTGTTTTTGAGTGAGAGGAATAATGTGCTTGAGTCTCAGTTTGTTGAGTTTGAGAAACTAAAAATTGAGTGTAGAATTGCCAAGGAGGAATTAACTGAGTCCTTGAAAAAGGAAGAAATTTTAAAGAAGCAGCTCGATCGTGAACAGGAGGTGATTAAAGCATGGAAAACATCCAGAGATGTTCATGCTCAAATCACCAAGGTTCAAGGAATTGAGTCTTTTTGTGATGAAGCCTGGAAAAAGAATAAGGAGAAACTAGAACCTATTTTGGTAGATGGATTGCTGACAGATGTAGACTCGACAGATGATGAGATCTATCCGTCGGATAACAAAAAGTGTTACCCGTCGAATGATAAAAATCCTCATCCGTCGGCTGTGAGCAAACCCATTAGCAAAGCCAAATTAACCAAGCTAAATGAAAAGTATGGGTCTGTTTCCAAGAACTTTGTTTCAGGAGAGTCAAGTCAAGCCAAGAAAGGGAAGAAGGCTAATGTTGGTCACATGACTGTCAAACAGTTAAGTGACAGACTTGAGAAGATAGAGGTAAAAACAGAGACTAAAAGGAAAAACAATAGGAATGGTAAAGTAGGGATTAACAAACATAATAACTACACACTTGACAAATATGCTCCTAGAAAAATCTATGTCAAATGTGGTAGTGTAAATCATTTGTCTGTTAATTGCAAATCTGCCATGCCTACTCCCATGTCTGTTCAGCCTCAATTCTCTAACATGAGTGCCATGCCTCCCATGCCTGTTAATGCTATGCCTACACAGAACATGAATGCACAGTTTGCTAATATGCCATTTGCACCTAATCCATATTATGCTGCATACAATATGCCTCAAATGCCATTTAGCATGCCTTACTGGAATAACATGTTTGCACCAAGCATGCCATTTCCTGTTAGCCATAACATGCATGATAATTCTGTTGCATCTAGTGGTTTCAAAGGCCCAACCCAAATGACTAAGGAAGAATCTGAAATTCCTAAGTCAAATGAGTTAAGACCTAAGAAACAGAAGAAGAAAGCTAACAAGGCAGGACCCAAGGAAACTTGGGTACCAAAATCAACTTGATTTGATTTTGATGTGTGCAGGGAAATAGAAGGAATCTTTGGTACTTGGATAGTGGTTGTTCAAGACACATGACTGGTGATTCTACCCTGCTCACAGAGTTTGAAGAGAGAGCTGGCCCAAGTATCACTTTTGGAGATGACATCAAAGGTTATACTGTGGGATATGGCTTGATTTCAAAGGACAATGTCATCATTGAAGAGGTTGCCTTAGTGGATGGTCTCAAACACAATCTGTTGAGTATCAGCCAGCTTTGTGATAAAGGCAACTCAGTAACCTTCAACAAAGAAACCTGTGTTGTGATTAATAATCTAAACAACAAAGTGGTTCTCACTGGTGTGAGAAGAGGAAATGTGTATCTTGCTGACTTCAACTCAACTAAAGCAGAATCTGTAACTTGTCTTCTCAGTAAAGTAAGTCAAGATGAAAGTTGGCTATGGCACAAGAAACTATCTCATTTGAACTTCAAGACCATGAATGAGCTGGTAAAGAAAGAGCTAGTTAGAGGCATTCCTATGGTGGAGTTTACAAAGGATGGACTGTGTGATGCCTGTCAAAAAGGGAAGCAGATTAAAACATCATTCAGAAAGAAACTTGATTCAGCAATTGAAGAGCCTCTACAACTGCTTCACATGGATTTGTTTGGACCATTCAATATATTATCAATCTCAAAGAAAAGATTTTGCCTAGTAATTGTAGATGATTTCTCAAAGTTCTCTTGGACCTATTTCCTAAAGTCCAAAGATGAGGCTAGTGAAATCATCATCAGTCACATAAGGCAAGTTAACAATCATCCTGATTTCAAAGTTAGAAGAATCAGGAGTGATAATGGAACTGAGTTCAAGAACTATATCATGAGAGCATTTTGTGAGGAAAATGGAATCTTGCATGAGTTTTTAGCATCAAGGACTCCACAACAGAATGGAGTAGTGGAAAGAAAGAATAGATCTCTTATTGAAGCTGCAAGGACAATGCTTGAAGAATCAAAACTACCAACATACTTCTGGGCTGAAGCTGTAAACACTGCATGCTACACTCAGAACATCTCTCTGATTAATCAAGCAAGATGCATGACACCTTATCAATTGTTCAAGAACAAGAAGCCAACTCTGAACTTTCTTCATGTCTTTGGCTGTAAATGCTATATTCTGAGAAATCAAACTGATCAAAATGGGAAGTTTGATGCTAAAGCAGATGAAGGAATTTTTGTTGGATATGCTGTTGGTAAAGCATATAGAGTCTACAATCTAAGAACCAACATTGTTGTTGAATCTATACATATTGTGTTTGATGATAAAAAGATTGAAGGACTAAAAGATGGAGATTACCATGAGAGCCTCAAATTCCACAATGTTGAGATGGTCAGTGATGAAAGTGATGATGAGAGTGATCAAGAAACAGTGTCTAAGGATAATGCAGACAAATCTACCACAAATGAAGCACAAAACTCAACATCCATCGAGTTACATAACGCTTCATCCGTCGAAAGGCAATCTGTATTATCCGTCGGAAGACAACCTGCCTCATCCGTCGATACTCAAAATTCACCATCCGTCGGGTTATCAAAAGGAGCAGGAAGTCAAGGCAGATCACCCATAGAAAGCACCCCAATCTTAAATCAAAGATCCACAAACTCAGGGGGAGTTTCTAGCAATCAAAACTCAATCACACATCAAGACAACATTGAGGTCTCTTCATCTAGGGCTAATCTACCTCAACCAAGAAAATGGACAAAAGATTTCCCCTTTGAACTGATTATTGGTGATGTTTCTTCCAGAGTTCAAACCAGGAGAGCAACTCAAGAAGAATGTCTATACAGCAGCTTCCTGTCTAAGGAAGAACCAAAGAAGGTAGAAGAAGCCTTGTTAGATCCTGATTGGATTGTAGCTATGCAGGAGGAGCTAAACCAATTTGAAAGGAATAAAGTATGGAAGCTGGTACCCAAGCCTACAGGAAAGAATCCAATAGACACCAAATGGGTATTCAGAAACAAGATGGATGAAAATGGCATAGTAGTAAGGAACAAAGCAAGATTGGTTGCTAAAGGCTATTATCAGCAAGAAGGAATAGATTTTGATGAAACGTTTGCTCCTGTTGCAAGACTTGAAGCCATCAGAATCTTCTTAGCCTATGCAACCCATGCCAATTTCAAGGTCTATCAAATGGATGTCAAAAGTGCCTTTCTGAATGGAGATTTGGAGGAAGAAGTGTATGTAAGTCAACCTCCTGGCTTTAAAGATCCAAATTTCCTAGAGTATGTCTATTATCTACTGAAAGCACTTTATGGACTGAAGCAAGCACCTAGAGCCTGGTATGACACTTTATCAAAGTTCCTTTTGGAAAATCACTTCACAAGAGGTACTGTAGATAAAACTTTATTTTTCAGAAATGTGAATGGCTCTAGCATACTTGTTCAAATTTATGTAGATGATATTATTTTTGGCTCTACAGATGAGAAACTTTGTAAAAAGTTTGCCAAACTGATGCAAAGCAAGTATGAAATGAGTATGATGGGAGAACTAACTTACTTTCTTGGTTTACAAGTTAAGCAAGTTAGTGATGGAATATTCATTAGTCAAACTAAATATATTTTTGATCTTTTAAAGAAGTTTGATCTAATGGATTGCACATCTGCAAAAACTCCCATGGCCACTGCAACTAAGCTTGAACTAAACACTACTGAAAAGTCTGTGGATATTTCAAGTTATAGAGGCATGGTTGGCTCACTTCTGTACTTAACAGCTAGTAGGCCAGATATAATGTTTGCTACATATTTGTGTGCTAGATTTCAGGCTGATCTTAGAGAGTCTCATTTGATAGCTATTAAGAGAATTTTTAGATATCTCAAAGGAACACCAAACCTTGGTATTTGGTATCCTAGAGATTCTGGTTTTGATCTAACTGGTTATTCAGATGCAGATTATGCAGGTTGCAGAATTGATAGAAAAAGCACAACAGGAACCTGTCAATTTTTAGGAGATAAGCTTGTGTCCTGGTTCAGTAAAAAGCAAAATTCAGTTTCTACTTCTACAGCTGAAGCTGAATATATTGCTGCTGGCAGTTGCTGTGCACAGATTTTATGGATGAAAAATCAATTGCTAGACTATGGTTTGCAAGTTGAAAGGATTCCTATTTTCTGTGACAACACAAGTGCAATTGCCATCACTGAAAATCCAGTGCAACATTCAAGGACAAAGCATATAGACATCAAGTACCATTTTATAAGGGAACATGTAATGAATGGTACTGTAGAGTTACATTTTGTTCCAAGTGAGAAGCAACTTGCAGATATTTTTACCAAACCACTGGATGAATCCACCTTTTCTAGGTTGGTAAGTGAGTTAGGTATGCTTAATTACTCTTGAATTTATCTGAATTATTTTGCAAGTTGAAAGGTAGCCAGAAATTTAACTGATTTTTAGTCTTGGATGAAAATTTTGGCTAAGTCAAAATTTGCATCTCGACTGATGACCATTATCCATCGAGTTGAGTCATCCGTCGATATACAAATTGTAAATAAAAATCAATTACTTTTCTGGAGTATTTTAAAGCTCGACGGATATCAACTTATCCTCATCCGTCGAAGTGTCTAAATCTTAACCGTTAATTCCCTGAACATTATCCATCGAGTATACTTACAGTTTGTAAGCATTACACGATGAATAATGGGTAGAATTTTTACAGTTTATTTTAAAATGGCTATTTTAGACAATTTCTATTGGGTAATTTACTTCTCTTTATTATTTTTATCAGTTGATTTTGAGAAAAGTATGAAAGCTTATTTCATTCTAATCATTTTCTTTTATCATCCTCAAATTCAACTGTGTTACTTCATTCTCTCTCAAGCAAAAATCCTCTTTCTCTTCAAGCTTTTCTTCTCTAATAATGGCACCCGTAGTTAAGATCATATCACAGACTGGGTTCATCTATGAGAAGAACAACTTCACTACCTTGGTCAATAAGGGGATTCAGCAATCTAAAGACTATCATAAGATGATGGACTTCGTGCACAACTGCAAGTTAAGTTTTGCCATGCTAGAATCACCCACAATTTATTGTGAAGTTGTTGAGGAGATGTGGACAACAGCAATCTACAACTCTACTGACAAAACCATCACTCTAACCATCAACGGTAATGATTTCTGTATCAATAGTGATGTAATAAAAGCATGTTTCAAGATTCCTGATGATAATGTAACTGCACCACACACTGACATTGATATTGTCAATATGCTCAATTCCATTCACTATGCACTTCCTACTGCAAAACTAAGTGAAATTAGAAGACTAGGTCTTAGGAAGGAATGAAGTTACTTGTGTGATGTAGTAACTAAAGTCTTTTCTGGAAAAATCAGTAATTTTGATTCTGTGAACATTTCCATGCTTAACATGCTATAAATGCTAGTTACAGACAAATATTACAATTTCAGTGACCTTGTTGTGTATGAGTTATGTTTTAAACTAGGTGACTTAGCCAAAAGAGGAAAGAACATTTACTATGCTAGATTTTTTATGCTTTTGGCTAACCATCTTTGTCAAGAGATTGAACTTGAGAACCCAAACAACAAATTAGCTTGTTGGGTTCATGAGAGGAGAATCATTGCAGACTTGAACAGAGCCAACCATCACAAGGATGTGCCAATGTTCTATTTCCCTGTAATGCTGACACCTCAGGTAAGTGAGGTAAGTTCATCCAGACCCTTAACTATTCTAATCTCTTCTATTTCTTTGACTTCAGGCATAACTATGGCATCTGTGACAATGACCAAACAGTTGCCTACCAAAGCTGCCAAAACAACTGCAATTTCTAAATCCAAATCAAAGAAAACCCCCTCTGGTATCTCTCAAAAGGTACCAGTTCAAAAATCTACCAAAACCAAAGAGGGGAGTGTGAAGGAGGGTAAGATAGGTGAGGGAAGGGGTGAACATCAAAGAAACCCCAAGGATAAGGTTGGAGAGTTGAGTGAATCCCAGCCTAGCCACACTGCAGTTTCCCAACAAACTGTAGTGCTTAAAAAGGACAAAAGCTCACTTCTAGCTGCATCCTCCCAAAAGGATGTGGCTATTGAACAAAGTTCTCATCCAAGAGCACATGCCAAGAGGGTTAGGGACACAAGCTCACATTAAACCTACACTAGAAAGAAGAAATCCAAAACAACTGGGGATGCACAGGGCACACACTTAGTGCAAACTGGTGCTAAAGACACAGTCCCTGCACCTTCTCAAATTCAGATTGACGTGGCTCCAATAAATGTGGAGTCAGCCAAAATCTCTCATAATAGAAGCCACAGAAACACAATACTCACCAACTAACTCACTGGAAGTGGACATGATAAACACTTCAATTCCTGATTCCCCTTCTTTAACTCTGTTGGGGAAGCCAAAATCTAGTGCAAGTGAGCATCATCTTTTAGATGATTTGTTGGCTCACTTGCCAATTCTTTCTGATTCTATTGTGACATCTGTGCCTCAAATAGCTTCAATCAACACAGAGTCAACAATAGTTTCTCTTCCCACCTCATTCATTTCTACTCTCTTGATGGATATTGCTCATCCGTTGAGTAGTGATTGTATCCCGATGGATAAGCTTAACAGCAGTTATCCGTCGGATAGCTTTACCACTCACCCGACGGATATCACTTATCCGTCGAGTGTCTCTGCACAACTTCAAAATTCAATAATTTCAAGTGCAGAAGATTTGGTGGTAATACAATCACTCTTAGGACTGAGAGAGGAGAGTGCATTGAGTAAGAGGCTGGGTTGCTCCCAGGCAAAAGGAGAGGAAATGAGTGAATCTCAGCAATCCATTCATTCAGGATTGGCAAAAGTGAGTGAGAGGAGTCCCACCTTAGTAGGTGAAGGTGAGGGTGTGAGGGTGGGGAGCCAGGGTGAGACCCTGATGCAACAAAAGAGAGAATATGAGAGAAAGGCAGGTACTAGAGAAATAAGGATGGAACCAGCCATTGCTAGTGAGTCAATGATTGTGGATGATGCTAAAAAGGAAAGACAATTTCAGCAACATTACAAAGCTGTAATTGATAACATTTCCTTGGATGCTGACACTTTTACTCACCCTATTTCAGCCTATCAACTGTTGGCTGCTCAGGGCAATGTGGAGGCAGAGCAGACTTTGAATCTAGTGCACACCACATAATCTCTTCAAAGAGATAAAGCTGCTGTGAACAGAATGCCTTCTCAAGCTGGAGAGCCATCTGAAGAATTTGAAGTAAATTCTGATGATGATGACTCTGGTTCTTTGGATGGAAGCATGAACTTAGGGGGAGCTAAAGGCCCAAGTTCTGCTTTCAGTTTACCTGAATGGGCATGGGCAAAGGAATTTACACCAGGGCAATTTGAGGTGTCTTTGGTAAAACAAGTGATAGCTATTCAGCAGGCCCTTCAGGAAGCTTCAGATGCTGGTACCAAGGCTGTTCTTCAAGCTCACCTAGACTCTTTACATTTAATGAAGATCCAACACTCAAGACAGAATCTCAGTGTGGATGAATTGAAAAAGGATATAGCTGACTTAAAGACATACAACTCTGAGAAGCTGGATTCAATAATGCCATATGGTACCATGCATGATCTATTACTAAGATTAAGGAGAGAATCAGATTCTGACAAGAAGATAGCCAAGCTGGAGAATAGAGTTCAGGTTATTGAGAATTCAGTGGCTCTACTTCTTCAAAATCAACAGACTCAGACAAATCTTCTTATGCAACTGGCTAAAGCACAAGGCCTAACTCCTCCACTTGATGATAACAAAAAGGGGCAGAGAGAATTAAGTAAGGGGGAGAAAGGACCAACTGAGGGGGAGAAACTTCTAGTTCAAATCAGCAAAGTAATTGTACCTTCAATTACTATCTCCAAGCCACCAGTTGCAGATGGTATAGATCTTATAAATGCAGTAGCAGCAAATTTGAAAGATGCTGATGAAGGAGAGTTGACTCTGATCAACTGGAAAAAGATTGATGAGGAAATACAACAAAAGTTTCAATTAGTCAAGGAACCAGATCAGTCAGCCATCCATCACTCTCATGTCAAGCCAATCAATGTGAATGAGATGAGCATGAACTATCTGGAGAAAGGATAATCTTCCTGTATCAAGACTACAAAGGCTGAGATAATTCTTAAACCAAGGTCAAACTATCCAAAGTTATCTTTGAAGAACCCTATGGATTCTGTGTATGAGACACCCAAGCCTGATGAAAAGAAGCTTCTGTCAAGATCTATTCTCCTCTACAAAGATCCAGCTGATTCAGCCTCAAGAAAGAGAATTGCAAAGATATTCAGAAATGGGAAGGAAATTTGTGTGGTAGCTGGATATCCACAATTTGCTCATGCAAAGGAAGAAGAAAAATCCAGATTGAAGCAGGAAAAGAGGCAAGCTGCTCTAGATGCAAAAAAGTCTAAACAAAAGAAAGAACAGTTTGCTATCTTGGCCAAGCTACAGGCTGTGAATTCTTCTCAACAAATTCCCTCTCAACTATCTCAAGCTACTGAATCAGAGAAGAAGATTGAAGAACAGAATAAATCCTCAAGAAAGAAAGAACTGGCTAAAAGAACAAAAAGAAAGTTGGATGTTGTTGACAAGGAATTGGAAGATCAATTTCCAAAGGAATCCACTCAAGCTGAAACTCAAGCATCAAAGCCCTCTGTGGTGTTTGAAGACATAAGGGTGGTGGACCCCTACAGGAACATACATGGAGAGCCTATTGTGCCAAAGGATGAGCCAATAGAGTGGGATAAATTACCAGTTCCTGACTTCAACTTGCCAATTCTTACTAAGCCAAGAAGGACAAAATCAAGGGCAGTCAAGACAGTGAAGCTGTCACCTCTCAAATCCAAGTCAGTAGTCAAAGCTCAACCCAAGGTCAACAGGGGAGACTACCTGTACTTGTGTGACATCAAAGAATTCTCAGATCTAAACCTTTATCTGGAGGAGCTGGATGAGGTAAGGGCAATTGATGCATACAGAAACCTACCTGAAAGGTTCGTGTTCAAGTACAAAGGGGGAAGGGAGATTCAGTGGCCTCTTCACAGGATACTTCAAGAAAGCCAAGCTGTGTTGATCAAAATCTATTCATCCTTCAAGAAAAACTTTGGGTTTAATGTAACTGCAAGAAGATTAGTATTGAAGAAGATTGAAGAGCTAAGGAGTGTTAGAGCCAAAGATGCACTACCCAAAACTCTTATCATCCCATACACAGGGAGAAGAGTGCATCTAAGGCCCTACTGGCTGATGGAATTCATGGATGACAAGGGTGTGAGAAGATTTTTCAGATTAGAAGACCAATTGAGTATCTCTAGCAATGAGACTCTCTTGGAAATGCAAGAAATGTTAGATCTCTCAGAATCTGATGAATTAGAATTCCACAGACAGCTCCAGAATCAAATTGAAGAAAACAACAGAAAGCTTGGAAGAAGATCCAGACCTTCAAGAAACTAGAAAAATCTGCTCAGACTAGAGGAGCATCTTGAACTGACTGTGAGCCAAACCTTGTACATTTTTGTTTAAATTGAAGCACTTTCAGTTTTATCTACTTATCTTTAAAGATATATGTTTAGGATGTTTTATCATCATCAAGTATTTCTTAATTTATGGCTACAATTCCAGTAAACATAAATTGGGGGAGATTGTTGTGAATATGTTGAGTACTTGATGATTACCTAAACAAAATATCTAAGTAGATTTTACGTAGTGAAATAATGTAGCATTCGACAGATAAGAATTATAGTCCCGACGGATAACTCATTATAGTCCTGATGGATGATTAACTTATTATCCATCGAGTGAGTAGCTTATGTAATAAGTTTTTAGCACAGTGTTGTATGCACTTTTGTATAGAATCTGTAGTGGCATATAAGTCATGTTGACTTTAACTAGATATGCAGAATAGGTTGATTAACTGTATATAAGCAATGTCTTGTAATTCTGTATAAGTGAAATAAAGTCAAGTGCCAAAATAGCTACCAACGGATGATTAACAAAGCTTCGACGGATGACCAAAATAGCTATCAACGGATGTTTAACATAGCAGTCGACGGATGATCAATTAAGTCATCGACGGATGATCTGAAAGTCGACAGATGATCAAGATTCAAACATCAGTTGAACAGTGAAAGCTGACACACAGCCGTTGAGTTGGATACAAGTACACTGTGGAAGCTCATTAACTGGGTAATAGAGGAGGAAAAGCAGCATAGATCAAGACTGTTAGATTTTATATTTGTTCAGTTCTTTTGACTTTGTAATCTTGGTATTATATAAACCAAGAGAGTAGCAAATAGAAAAACAACTGAGAGAGCTAAGAAACAACAACAGAGAAATCTTTGTAATCACTATCTTTAGCATTTCCTGTGTTCTTAGCAGTTCTATTTGTGTAAGCAGCTGTGGGCATTTCTGCACACAGAGTCCTCTCGATATATTAAATATATCTCTAGTGGAATTGTTTAAATCCACCAGAAAGTTTTTAAAGACTCTTGTTTTTAATTACTTATGTTTTGATTCATTCAAGTTTACATTCCACATTGTGCTAATCAAAACAAATATATCCATAATCGAGTTGAACATTTTTATTTTAAGAAAAAGGTTCAAGAATTCCATTCAACCCCCTTTCTGTAATTCTTGCTATATTGTTAAGGGACTAACATGCAGCTTGTTTTAAGCATCAATTCCCCTTACTTCATCTAACTTATCCAAGAAAATATTGATATCTGAGAATTCTTTGATGTCACAGATGTATAGTTGATCATCTTTGTTGACTTTGGGCTCATGCTTAGAAACCACTTTGAGTTGAGGTGGATTTGACTTGACTCCTACACTTTTCTACCTTGGATTTCTCTTTTTGGTGGGAAATGGTAGATTGAATTCAGGTAAAGGTAAATTGTCCCAATATATGGGTTCATCCTTGGGTAAGATAGGCTCATTATGAAAGTTGATTCCTGGATGAACCTTGAATTCAACAGGTTCATCAGTGGACACAGTTGGTTGACTTGTAGTTGAAGATTGAGCTTGATCAGTTTCCTTTTCAGTAGGACTAGCTTGCCTTTTGCATTAGCTTTTTTTCTAATCCCCTTTACCCACTCCGGTTTTTCTTGCTTCTTCTTTGGTTCATCAGCTAAAGTCTTCTCAGTTTTAGTTGAAATAGCCTACATTTCAAGTTTTCTCTTTACTCCTTTAATGGCTTACTTCTTCCTACTTCTCTGATCTCCAAGTCTTCTGTTTTCTTCTTCTTTAGCTTCCCCAAACTGAGGGTGTCCATTCACCACACAAATTATTTTGTCATTCTATAGATTCTTACAATTCTTGGTCTTAACATGGCATCTTTGGTGATTTTGAAGCTTTCAATTGATGGACCCATCAATTTTCCTTCATCTGGCCTAGGAGGAGAATAATCAACCAATATTGGGCGCTTTGTTGATAATAAGACACTTGCTTATTTAGGTTTCAGCACCACAAAGTTGTTGAACTCATTCTTTGTTGAGAGTTCACCTTTATCTCCTTTTCCTAGCTGCATATCATCCAGGGTGATTGGCTTCAACTGTGTGAAATGCTTCACAGATTGATCCTGAGTAGTAGTTGAGCCAAAAACCTTTTCAATTCTTTCATCAATATTCTTCATTTGCTCTTTTATTTGGAGCTCAGCTATTGTAAGATTGATTAGATCAATGATGTCCAAGGATGGTGGCTTAGAGATAGTGATACTTGGTACTATCACCTTGCTGACTTAAATATGCACATCCTTCTCCCCTTTTTTGTTATCATCAAGCGAAATAGGGTTTGAAATTTGAGAAGCCACCAACTTTTGAAGTAAATGTGTTTGAGCTTCTTGGTTTGAAAGTAACTTGGCTACTGAGGTCTCAATAACTGTCATTCTGGAACCAAAGGCCTCAACCTTCCAATTCAAATCACTGTCCTTTCTGAGTTTCTGGTGAATATCCTTCATAGTTGACTCAGGAAGCTTGATCTCTATTTTGTTATTGAGATCTTTCTTGATTGTATTAATGGCTTTTTTAGCTCATCCACATCTTGATTCTGTTTAATAGTATAAATTCTGTACAGCTATAAAGATTCAAGATGAGATTCTAGAAGACATCTAGTACTAGCATTAGTGGTGGCTTGAATGGCTGACTGAGTCTGAGAAATGAGTTTGAACATTGTGGAGTTGAGATAATGATAACCGCACTCCTTTGTTAGCATCCAGGCGGGAGTACCTGTAGATGAACTAGGGCCTGTAGTTCCCCCTAAGTTCATGCCAGCTTCATCAATATCTTCCCCATTTGACTCATCACCAAAAGAGTCACCGGAATTATACTTAAAATTATCATCAGCTGTAGGTGGAAGAGAGTTAATTGCATCCTATACTCTTGGCATTGAAGCTGTAATATGTACCAGATTAAGAATCCTCTATGCTTCCTTATTGCCCTGAATGACCAATATTGGTAGGTTCTAACAAGATGAGTAAATGTCTCAGAATCCAGGGAAATAGAATCTATAACATCTCTATATTCTTGCTAATATAGTCTTTTACTTTCTTCCTCATTGACATTCATTGACTCACTTGCAATGGTTTCCAGCATTATACCTTCTATACCTGTTTTCTCTCATTTTCTCTCTCTTTCTGCATCAAGGGATACCCTTGGATCCCCACCCTCACACCCTTACCTTCACCATCTAAGATGGGACTCCTCTCACTCAATTTTACCATGCTATAAGAAATAACATGTGAAAGTTCACTCATTTCCTCTCTTTTTGCATTAGAACAACTCAGCCTCTCACACAAGTCACTCCCTTCCCTCAAACCAATAAGTGATTGTACAACTACCAAGTCATCTACACTTGTCACAGTTTTAGAAATATTCAGGTGTGTAGAGACTGTCAACAGATGAGTGATATTCATCGAAGTAGCAGTTGTGAGTTTTAACGGATGAATGCTGTTAAGTTTATCCATCGAGGGACAATCACTTATCAACGGATGAGGAATATCCGTCAAAGAGGTAGAAACGAAAGAGTTAGGAGTTGAAACTATGGTTGAGTCTGTGGAGATTGATTTTAGATTTTTATGCACAAACTCATCACTAGCTTCAGAAAGAAAGGGAAAGTGAGCCAACAAATCATCAATAAGATGATGCTCACTTGCTGTAAATTTTGTGTCATGCCCTCCAAACCCGGGTCAGAAGTTTTGGGTTCACAACACACACACATAATATAAACCTGTTTATGAAATAATATATGTAATGACCCTACACTACACAACCACGGATCACAACAGGTTAAAGCATGAACACAAGCCACAACCTTATTTACATTATAATGTACCAAATCCCAACTAGTTTATCTTACATCTGATTAACAAACATTATTACAAACTTTCAAACTCAAAACTAAAGCAGAAGTCTCCTTCTAGCTTATTCCGTCTCAACCTGGAGTCCTAGCTCGCACACTGGGATGAGGATCCTCGCTACCAACCACTTCCTTCTAAACCTGGAAAAGAACATAAACAGATTCGCAAGAGTGAGTTAACTAGCTCAGCAAGTGACAGTGACAATACTGAGATTAAACAATGATAAAATGAAATGATTTAAAAGGATCAAGTTCTTGTTAAGCAATGATTAGAATTGGATATTTACTTTTATTTTAAAAACCAAGGTTAGGCTGCTGATCAGTCACGCACTAACCCCGAGTAAGGCACATAGCTCTGTTCTATATACCGGATCCAAGGCACACATTGGCCTAATACGACCACGAATCTGGTCTGACCACGAATCTGGTCCACATTTAGAAAACCATCCAATTCTATAATAACAACATAATAAATAATGTAGTTCAATAAATAGAATCATAAATGATATTCTCAATGCATAGGGTGATTCGTAAACACCATTAAGGTTTAACAAGGAATGTATAAATGTGGCGCCCCAAAATCCGGGGTCAGGGATCTAGGAGGCCACGCCATCTTGAATCCTGTATAACACTTATCTCGTACCACAATATATAAATACTCACACCTTTATGACCCCACACTTATCAACACACACACACTTACAGCTTATTATCTTGGAAACGAATCATGCATTACTAGAGGGTATCGATCCATAAAGTGATAATTATTACAATCCCAAAGTTATTAAGTCTTACCGTGGAAATAACCTTTATGTAAGGTTAAACCGTTGGCTAAATATACGTTTCTTTTTTATTATCTTACATAAGTCATACTTGTAAATAAGCTGGACTAAAAATAAATGAAAACCAATCCAGCTTATTCGGTCTACCTGAGGTACAGCACCAAACATCCTACGGAACAGCTGGCCATTTCCTACCCATTTCCTGGCCGTGCGTTTCATGATAGGCATCTTGATTCACTATTGTGTTGTGTCAATTTAAGAAAACAAGTGTGAGCTATAATGCCCAATATAATAATGTACAGTATGATAAGACTGTATGAGAATTTCAAGTATAATTTCATATACGATAAATATGTTTATTTAAAAATAAATTTCCTCGGCGATTCACACCTTCTTTCGAAAATAATTCTTTTAATGTCCTGCAAATACCTTAATGGTAAACTCAACACCTAGGCTTGAGTTACGGTATTGCATCACAATTCTAATTGGAAGAATAGGACATTCACTGGAGCCCCCGCTTACGATGATCAGTCGTAAGACGGAAATTCGTAACCTTTATACTAGTAGGGGATGACGTCCAAACTCCTTGTTATCACCCTGGCCGCATACGGGCTATGTGTCCCATTTCGGGTATACACACACTTCGCAGGTCCTTGGGTACACATAGTACCGTCTCCCACGGTACTGGAAGTCTCACCAATACACGAAGTACTGGATCTCTACCCTCCATTGTCCTTTGAGAAATTCTATCATATCTCAAGAACTCGAATCACATCGAAGTTCTCCAAGCGTTTTTATTGGTGATAGGTACAACTTATCTCATATGTATATATATATGTACTTCCGAGAATTTTCGGAGGAAATACTAAGTTAATGTGAGTTGACCGTTGTCAACAGATAGATAAATGAGGGGGAGTTTCTTTTGAAACTATATTCAAAATATTTAAAATAAGTCGAGATAATATTCTTCGACAATTTAAAATTATTCGAATGATTTTCTGAAGTTCTGAAAGTATTTTAAATTAGGTTTCATAATTTTTAAATTATATTAAATCATTTAATTAATAATTAATAATTACATAATAATTATTAAATAATTAAACCTTGAATAAATATTTTTAAAAGAATATTTGAAATAATATTCCTCAACTAATTTATGTTTAGATAATTAAAGTAATATTTAATAATATAATTAATCGAGTTTGAAATAAATAATTATTGGAGAATACTTCTCTTATTTAAATGAATATCCGAAATAAAATTCATTGTTCAAGTAGTTAAATATAGTTGAGGGAATACAATCTTTGGAAATCGTTTTAAATCAAATTCGAGGTATTTACTACTTGGCAAGTGGACATCGAGTCCCTTATAATAGCATAAATACGGACTTTAATCGTCCTAAGCATCTCCGGAATGACTCATGGGTTTCCATTTAAAAACTCTGACCGACTCTCGGTCTTGTAATTATACATCACGCTCATGGTAGCTCTAAATTTTTTTATGATATATATACATCGTAACACTATCGCTTTTGATGCGAAAACTCAAATAATAGTTATCATGGCAAGCATGACATTTAAGCGAAAGACAGTAAAACAATCTTTTCAGAATATAACAGTATATGGAGTTGGGTTCGTTGTTAGGAATATGTGTATTAGTTTGATGATAAGTTAAGCAAAACACTTAAGTAGAAATCTAGTGTTTGTAGCCTCAACGGATAAGACCATCTTGGCTATCCGTTGAAGGAGTAGCCTTACTTAGCAATAAGTTTGGTATTGTAGCACATTTCACTCTCTGGTTTCAAGCTGTAATTCTTAGATGTTGTTAGGAAATAATCAGTCATGTTGACTACTAATGGATGTACAAATAGGAGGGCTAATTGTAAATATTTCATGCCTTGTAATTTTGTATAAGTGAAGAAGTGTCAACGGATATTGAAGACCTTCAACGGATAAGAAACAAAGCTTCAACGGATGTCTCTAATGCTTCAACGGATAATATCCATCAACGGATAAGTGCTTCAACGGATAAAGCTTCAACTGCTAGAGCATCAACGGATAAAGCCATCAACGGATGAAAGCTTCAACGGATGCTCAGTCTCATAGCAGTTGATAGTGACAGTTAACAAAGCTGACAGAGGCACATGGATTGACAGAGATAACTGGAATGTGGTAGCCTATTTCAGGAACAGCAGAAAAGGCAGCCGTTTTTAGTCTGGTTTAAAATGGAAAGTCAACAGATAATTCCATATTACACTGGATAAAAAGTGGAGAACTATTTTCTTATTGTACTTTATCTTTGTCTTCACTTGTAAACTTGGTGATATATAAACCAAGTAGTAGCTAGTAATTAGGTGTGAATTTTCCCTGAGCTATTTAGAAATATCAAGAGAGAAAATCATCTAGTTTGTACTAGGAAGCAGCTGTGATTTAATTTTGAATCACAGATTTTCTGAAATAACACATCTCTGGTGGAACAACAAATCCACCAGAAAAGTTTTTAAGTTCTTTGTGTTCATTACATTTGTGTTTGAATATATATCTGTCTGCATCAGCTCCAAGCAATTCACACACATTTGATCACTCAAACACTTAGCCTTACAAACTGCTCAAAACTTGAAAAAGTTTTGAGATTTACATTCAACCCCCCTTCTGTAAATCTCATTGTTAGTCCACTGGGAATAACAATTGGTATCAGAGCAAGCTCTTAACATATAAAGAGTTTAAAGATCTATTCTGCTAACATCATGAGTGCACAGAAGAACTCTCCTGTTACCATCATGAATAGGAAGGATATTGGTATAAAGATTCCAGTCCTGGAAAAGGATAATTATCATCACTGGAAAGTGAAGATGCATTTACATCTTCTTTCTCAAGATGAAAGCTACATCAACTGTATTGAAAATGGTCCTCACATCTCTCACAAGGTAGCCACAGCTGCTACTGCAACAGTTGCTGTTGGACAGTCTATTCCCAAGCCAAGAGCAGAATGGACTATTGAAGACATGGAAGAAATCCGCAAGGATAAGAGAGCCATGAACATTTTGTTTAATGGCTTAGATCAAGATATGTTTGACAATGTCATCAATTGCCAAACTGCAAAGGAAGTTTGGGACACTGTACAAATCATCTGTGAAGGTACTGAGCATGTCAGAGAGAACAAAATGCAGCTTCTTATTCAACAGTATGAATATTTTCACTTTGAAGAAGGTGAATCATTAAATGATACCTTCAACAGGTTTCAGAAACTGTTGAATGGATTGAAGCTGTATGGTAGAGTGTACCAAGTCAAGGATTCCAACTTAAAATTTCTTAGGTCTCTGCCAAAGGAATGGAAGCCCATGACTGTCTCTTTGAGAAACTCTCAAGATTATAAGAACTTCACACTTGAAAGATTATATGGAATTTTGAAGACTTATGAACTTGAAATAGAGCAGGATGAGCTGTTGGAAAAGGGAAAGAGAAAAGGAGGAACAGTTGCTCTTGTAGCTGACTGTGAGAAGATGGAAGCCAGGAATGAGGAGAAGACAATGCCAAGTCTCAAAGTTGGCACAAGCAAATCAGAATCAAGCAAGGGTAAAGAGCAAGTTGCTGAGGATGAAGACAATTCCAGTCAGGATGAATCTGATGATATTGAAGAATATTTGGCCTTTCTGTCCAGGAGGTTTGCAAAGATGAAGTTCAGGAAAAACACAAAGTTCACTAAGCCAAACAAAAACATGGTGGACAAATCAAAGTTCAAATGTTACAACTGTGGCATTAGTGGACACTTTGCAAGTGAGTGTAGGAAGCCAAATTCTGAGAAAAAGAAATTTGAGCAAGTTGATTACAAAAAGAAGTATTTTGATTTGCTCAAACAAAAGGAAAGAGCATTTCTCACTCAAGATGATTGGGCAGCAGATGGGGCAAACGAAGATGATGATGTGGAATATGTCAACCTAGCCCTGATGGCTAATTCTGATGAAAATGCAACTAGTTCATCAAGCAACCAGGTAATTACTACTGATCTCTCTCAGCTCTCTAAATATGAATGCAATGAAGCCATAAATGATATGACCAATGAATTATATCATTTGCATGTTTCCCTTAAATCTCTAGCAAAAGAAAACACTAGGATCAAGGAGAATAATATGTTTTTAAGTGATAGGAATGCTGTGTTAGAGGATCAGGTAATTGAGCTTGAAAAGATAAAACTTAAATGCCTGACTGTTGAGAGTGAACTAGCAGAAGCTGTTAAGAAAGTGGAAATTCTTTCTAAACAGTTAGAAAGTGAGCAAGAGGTAATCAAGGCCTGGAAAACATCTAGGGATGTCAGTGTTCAGATTGCAAAGGTCCAGGGAATTGAATCATTCTGTGAGGATGCCTGGAAGAAAAACAAAAAGAAGTTAGAATTAATTGATGGATTGTCAACGGATGTGGAATCAACGGATGATGAAAGTTATCCGTTGAAGGAAGAAAAGGAGCATCCGTTGAAGGCTCATCAATTAAAACAGGCAAGTTCTTTTAAAAATAAAAATCTAAATAAAAAGAATGATTCAACTCTCAAGAACTTTGTCAAAGAAGGAGCTAGACTCTCAAGAACTTTGTCAAAGAAGGAGCTAGCACATCCAGAGATGTTAGTAAGGTGAATATAGGACATATGACTTTAGATTAGCTAAAAGATCGACTTAAGTTGGTTGAGGATAAGAAGGAAACTAAAAGAAAATCTAAAAGATATGGGAAGGTAGGGATTAATAAACACAACAATTACACACCTGATAGGTATGCTCCTAGAAAAAGCTGTGTGCATTGTAAAAGTGTTAATCACCTATCTGATAATTGCAAATCTGTTAAAAATGCTCCCATGCCTTTAAATCCCTCCATACCTAACATGTCTATGTCATCTCTGCATGCTATGCCTGTTATGTCTCACCAGAATCCCCATGCACATTTTGCAAACATGCCATACATTAATAATCCTTATTTTACTGCATTTAGTATGCCTAAAATGCCATACAGTATGCCTATGTGGAATAACATGCTTGCACAACATATGCCTTATCAAATTCAATCAAATGTGTTAAATGATTCTGTGACTAACCCTACACTTCAACCAACCACATCTGAGACCAAGGTTGACCCAAAGTTACCTAAGTCAAAAGATGCAGGAGGAATGAAGTCTAGGAAAAAGACTAACAAGGGTGGACCCAAGGAAACTTGGGTACCAAAATCAACTTGATTGATTTTGTTGTGTGCAGGGACAAAGAAGGAATCTATGGTACTTGGACAGTGGTTGTTCAAGACACATGACAGGAGATTTCACCCTGCTCACAGAGTTTAAGGAGAGAGCTGGCCCTAACATAACCTTTGGAGATGACAACAAAGGATTCACTATGGGATATGGCTTGATTTCAAGAGAAAATGTCATCATTGATGAAGTTGCATTGGTTGATGGTCTCAAACACAATTTATTGAGCATCAGTCAACTATGTGACAGAGGGAATACTGTTTCCTTCAATTCTGAAGCCTGTATTGTCACAAGTAAAAAGGACAATAAAGTGGTTCTAACTGGAGTTAAAAAAGGGAATGTGTACTTAGCTGATTTCAACTCTACAGATGCAGAATCCATTACTTGTCTTCTCAGCAAAGCAAGCCCAGTTGAAAGTTGGCTATGGCACAAGAAGCTGTCCCATTTGAATTTCAAGACAATGAATGATCTAGTCAAAAAGGACTTAGTTAGAGGAATGCCTCTAGTGGAATTCACAAGGGATGGACTGTGTGATGCTTGTCAGAAAGGAAAGCAAAAGAAAGTGTTGGGTCCCAATTTGTTTGTAGAAGGGGGGGTTGAATACAAACAGTACCGAATAATCGAATTAAATGCGGAATAAAAAATGTGAAACAAAATTCAAGTTAAATAAAAATATTATTAAACTTGAAAGGTGTTACAACAACTGTATCGATTACAAGGAATTAATCTCAAATTAATTATCACAAATCTAGAATAAATTCGACATGAACTTTTTCTATTTTTGTAATAAAAAAGGTTCAAATGCTAAACGCAATTTGAGATTAAGTTCTAGGGATTTTGATCCGCTAGATTGATACACAAGAGCAAGATAAAGATTTCTAGTGGATTGGATTTAACTTTACAATCTAGAAATTTAATCTTGAAGTATGCAGATGAAAAGATGAAATATTTCTTCTTGATTTTCTTTTCTGCCTTGTTTCTTGACTTCTGTGTTCTTAATAATAAGTTGCTGCTTCTCTGCTTCTTTTTAAATCAACAAACGAATAGAATTGACTTGGCATGACAATCCTATAGCTGGCAAGACTTTCGGTAGGACAATTGAATGAACTAGCAAGACAATCTGAATGAACTAGCATGACAATCAGAATGAACTAGCAAGACAATTATCCTCCTAGAGTAACTTTCGGTATGACAATGGAAAATGGCCTAGCATGACAATCGGTATGACAATCCTGATTGTCATGCTAGTTCATTTTCAATTGTCTTGCTGATTTAATGCTTGAATTTAATCCAATTAAGCTTCTAAAAATTCCTAAAATTCCTAGAATTAATTCAGAATTAATTAATCAATTAATTCAATTAATAAATAAATTATTCTTCGCAGATATAATTTATTTTCTTAATTAAATTAGATGACTTAATTAATTAATAGAGAATTAATTCTAGTCTTGAGCAGCAACCATTCTTCTGCAAATCTTCTGAAAATCACTGAAAATTATGAATCAATTCCGCCACTTCAACGTTGACACTCGATGTACTGTCTGGTTCATGAGTGACTAACTTCCATGACGTTCTTCATGTCTTGACTCTGACACTTGATTTTCTTCAGATTAAATCCTTGTAATTAATTGATACTCTGACGAGATCTCTGTCACTTGATTAAATCCACGATCTTGACTTATATCACTGAGGCATGATCAATTTCTTGAACTTCTTCCAGTGAATTAATTCCTCAAGTCTGTAGATGAACCTTGTTCTGAATCCTTTGACAAATATTACTTTGCGAGATCTCTTTGACGGTCGATCCACTATTTACTTATTACATTCTTATTTGAGTTGAGTTGAATCCTCGAATATACTAATAGGCTATGACATATGACTTACAATCTCCCCCATGAAACAGTCGTTAATCGTGCTTTAAATTTTCCACTAGACAATTTCTGTAGCTTACCCTCTGAAAATGATATCACAAATACCTAGAGGATAACTCAACTAACAAATAAGAAAAAGATATAAACATACATGCAAAGTAAATAGCAGAAAATTTCTGGATGAGATTTAACATTTTCCAGATTCCAAGTAGATGTTCCTCTAGACTGAACATATCTTCAAGTAGTTCCATCTTCATTTGTACAACCACATTTCCTGTTGAGAAGCCCATATCTCTTGCTTCTCCCCCTATGAGAATCAACTGGTTAAAGAAAATCACCTTCGTTTTACCACCTCTCCCGTACAATAGGATCCGCAGATAAAAACCAATGGTACTCCCCTAACAGCTTCTTCCCTTACTAGGAAATCACCTTGTGTTTACCACCTCTCCCGTACAATAGGATCCGTAGTTACAAACAACAATGGTGTGGTGTAGTGTACATTTTTAGGATCTTTTTCTTCCTCCCTGCTATTTCTCCCCCTTAGTTGAGGAATCCTCCAAACTATTACTTAAGCTTTTATCTCCCCCTTAAAGAAGGAATGTATGCCGTCGTCTGAAGGAGTTCTCATATTTCACTTGGTTGGAAAAGAAATAACAAGTAGTTTCTCTTTCTTCCTCACTATGAGTGTGTGATTGTGTTTTAGTGTACCTCACATGTGTTTCACTCTTCTCTCCACTCGTGTTTACACTCATTCTCACAAGTGTATCACTCTTCTCTCATAGCTCCATAATCCAGCTGTACCTGCAAGGAAAATCACCTTAGCCATCCTTAAAGGAGGTCACAGGTGGTGCAATGGGAGTTCACAAATCCCCATCCTTGTTAAACTCGTCAGATGAATCTGAGTCATAATCTACAAGTTGCTAGTTTCCCTTTTAGGGTTCCAGATTTGAATTCTGGGAAGGTAAACAATGATCCAAAGAATTTAGCATAAAGATCAAAGTTCCCTTCTAATGTCTGTGAAGACATTTCCTTGTGACTTATCAGGTAATATCTGAATCATTGTCAACAAGTTGCCGATCTGCACCTATGTCAGATCCACTATCCGCAGATGCATCCAGGGGATTTAAGCCTGGGGAGGTAGACACTGACCACTGACATATGGCTTTTGGATCAGTATCCTCTCCTAATACCTGTAAAGGCAATTGGTCCACTAACGAACCTTAAACAATCGAATCTGACCTTAAAATGGTCGAAACTCTTGTTTCCGTCAACTCATCCTTTGTGTGTGTAACCTCTCCTTGTGCATCAGGAATTGATTATGTTTGAAGTGGTGACACTACATCGGATACCTTGACCGACAGGCAAAATTCAATAGACTCACCCTGTTGAGAGAATGAATCTAGTAACTTGTTTTTGTGCCTTTTCAGCCATTACATCTTTTTGAGAAGATGTATGGGGGCTAGCAGTTGTCTCGGTTTAAATACTACTCATCTATGTAGGAGACAGAGCTACTGGGTTGACTACAGAACCTTCCTTATGTGGTGCACTAAGGCACTATCTCCCTCACGCTCATTCATACTACATTTAGTGGTAAGAGAGTGTTGGTTGGTTCTGTTTTTTTTTTGTTTGTCTTTACAGTCTGGGATAGATGTTGTGGGTTTTCAACCTCATGACTGTCAGTGAAAGAAAGTCATTGGAGACTGAACCTGTAACACAGAACATATGGTAATAGAGAGAGAATGATTTACAATAGTGATTTCAAAAGATTTTACATGAAATAAGAAATCACTAATGTAGAAAGAAGTTTGATTTTGTTTTTCAATATGAATGAGTTTTTGATAAAACATTGATCACTTAGGGTAAAGACTAAGTAATTCTCATTCATGTCAAAAGCTTACAAATATCTGCAACATAATGTTAACAACATATCATTGATCGATACTTGTCAAGTACTTTAGATACTAATTGTTATGTTGCATAATCAATATACCACTGCACATATAAAACAATATGATTGTGCTTAGTGATAAGAGAGTTATAAATATGACGACTCTACTTATTCATATAAAACTGTAACTGCAGTTAGAGTGCCATACCATGTCCTTGACGATTGCTTGAGCAGTATACTAGTTCATACCAACCTGAAGTGAGATTGTGAAGAAGAAATTGCATAGTCCAATAGATCTGCAGCTGCAAAGTCCATGAACTATGGTGCATTGACTTCCTCTTTTGACTTACCAATCAGGAGTACACTTGTACACATCTTACTAGAGTACAATTCCAAGTGTAATGTGCAGCAGGTGTCTGATATGTCGTAATATTCTCAAGTCTCGTCACTGGTGCTATATGTTAGATGATGCTTCCTGATAATAACCTAGCACAATATAAAAAATTATAATGATAACATTCCCAGCTTGCAAACAGCCATATCCCTCGGATAAACCTTTGCTGTTATCTCCAAAGGTAACCATGGGGCCAGCTTTCTCAACCACATTTGATAGCAGGGCTCTATCTCCGGTCATATGTCTTGATGATCCACTTGTCAAGAATCCACACTACCGGTTACACCTGTATACTGCCCTGCACTTCAAATGGATTAGACCTTCTTCGGAACCCAAACTTGGTTGGGCCCGGCATACTTGTAGAACTGTCCTTTGTCAGACAAAACAACATTTTTAATTTTAATGGTCTCAACATTCTCAATGACTGAACATTTGACCTTGTAAACAGCCTTAACAAATTTCTGTTTAAGCTTAGGCACAAATGTCTCCTTTCTAGCCTTAGAAGGACTAGCAGTCTTAGACCTATCATGCTTCTTGTTATTCACATGCTGACGAGGAGTAGTCTTATCATTAGACACATGCTTACCATTAAAATAAGCATACATCATATTAAAAGCACAAGACATACAATTAGCAACACCACATGCTTTATGAGAGTGATTAACAGCAGGCAATTTATGCATGGTAGACATGGCATTATTGTTATCCAACTCATGTGTGTCTGAGTTAGTCTCAGTTGCTTTCACAACTTTGACTGGAACTTTCGACTCACTTGACTTGGAAACAATCTTCTCATAAGCATGATCCTCAGCACGTATTTCTTCTTGAATAACAGAAGAGGTCGCATCAAATGGTTCAGCAATTGATGCTTTATAGAGGGGTTCATCAACACCCTTAAGCACATGTGGTACTTCCCTCCCTTTAGCACATACATGAGGAGGGGAGTTTATGCCTAATTCTCCAATAGCAGCATTGTAATCATAACCTATTCCAGATGTTTGATTAACAGCTTGCTTACTGTAGAACTCTTTAGCCTTCGAACAAGAATTGAAGTAGGCTCTAACCTTAGTCTCAAGACCGGTGATCTTATCTTTGAGAATAGTTTCGAGTTTTCTATAACAGTCAACTCTATTCTCTAGAAAAGATACCTGTTCTTTTAATCTGTCTTGATTAATGTGCACAAGTCTTAATTCATTGACCTCTTTCTCAAGGTCTGTGATCTGTAAACTTAACAGTTCATTATCACGATGTGCACAATCTAAGTTACCTCTTAGATGATAAACCATTTCAGCATCAGAAAGTTTTACCTCTATTCTTGACGATGAAGCTTTTCCATCAATAGCCATAAGAGCAAGATTTCCTTCATCTTCATCTTCACTGTCAGTATCATCCCAGCTTCTTCCCTTTGCCAGATAAGCCCTTTCAGAGTTCTTTCTTACTTGCTTTGGCTTCCTACATTCTGTGGCAAAGTGTCCCAACTCATTGCAGTTATAGCATCTAATGGTGCTTCGATCAACCATCCCTGTTTTGTACCCACCACTGCTGGTGTTAGAGGATGAAGATCCACCTTTCTGGAATTTGTTGTAGTTGGACTTGTACTTAAGCTTGGGATTCCTCCTGAATCTGACATGGGAGAATCTCTTGACAATTTGGGCCATTGATTCATCTTCCAATTGCTCCAGCTCTTCCAAGGAATAAAAATCATCACTTGATTGATTTGTAGTAGGAGGATCATATTCTGCTACTAACTCATTTTCCTCACCCTTGGAAAACTGTACCATTCTTTCTAACTGTTGAGATTGTTGTTGTTGTTGACCTTCAGCTACAAGTGCAGTAGATGTGCTGACCATTCTATCCTTCCCGTAGACTTCCTTCTGTTGAATCTGCTCCAACTCATAGGTTTTTAACACTCCATAGAGCCTGTCCAAAGAAATCTCACTCAGATCTCTAGCTTCTCTAATGGCAGTGATTCTATGTTCAAGATGAGCTGGCAGTGTTAAAAGGAACTTTTTGTTGACCTCCCTGATTGAATAATACTTTCCATTGATGTTCAGGTTGTTGATCAACGCATTGTACCTCTCAAACACTTCAGTAATTCCTTCTCCTGGATTTGATTTGAAATGTTCATATTCAGAGGTTAGGATTTCTAACTTGTTCTCCCTAACTTCCTCTGTGCCTTCATTAATCACCTCAATAGTTTCCCACATGTGTTTGGAATTTTTACAGTTCATCACATGTCTGTTCATCAAGGGATCAAGGGAATCAATTAATATTAATTGAAGGCTGGCATCCAAGGAGGCTTCTTCCTTCTCAGCAGGAGTAAAATCTTCAGGCTCTTTTGGATAGGTTCTAGCTTCAGTAGTCACCACACCATCTATTATTACCTCCGGTTCAATAACCATCGGAGTTTTTATACCCTTCTTTAACAAGTTTGAATATTTGGGATTTGCAACTTGTAAAAATAATAGCATCTTCTTCTTCCACATGATATAATTCTCTTTATCAAATTGTGGAATTTTAACGGTTCCAACTTTATGTGAAGTCATTATGAATTTTTGAATAAATAAAAATTCAAGGAGTTGAAAAATCACAAAAGTCTAGGATCTTGATTTGTTCGTTAATCAAAAGGCTCTGATACCAATTGTTGGGTCCCAATTTGTTTGTAGAAGGGGGGGTTGAATACAAACAGTACCGAATAATCGAATTAAATGCGGAATAAAAAATGTGAAACAAAATTCAAGTTAAATAAAAATATTATTAAACTTGAAAGGTGTTACAACAACTGTATCGATTACAAGGAATTAATCTCAAATTAATTATCACAAATCTAGAATAAATTCGACATGAACTTTTTCTATTTTTGTAATAAAAAAGGTTCAAATGCTAAACGCAATTTGAGATTAAGTTCTAGGGATTTTGATCCGCTAGATTGATACACAAGAGCAAGATAAAGATTTCTAGTGGATTGGATTTAACTTTACAATCTAGAAATTTAATCTTGAAGTATGCAGATGAAAAGATGAAATATTTCTTCTTGATTTTCTTTTCTGCCTTGTTTCTTGACTTCTGTGTTCTTAATAATAAGTTGCTGCTTCTCTGCTTCTTTTTAAATCAACAAACGAATAGAATTGACTTGGCATGACAATCCTATAGCTGGCAAGACTTTCGGTAGGACAATTGAATGAACTAGCAAGACAATCTGAATGAACTAGCATGACAATCAGAATGAACTAGCAAGACAATTATCCTCCTAGAGTAACTTTCGGTATGACAATGGAAAATGGCCTAGCATGACAATCGGTATGACAATCCTGATTGTCATGCTAGTTCATTTTCAATTGTCTTGCTGATTTAATGCTTGAATTTAATCCAATTAAGCTTCTAAAAATTCCTAAAATTCCTAGAATTAATTCAGAATTAATTAATCAATTAATTCAATTAATAAATAAATTATTCTTCGCAGATATAATTTATTTTCTTAATTAAATTAGATGACTTAATTAATTAATAGAGAATTAATTCTAGTCTTGAGCAGCAACCATTCTTCTGCAAATCTTCTGAAAATCACTGAAAATTATGAATCAATTCCGCCACTTCAACGTTGACACTCGATGTACTGTCTGGTTCATGAGTGACTAACTTCCATGACGTTTCTTCATGTCTTGACTCTGACACTTGATTTTCTTCAGATTAAATCCTTGTAATTAATTGATACTCTGACGAGATCTCTGTCACTTGATTAAATCCACGATCTTGACTTATATCACTGAGGCATGATCAATTTCTTGAACTTCTTCCAGTGAATTAATTCCTCAAGTCTGTAGATGAACCTTGTTCTGAATCCTTTGACAAATATTACTTTGCGAGATCTCTTTGACGGTCGATCCACTATTTACTTATTACATTCTTATTTGAGTTGAGTTGAATCCTCGAATATACAAATAGGCTATGACATATGACTTACAGAAAGTATCATTCAGTAAGAAGCTTAAATCTGCAATTGATGAACCTCTACAACTTCTACGCATGGATCTTTTTGGACCAGTCAATGTATTGTCAATTTCAAGGAAAAGATACTGCCTAGTGATTGTAGATGATTTCTCAAAGTTTTCATGGGTTTATTTTCTTAGATCAAAGGATGAAGCTAGTGAAATCATCATCAATCATATTGAGCAAGTCAACAATCATCCTGATTTCAAAGTAAGGAATATTAGGAGTGACAATGGAACTGAGTTCAAGAATTCAACCATGAAGTTGTTCTGTGAAGAAAATGGGATCATGCATGAGTTCTCAGCTCCAAGAACTCCACAACAAAATGGTGTGGTGGAAAGGAAGAACAGATCACTAATTGAAGCTGCAAGGACAATGCTTGAGGAGTCAAAACTCCCAACTTATTTTTGGGCTGAGGCTGTTAACTGTGCATGTTACACTCAGAATATTTCTCTAATCAATCAGGCAAAATGCATGACTCCCTATCAATTATTCAAGAGAAGAAAACCAACTTTAAACTTTCTACATGTCTTTGGTTGCAAATGCTACATCTTAAGGAATCAATCTGAACACAAAGGGAAGTTTGATGCAAAGGCTGATGAAGGAATATTTGTTGGTTATTCTGCTGGAAAATCATATAGGGTCTACAATCTAAGAACCAACATTGTCATGGAATCTGTACATGTTGTGTTTGATGATAAAAAGATTGATGGACTAATAGATGAGGGACATAATGAAGAGCTCAAATTTGACAACATTGAAATATACTGTGATGATAGTGAAGATGAGAATAATGAAGAAGGCATCTCAAGAAGAATTCATAATCGGCCTTTGGATAATGCATAGAATGCTGCATCCGTTGAAAGTCATAATTCAGCTTCCGTTGAAAGAAGCAATGCAGCATCCGTTGAAAGACAAAGTGCATCATCCGTTGAAGTTCATAACGAAGCATCCGTTGATCACAGTCTGTCAACGGATAATCAATTCACCTCATCAGTTGATAGAGCTCCAAATTCCTTCCAAAGGATCAACAACTCAGGGGGAGTTTCAACAAATCAACATTCTATCCCACATCATGACAATACTGAGGCAACCTCATCAAGGGCTAATCTACCACCTCAAAGGAAATGGACCAAGAATCACCCTTTTGAACTGATCATTGGTGATGCTACATCAAAAGTACAAACTAGAAGGGCTACTCAAGATGAATGTCTGTATAGTAGCTTTCTATCACAGGAGGAACCTAAGCGAGTGGAAGAAGCTCTTTTGGATCCAGATTGGATTTTAGCAATGCAAGAGGAGCTAAACCAATTTGAGAGGAACAAAGTATGGAAGCTGGTACCCAAGCCAAAGAACAAGAGTTCTATTGACACAAAATGGGTATTCAGAAACAAGATGGATGAAAATGGCATTGTCATAAGGAATAAAGCCAGATTGGTTGCTAAAGGCTACTCTCAACAAGAGGGAATAGATTTTGATGAAACATTTGCTCCAGTTGCCAGACTTGAAGCCATCAGAATCTTTCTAGCCTATACAGCTAATGCCAATTTCAAAGTCTATCAGATGGATGTCAAGAGTGCATTTCTAAATGGGGAATTGGAGGAAGAAGTTTATGTAAGCCAACCTCCAGGTTTTGAAGATCCAAATTTTCCAGACCATGTGTATTATTTGTTGAAAGCACTCTATGGACTAAAGCAAGCACCTAGAGCCTGGTATGAGACTTTATCAAAGTTCCTTCTAGATAATCACTTCACAAGAGGTACTGTTGACAAAACTCTCTTCTTTAGAAATATTAATGGCTCTAAGATACTTGTACAAATTTATGTAGATGATATTATATTTGGATCTACAGATGATAAACTTTGTAAAAAGTTTGCTAAATTAATGCAAAGTAAATATGAAATGAGCATGATGGGAGAGCTAACTTACTTTCTTGGTGTACAAGTTAAACAAGGTAGTGGTGGAATTTTCATTAGTCAAACTAAATATATTTATGATCTTTTAAAGAAGTTTGACTTAATGGATTGTTCACCTGCAAAAACTCCCATGGCCACTGCCACCAAACTTGAATTAAACAAGGCTGAAAAGTCTGTGGATATTACAAGTTATAGAGGCATGGTTGGCTCACTTTTATATTTAACTGCCAGTAGACCTGATATTATGTTTTCTACATGTCTCTGTGCTAGATTTCAAGCTGACCCTAAAGAATCTCACTTAGTGGCTATTAAAAGAATTTTCAGATATCTTAAGGGGACTCCAAATCTAGGAATTTGGTACCCTAGAGAGTCTGGTTTTGATCTAATTGGCTACTCAGATGCAGATTATGCAGGTTACAAAATAGACAGGAAAAGCACAACAGGAACCTGTCAATTTCTAGGGAACAAGCTTGTATCATGGTTCAGCAAGAAGCAGAATTCTGTTTCCACATCAACAGCTGAAGCTGAGTACATTGCTGCTGGTAGTTGCTGTGCACAAATACTATGGATGAGGAACCAATTATTTGATTATGGTATGACTGTTGACAAAATTCCAATATTTTGTGACAACACGAGTGCCATTGCCATTACTGAAAATCCAGTGCAGCACTCAAGAACCAAGCACATTGATATCAAGTACCACTTCATTAGGGAACATGTGATGAAAGGTACAGTGGAACTTCATTTTGTTCCAAGTGAAAAACAGATTGCAGACATATTTACCAAGCCACTTGATGAATCAACATTCACAAGATTAGTAAGTGAGTTAGGTATGCTCAACTATTCATAATCTATGTCATCTATATAATCTGTCTTGTAGCCTGAAATAAATTTGCTGCAAGAACAAAGTTGGCTTTAATCAAGACTTATCCTATCAACGGATATTCCCTATCAGTTGAAAGCCAAAATTGTTCTATCAACGGATATTCATTATCCGTTGAAAGACAAATACATTTCTGGTAATTTTATCCTTCAACGGATAAAATAGTGTTGTTCATCAACGGATAACTATTTACCTTATCCGTTGATGTGTCGCGTCAGTTACTATAAGTGAGTCACAGCCGTTGATTCTTTTAATCAACCGTTGATACAGATATACAGTGTTGTATGTATTTGTATTTACGGTAGTTTTCAGAATTTCTACAGTTTTATTTATTCTTGAACGGCTGTAACTTACTTAAAAGTATCATTTAATTACTTTATTTTTGTTTTAATTCAAGAAAGTATAAAAGTCCAATTGAACTCTTATTTTCACTTTACGCTTTCTTGCAATTATTATTCTCTTTCTCTCTAAATTCTCAAGTTTTTCTCTGCAACCTTTACTCACAACAATGGCACCAGTAGTCAAAATTATGTCTCAAACAGGATTTGTTTATGAAAAGAATAATTTCATAGCCTTGGTTGAAATGAATGAAGCCCATTCTGATTATCACAAGATGATGGACTTCATCAAGAACTGCAAACTAAGCTATGCAATGCTGGAAGCCCCAACCATCTACTGTGAGGTGATTGAGGAGATTTGGACAACTGCAGAGTTCAACTCCACAGATATGACTATTGCCTTCTCTCTCAAAGGTAAGGACTATTTCATTAATTGTGATGATATACAATCTTGCTTTAAGTTGCCTGAGAATAATGTCATGATACCACATACTGATAAAGATGTCTCTGCAATGCTAGATTCCATAGGCTATGCTTTTGATTCTGCTAGTTTAGGTAGTATTAGAAGGAAAGGCCTTAGGAAAGAATGGAGTTTTCTTGGAGATGCCTTTATTAAGGTTTTCTCTGGGAAGATTAGCAATTTTGATGCTATCACTTCATCTCTTGTTAATATGCTCTATATGCTAGTTTCTGATAGGTACTTTAATTTTAGCAACTGTGTTATGCTAGAATTAGGTTCCAGATTAGGCAACAAAGCTAATAGACCACATAACATCTACTTTGCTAGATTCTTTATGTTATTGGCTAACCATGTTGCTGAAGGTTTGGTTATATCCAATGAGAATAATAAACTCAAATGCTGGGCACAAGAGAAAAGGGTCCTTGCAGACCTTTTGAGAATGAACCTCAACAGCCAGGTGCCATTGGTATACTTGCCAATCATGAATGCACCACAGGTAAGTGAGGTAAATGTTTCTATAACTCCTACTATTTCCAACCCCAATGTTTCTTTGACTTCTAATGTGGCTATGGAACCTGTGTCTTTGTCCAAACAGGCTCCTACCAAAGCCACCAAATCTAAAGTTTCCAAAGTCAAGTCAAAGAAACCTACCTCTGTTGTTTCTCAAAAGACAACAGTTGTAACAACTACCATAAACCCTGAAGGGAGTGAACAGGGTGTGAGTGGTGAGGGGAGGGGTGAACATCAAAAAGCCCCCCAGGATAAGGTGGGAGAGGTGAGTGGTACCCAAACCAGCCAAGCCACAGTCTCTCAAAAGACTGTGGTGGTTTAAAAGGAGTCCAGCACATCCCTAGTTGCCTCCCAAAAGGATGTAACTATTGAAAATAGTCCCCAACCAGGGACACAGAACAAAAGAGGGAGGGACACTGAAGCTACACATTCACCAATTAAAGCCTTTTCAAGGAAAAAGAAGGCCAAAACCCTAGTTTCCACACAAGGGATACACACAGCACGGATACATCCACTAGTATCTGTGCCTTCTCAAATTCAGCTTGATGTGATTCCAGCAAATGTGGAATCACAGCCCCATTCTCTTAATATAGAAACACACCATTCATCAAGCTCTCCAACACCCTCTCTGGATGTGGACATGATATTCACATCAATTCCTGATTCTCCCTCATTAAAACTCAGGGAGGAGCCCCACTCAAAACCTGGTGATCATCATCCTTTTGATGATTTGTTGGATCATCAGCCAATTCTTTCAGATGTAGTTGAAGATTCTGTGTTACCTCACCTAAAATCAATCCACACAGATTCAACAATTATGTCACTTTCTATCTCCATATCATTTCCTTCTTCAACGGATATCTCTCATCCGTTGACAAGTGGTTGTTCTTCAACGGATAAGCTTAACAGCAGTTATCCGTTGATACCATCAGTTTCTACTTCAACGGATACTCCCTATCCGTTGATGGCCTCTACACACTTAACAGAAACAATTCCAACTGTAGAGGACATGGAAACTGTACAATCACTTTTAGGCTTGAGGGAAGGGAGTGATTTTTTGAGTGAGAGGCTGGGTTGCTCCCAGGCAAAAGGAGAGGTTGAGAGTCACCAAATGCATGCTATTTCTTCCAGCATGGCAAAAGTAAGTGAGAGGAGTGCCACCTTAGAAGGTGAAGGTGAGGGTGTGAGGGTGTGTGTGAGCCAGGGGGAGCCCCTGATGCAAGAACAGAGAGAAATTGAGAGAAAGGCAGGTACAGAAGCTATAAGGGTGGATCCAGCCATTGCTAGTGAGTTAATGAAAGTGGATGATGCAGATAAGGAAAGACAATTTCAGCAACATTACAAAGCTGTCATTGATAACATTTCCTTGGATGCTGACACTTTTACTCACCCTGTTTCAGCCTTTCAATTTTTGGCTGCTCAGGGCAATGTGGAGGCAGAACAGACACTACACATTGTACACACTTCAGAATCTCTTCTCAGAGACAAAGCTGCTGTCAACAGGCTGCCTTCTCAAGCTGGTGAGCCATCTGAAGAATTTGGAGTAAATTCTAATGATGATGACTCTAATTCTTTGAATGAGAGCATGAACTTAGGGGGAGTAGAAGGCCCAAGTTCTGCTCCTGCTCTTCCTGAATGGGCACTGGCCAAATCACCAACACCAGGAGAATTTGGTGTCACTTTGGTCAGACAAGTCATGACAATTCAGAAGGCCTTTCAGGAGACTCAAGATGCTGGTACCAAGGCAATTCTTCAAGCTCATCTGGAATCTCTGCATCTCTTGCAGTTGCAGCATTACCAGCAAAATCTAAGTGTGGATGAGCTCAAGCAGGACATTGCTGATCTGAAATCCTACAATGCTGAGAAATTGGATTCAGTTATACCCTATGGTACTATGCAAGATTTGTTGGGGAGACTAAGGAAAGCATCTGATGCTGACAAGAGGCTGGCCAGATTGGAAGATAGGGTTCAAATCATTGAAGACTCTATGGTCACCATTCTTCAGAATCAACAAACTCAAACAAATCTACTCATGCAGCTGGCAAAAGCACAAGGCTTGACCCCTACCCTTGATGATAACAAAAAGGGGGAGAATAAAGGGGAAGGGGAAGGAGAGCCATCTACAACAGTTCAGATTTCTCAAGTGCTAGTTCCTGTCATCACAACTTCTCCACCAATTCAAGTCAAAGGAAAGCTAGATGGAATTGATCTAATTCAGATAGCAGCAGCTGAATTGCAAGTCAAAGAGCAAAGGAAGAAGATTGATGAAAAGATGCAACTAATATTTGGTTCTACAACTTCTCAATCACAATCTGTGAAGCATAGCACAAAAGTGGAATCAATTATTATGGAACTCAAGCCAGTAGGGAGGCATAAGGATGGAGAAACTTCTTCCAAAGATCTGCAACTTATGGTTCTCAAGCCCAACAACAGCTTCAACAAGGACTCTACAAAGAACCCTCCAAGCCTTGCTCAAATGAAAGGAGTGGATTTTCCTCTTTCAAAGCCTGATGAAGACAAGCTTTTGGGTAGAAGTATCATAAAGCTCAAAGAGAACATGGATGAGGCTGTAAGGAGGAACATGGCTGTTATCTTTAGAGAGGGAAAGAGCATCTATGTGATGCAAGGACATCCCAAATTCTCAATAGCCAAGAGGGAAGAAACCAAGAGGTTGAAGGAAGAAGCCAAACAGCTAAAGGCTAACAAAAGAGCACAAGCAAAGCTTGAAAAATAGCTAAAGTTAAGTCAGGCTGAAGAAAAGAAAGAAATTGAAGACAAAGGTGAAGATAGAGCTATGGGGGACATGGTTGGTACTGAGATGGAGGAAAGAAGTAAGGAAGAATGGCAGAAAGGGAATAGAAAGAAGGTCAATGCAAAGAGAAAGATGGTAGATGAGACTGAAGAAAACCAATCAATATCCAAACCACTACCCTCTATTCTTGAGCCCATTGTGCCTGACCCCTTCATAAACATTCATGGTAAACCAATCATTCCTAAGGAGGAACCAATTGATTGGGACACCATCAAATTGCCCACCTTCCTAACCTCTTTTACACCATCAAAGAAGTAGAAAAGAAGAATCAAATCAACACCCTCTAAAGCCTCAATCAAATTCACACAGAAGCCTAAGCCTAAACCTCAAACCTCTAAAGATGATTATGTTCACATCTGTGACATAAAAGAATTTTCAGACATTGAACTCTATCTGGATGAGCTGGAGGATGTAAGGGGAATAGCTGCCTACAGACAGCTACCAGAAAGACTAGTGTTCAAATACAAAGGAGCTGGGGAAAGAACATAGCCTCTTCACAGAATTTTGAATGAAGGCTACTCTACCTTGATTAGAGTCTACTCAGCCATACAAAAGGATTCTGGCTTTACCAGGACTGCCAGGACTGAGATTCTCAACAAGATTGCCAACATAAGGAAAACTTGGAGGGAGCCCAATGCCTTGCCTAGAACTTTACTCATTCAAGAGAGAGGTATTACAATTCACAAATCACCTCATTGGTTGATGGAGTTCAGAGACAACAAAGGAGTCAGAAGTTTTTCAGAATTGAAGATCAGCTAAAGATTGCCAGTAATGAAACTCTCAAGGATATGCAATCTAAGTTAGATATCAATGAAGAAGATGAAGCTGAATTCTACAGACAACTTCAACTTCAAATAGAGGAGAATGACAGAAGGCTAGGAAAGAAAACCAGGGATCAAAGGAAAAGAAAGTAATTTGCTCAGGCTAAAGGAGCACCCTTGGAAACAATGTATTTCTTCAATTTCATCTCAGCATATACACTTTTGTAGCACTTTTGAATTTCTGCTTTGTTATAATTTATATATTTGTTAAGTGTTTTGTTATCATCAAGCTAAACCCAAATTTATGCCTACAGTTCTAGTAGACATAAATAGGGGGAGATTGTTAGGAATATGTGTATTAGTTTGATGATAAGTTAAGCAAAACACTTAAGTAGAAATCTAGTGTTTGTAGCCTCAACGGATAAGACCATCTTGGCTATCCGTTGAAGGAGTAGCCTTACTTAGTAATAAGTTTGGTATTGTAGCACATTTCACTCTCTGGTTTCAAGCTGTAATTCTTAGATGTTGTTAGGAAATAATCAGTCATGTTGACTACTAATGGATGTACAAATAGGAGGGCTAATTGTAAATATTTCATGCCTTGTAATTTTGTATAAGTGAAGAAGTGTCAACGGATATTGAAGACCTTCAACGGATAAGAAATAAAGCTTCAACGGATGTCTCTAATGCTTCAACGGATAATATCCATCAACGGATAAGTGCTTCAACGGATAAAGCTTCAACTGCTAGAGCATCAACAGATAAAGCCATCAACGGATGAAAGCTTCAACGGATGCTCAGTCTCATAGCAGTTGATAGTGACAGTTAACAAAGCTGACAGAGGCACATGGATTGACAGAGATAACTGGAATGTGGTAGCCTATTTCAGGAACAGCAGAAAAGGCAGCCGTTTTTAGTCTGGTTTAAAATGGAAAGTCAACAGATAATTCCATATCACACTGGATAAAAATGGAATAGAAACAAGTGGAGAACTATTTTCTTATTGTACTTTATCTTTGTCTTCACTTGTAAACTTGGTGATATATAAACCAAGCAGTAGCTAGTAATTAGGTGTGAATTTTCCCTGAGCTGTTTAGAAATATCAAGAGAGAAAATCATCTAGTTTGTACTAGGAAGCAGCTGTGATTTAATTTTGAATAACAGATTTTCTGAAATAACACATCTCTTGTGGAACAACAAATCCACCAGAAAAGTTTTTAAGTTCTTTGTGTTCATTACATTTGTGTTTGAATATATATATGTCTGCATCAGCTCCAAGCAATTCACACACATTTGATCACTCAAACACTTAGCCTTACAAACTGCTCAAAACTTGAAAAAGTTTTGAGATTTACATTCAACCCCCCTTCTGTAAATCTCATTGTTAGTCCACTGGGAATAACATTCGTAAACTTTCCAGGGTACTTTGAGGTGGAGGATGCTCTAGGGTCCGCTCGGAAATCTATAATCATAAACATATATCGTTTTGTAAGATACCGTTCTTATTTATGGCGACTCGTACATACACGCTACTTATATAAATCGTTCCCGCAACTCATTATACTCTTTATTCCTTTAAGTACTCATTTAAGTCACGTTCTCTTTCTTTTAGAAATCCTTTATATTCGTTTATGCCTTTTACATTTCGGTCCTCGGATCCGTTTACAATTCTTAATGGTTTTCTAATCGTGCGGTCTCGGTTCCGACATTTTTATAAAATTGAAAAATCCTTATTTTCACTTGCAATTTTTATAGAAGTTAATAAACTCTTTTCTTTACTTTATATAAAAATTTTATGATTTTTGAATATTTTTAAGTCGATCATTTCTATTCCCAAAGTTCGTAATTCATAGCTGTTTTTGTCGCGTAAATCACTTTTACTAAAATGGTCATAACTTTTGATCCGTAAATTGAAATCAAGAGATTCAAGCGCCTAAACGATCCTTATAACATTTTCTATATTTATCAATGTTATGTTTCAAGAAACTACAGTTTATACATTCGGGAACTTCTGCAGAAACTTTAAGTTGAGTTTTGTTTGTTTTAACGAGGTTACGATTACGATCCGAGTTTCTTTACATCTTAAATCATTATACCACCATAAACAACCATCAAATAATCATCTCAACACTAACTCTTCTCAAGAACATCATGTTATTGATAAGTGGCATTATATACCACTTAGAGCGTCTTAAAATGGCTTAAATTGGTGTCTTAAAATCAAGTATTTTGTGTATTTGATGCGTTTTTCTAGTGTTTATGCATTTCAGGGTTTTAGTTGCATTTCAGGGGAGGAATCATCAAGAATAAGCCTTGGCATGTGTTCACCATTGTGAGAGGAAAGAAACGGGCAGATTACGACGAAGAAACGGAGCGAAATCAGAAATTTTCCAGAAGAGGTCTGAGCGCCCGCTCAGCATTGCTGAGTGGCCGCGCAGCAAGCTGAGCGCCCGCTCAGCTATGCTGAGCGGCCGCGCAGGGTCGGGAAAAAAGACAAATTATTTTAGGACTTCTACTTCTGTTTGGTTTCCACTTCTATGTAATCTGAGTTTTACGGGACTATTATATAAGTAGATTTGAGACGTTTTCACATGGGGGGAATTGAAGAAGATTGTGTTTTTACGCAAGGAGCGAAGGAGATAAGGAAGAAGACCGATTTAGCACATCGCAATGAAGAGGAAGCATATATTCTTGTGATTCTTGTTTTGTTGTAACGTTGGATGCTAGTTTTCTTGCTTTGAACTTGTTTACTCTTGTGACGTACTCTATTTTAATATAATTAATTTAGTTATTATTTTCTTGTGTTTGTTTATCATGATTTCAATTGAACCCATGATGTCGATAAGTGCTATTATGGGCTAATCGTGATCATGGGGTTGCAACGGATTTATTATGGAATTCTTTAGTTAATTGTTTAATACTTTAGTGTGTGATGATTGCATGATATCTAGTATTGGTTGTGCATATTCGTCTTATATGCGTCGCGAACATATAAGATAGGGTGTTAATCTCTTGTGAAGAGACGGTGGATCTTGAGATTTAGAACTTGCCATGCTAGCATAGGTTCATGTACGTTGTGCATGATTAGTGGGTAACTCTAACAGTTTTATTTGCCCTATGTAATCAAAAAAGAATAACTTGTGCTTAAATCGTTGTGTTGTCAATTTCTGTAGACATATGGGAACTCAACATAATTGATGACTATTTAACTTCTATCTTAATTGTGGATGCTTGGTAGAATGATATTAGTACAATGAAAGTTGGCTTTTATCAGTTTCGTGTTATTCGATTAATATCATCACTGTCACATGCTAAAGGTAATAACAATGGCTATAGAAGGAAGTAATAATGAAGTTGTGATTTCATGAGTGTTTTATTATTGATAAATTGAAGTGTTAGTTAAGTGATTAATTAAGTAGTTAGTCGTAGTTAATATTTAATCAACAATTTTAAGTGTTATTATCTTAACATTGAGAAGTAATCATACATTGGTGAGTGAGTTTAATTAGACAATAATTTAGTCTGAGTCTCTGAGGGAACGAACTAGAAAATATTCTATATTACTTGCGAACGCGTATACTTGCGTGAATATTAGTGCGTGTTTTCGCTCTAACAAGTTTTTGGCGCCGCTGCCGGGGACTCGGCGTATTTGTTTAGTTTATGTACTTACCATCATTGGTCATTAGGACTCAGTGATTAGGACGTAGTAGTTACTTATTTTTCCGGTTGTGTTTCAGATACTTTAGCAAGCGTTTATGCAAACTCGTTCTCGTGCTCGCAAGAGGACTTTAGATACAGCTGAGGAGACAGATGAAGTTCTTGATATTCCGGAGAAGTTAGATTTTGAGGATTCGGATTCAGGAACTGAGCAGAAAGAACCAGTAAACATGGGAGATCGTATTGTTCAAGCTGATCCAGCTCTTATGGATTTTTCTCGGCCGAAAATTGATGACATTCAGTCAAGCATCCTTCATCCGGCTATTCAAGCTAACACCTTTGAAATCAAGCCGGGCACTATTCAGACGGTGCATAATTCTGTTTCTTTTGGAGGAGCAGCAACTGAAGACCCCAACATGCACATAAGGAATTTTGTCGAGATCTGCAGCACTTTTAAGTATAATGGCGTGACTGATGAGGCTATCAAGTTGAGGCTTTTCCCATTCTCACTAAGGGACAAGGCTAAAGACTGGTTACATTCTGAACCAGCGGGGTCCATCACTACGTGGCAAGATCTTGCGCAAAAGTTTCTGGTGAAGTTTTATCCGATGGCAAAGACTGCTGCTATGAGGAGTGCTCTTACTCAGTTTGCGCAACAACCTACAGAATCTATGTGCGAGGCTTGGGAACGCTACAAAGAAATGTTGAGAAAATTTCCACATCATGGAATGCCGGATTGGATGGTGATCACTGGTTTCTATAATGGTTTGGGGGCCCAATCTCGGCCCATGCTCGATGCAGCAGCTGGAGGCGCTTTATGGGCTAAAAGCTATACTGAGGCGTATAATCTTATAGAGATGATGGCTGCAAATGAGCATCAAAACCCCACTCAGAGGATGACGTCAGGCAAGGTAGCAGGTATTCTGGAAGTTGATGCAGCCACCGCTATTGCAGCCCAGCTCCGAGCGCTATCAATGAAGGTTGATTCTCTGGCTACGTATGGAGTTAATCAAATAGCTATGGTTTGTGAGCTTTGTGCAGGTTCTCATGATACGGATCAGTGTTCTCTTGTAAACGAATCTGTTCAGTATGTGAATAATTATCAGTGACAACAACAGCCTGTGCCAGCGACCTATCATCCTAACAACAGAAATCATCCAAATTTCAGCTGGGGGAATAATCAGAATGCTATTCAGCCACCATATCAGGAAGGAGTGAGTAAACAGTTTAACCCACCTGGATTCCAGTAACCACAGCAGTATGCTACAAGGCAATCATATCCTCAACAGAGAAGTGCATCTGCACCTACTAGTGCTGATTTTGAGGAACTTAAGCTGTTGTGCAAGAGTCAGGCGGTTTCTATCAAGACCTTGGAAAATCAAATCGGTCAATTAGCCAATGCAGTGCTCAACCGTCAACCTGGCACTCTTCCCAGTGACACGGAAGTACCAGGCAGGAAGGAAGCTAAAGAGCAAGTCAAGGCTATTACCTTAAGGTCTGGAAAAGTAGCTGATGCTGAAAAGGCAAAAGAAGTAGAAGCTGAAATTAGAGGTGAAGAATCTAAGCAAAAGGAGAAAGCGGCGGAACCAAGGAAGACTACTGTTGAATACACTCTGCCTGAGGCTAATACAGGGGAGAAACAGCTATATCCTCCACCACCTTTTCCTAAGAGATTGCAGCAACAAAAGCTGGATAGACAGTTCGGAAAGTTTCTGGAGGTGTTCAAGAAACTTCACATCAATATACCTTTCGCTGAGGCTCTGGAACAAATGCCCAGTTATGCGAAGTTTATGAAGACTATTCTTTCAAGGAAGGTGAAACTGGATGACCTTGAAACCGTTGCTCTCACGAAAGAATGCAGCGCTGTTCTGCAGCAAAAGTTACCACCAAAACTGAAAGATCCAGGAAGCTTCACCATTCCTTGCACCATTGGCAATCTAACTTTTGACAAGTGCCTTTGTGATTTGGGAGCAAGCATTAATCTGATACCGTTGTCGATCTTTAAAAAGTTGGATCTGCCTGATCCAAAACCCACATACATGTCGCTATAATTGGCTGACCGTTCCATTACTTACCCAAGGGGCATAGTTGAGGATGTGCTCGTCAAGGTGGATAAGCTCTTCTTTCCAGCAGATTTTGTTATTCTGGATTTTGAGGAAGATAAGAAGATTCCCATTATCTTGGGAAGACCTTTCTTGGCTACTGGCTGCACCTTGATAGATGTGCAAAAAGGTGAACTTATTATGCGGGTCCAAGATCAGGATGTGACCTTCAACGTATTCAAGGCAATGAAATTCCCTATAGAAGATGAGGAGTGCTTAAAATTGGATGTGATTGATTCTGCGGTTACTTCGGAACTCGATCACATGCTAATGTCTGATGCATTGGAAAAGGCCTTAGTGGCGGATTTTGACAGCTATGATGAAGATAGTAACGAACAATTACAATATCTGAACGCTTCTCCCTGGAAGCGAAAGCTGGACATACCATTTGAATCTCTTGGTACTTCTGACCTCAAGAACGCTGAAGGGAAGCTCAAACCATCAATAGAGGAAGCACCTACTTTGGAGCTCAAGCCATTACCTGAGCACTTGAGGTATGCTTTTTTAGGTGATTCATCTACGTTACCTGTTATTATTTCATCTGACCTTTTAGGTAGTGAGGAAGACAAGCTCTTAAGGATTTTGAGAGAATTCAAATCGGCTATTGGATGGACCATAGCAGACATCAAGGGGATAAGTCCTTCATATTGTATGCATAAAATTCTGCTAGAGGAAGGTAGTAAGCCAACTGTGGAACAACAGCGAAGACTGAATCCCATCATGAAGGAGGTGGTGAAGAAAGAAATTCTGAAATGGCTAGATGCAGGCATCATTTATCCTATTTCTGACAGCTCATGGGTGAGCCCCGTACAATGTGTACCTAAGAAGGGAGGTATCACTGTGGTCGCAAATGAAAAGAATGAGCTCATCCCTACTCGAACAGTTACAGGATGGAGAGTATGCATGGATTATAGAAAATTGAACAAAGCCACAAGGAAGGATCACTTCCCTCTTCCATTTATTGATCAGATGCTTGACAGATTGGCGGGACATGAGTATTTTTGTCTTCTGGATGGTTATTCCGGGTATAATCAGATTTGTATTGCACCAGAGGATCAGGAAAAGACTACCTTCACTTGTCCATTTGGCACGTTTGCTTTTCGCAGAGTTTCGTTTGGGTTATGTGGCGCACCGGCCACCTTTCATAGATGTATGATGGCTATATTCTCTGACATGATTGGAAATAACATCGAAGTGTTCATGGATGACTTCTCCGTCTTTGGACACTCATATGATGAATGTTTGAATAATCTGCGCGCCGTACTCAAAAGATGCGTGGAAACTAATTTGGTGCTCAATTGGGAGAAATGTCATTTTATGGTGCGTGAAGGCATTATCCTTGGGCATAAGGTCTCTAGCAAGGGTCTGGAGGTGGACAAGGCCAAGGTGGGAGTCATTGAAAATCTTCCCCCACCTAATTCTGTGAAAGGAATCCGTAGTTTTCTTGGTCATGCGGGTTTTTATCGGCGCTTCATCAAGGACTTTTCAAAGATATCTAAGCCGTTGTGCAATTTGCTTGAGAAAGATGTGCCTTTCAAATTTGATGATGAATGTTTGGCAGCATTCGAGACTCTCAAGAAGAGTTTGATCACTGCACCAGTTATTACAGCACCGGATTGGACATAACCGTTTGAGATGATGTGTGATGCAAGTGATTATGCGGTAGGTGCAGTTCTGGGACAGCGCAAGAAAAATCTCTTCCATGTGGTCTACTATTCGAGTAAGAATTTAAATGGTGCCCAATTGAACTACACCACTACTGAGAAGGAGCTTTTGGCTATAGTCTTTGGTTTTGAGAAATTTCGATCTTATCTGCTTGGTACGAAAGTAACAGTATTCACTGATCATGCAGCTATTCGCTATCTGGTCTCCAAGAAGGATTCGAAGCCGAGACTCATTCGTTGGGTGCTTTTACTTCAGGAATTTGAGTTAGAGATCAAAGATAGAAAAGGTACTGAGAATCAAGTAGCTGACCATCTCTCTAGGTTGGAGAATCCCGATTCTACTTCACAAGATAGGACGTTAATCAATGAATCTTTTCCGGATGAGCAGTTGTTTGCAATTCAAAAGGAAGAACCATGGTTTACAGATATTGTAAACTATCTCGTCAGCAATATAATGCCTCCTAATTTAACATCTGCTCAAAAGAAGAAGTTTCTGCATGAGGTGAAGTGGTATATGTGGGATGAACCATATTTGTTTAGACAGGGAGCTGACCAGATCATCAGGAGATGTATCCCGTTCTGTGAGACGGAGGGGATATTACGAGACTGCCATTCCACGGTTTATGGTGGACACTATGGCGGTGAGAAGACGGCAGCTCGTATTCTGCAAGTAGGTTTTTTCTGGCCTACTTTGTTCAAGGATGCTCATCAGTTTGTTTTAAGGTGTGATCGTTGCCAAAGAGTGGGAAATTTGTCAAGGAAGGATGAAATGCCATTAAATGTGATGCTTGAAGTCGAGGTCTTTGATGTATGGGGAATCAATTTCATGGGGCCTTTTATCTCGTCTTGCAATAATCAGTACATCTTGCTGGCAGTCGATTATGTCTCAAAATGGGTCGAAGTTAAGGCTTTACCGACAAATGATGCAAAGGCAGTGCTAAATTTTCTTCATAAGCAAATTTTCACAAGGTTTGGAACACCTCGGGTAATCATAAGTGATGAAGGATCGCATTTTTGCAACCGTAAGTTCACTTCTATGATGCAGCATTATAATGTGAATCATCGAGTAGCTACTGCCTATCATCCGCAAATAAATGGTCAAGCGGAAGTGTCTAACAGAGAGATAAAGCGCATACTAGAGAAGGTTGTTTGTCCGTCAAGGAAGGATTGGTCTTTAAAGCTCGATGAAGCTGTTTGGGCTTACAGATGAGCATACAAAACTCCACTTGGGATGTCACCGTTTTAGTTGGTGTACGGTAAGGGATGTCATCTACCTGCGGAGCTTGAGCATAAGGCCTACTGGGCATTGAAGAAGTTGAACCTGGATTTAGATGCAGCTGGTAAGAAAAGAATGCTTCAGCTTAATGAACTGGATGAATTTCGACTTCAAGCGTACGAAAATAACAAAATGTATAAGGAAAAGGTGAAGAGGTGGCACGATAGGAAGTTACATCCAAAGTTATTTGTGCCAGGGCAATAATTTCTCTTATTCAACTCTCGGCTCCGACTTTTTCCTGGGAAGTTGAAATCAAGGTGGTCTGGACCTTTTATTGTCAAAACTGTGTTTCCACATGGAGCGGTGGAAATTTTTGAGAATGATCCGGACCAAGCATTTAAGGTTAACGGTCAGCGGTTGAAGCACTACTATGGGGACATGGCAAACTGAGAAGTGGTTAGTGCCATTTTGTTGACTACTTGAGCAGGGTACGAAACGTCAAGCTAATGACGAAAAAGAAGCGCTGCGTGGGAGGCAACCCATGAATTGTTGTTACAGGAACCCTTAGAAGTTAACAACCTATCCAAAAACATAAAAAAATCAGAAAACAGGGGCTGAAATTTTTTTTTTCCAGTGACCCCCTGAGCGCCCGCTCAGCTTTGCTGAGCGCCCGCTCAGCTTTGCTGAGCGACCGCTCAGGGGTCGAGTACTAGAAATTTTTTACAGTTCAGAAAAAAAAACAAACACAAAAACAGTTTTAGCCCATAAACCCACGATTTGTTCCCACTACCCCATCATTTTACTCCTTAATTCCCAAACCCTACTCTAATCCACACCCTATATATACATACACCTATCCTACATATCTCCCACAAAACTTCCTACACTTAAACCCTCTCACAAACATCAAAAATTAGTTCTTACACACTTTTATTCACGAATCAATGGCACCCAAGAGAGCACGCACTATTGATAGCAGCAGCACAGTTCCTACTGCTGATTCATCGAGGGGTACTGCTGCAAGGCCTCGGTTAACTGACAGAGCTGCGGAGGAGGAGTACACTAGGCTGTTGGGTAAGCCGATTCTGAAGGAGAGGGGGTTTTTACCATCGGGGAGGGATGGTGAGTTGCTGCCCAAGATTGCAGAGAAGGGGTGGATAGCTTTTTGTGAGTCACCCGAAGCAGTACCGATGAGCATTGTTCGAGAGTTCTACGCGAAGGCCGAAAATAATGGGTTTTCTGTGGTCCGAGGGCTGACGGTTGATTATCATCCTGCGGTGATTCGCCGTGTAATTGGACAACGAGAGAGAAAGCCCGAGGAGGAGAACTGGAATGAAAAGACTGCTGAGGATTTTGACTTGGATTTGATTTATGCGACTCTCTGTCGACCGGGCACAGTTTGGACCTGCAGGACCGGCACTAATGAGTATCGTCACTTTCCGGTGATCGCCATGAACAGGTATGCCCGTGCATGGAATGCATTTATTTGTGCTAATATTTTGCCTTCTTCGTATGCACACGAGGTCACAGTTGAGCGAGCACAGTTGTTGTGTGGAATTCTGAATGAGGAATACTATGTGGACCTTGGTGAGTTTATCTACCAAGGAATTCTGAAGTTTTTAAGGGGAGCGAAGCATATGAACATCCCTTATGCATCTACGGTTACGAAGCTATGCCGAGCAGTGGGAGTGAACTGGCCGGCTCATGAGCAGTTGCAGTTGCCAGCAGCTCCGATTGATTCTGGCACTCTGAATGGGATGCAGGAGTGGACCGGTGGTGAGCCTGAGGAGCATGGGCTGGGTTATCATCTTCCAGGAGGGCGTCCAGCACGAGGTGCTACTATGGCTAGGCCAGGGCGTGATGAGGCTGGTTCTTCGAGAGTTTAGGAAGGTGCTGGGATGGTTGATGCCCAGTATAGGAGGCTTTCACGGCGGATGGATGCCATGTATGAGACGCAGAGCAGGTTTGCTCAGGAGCTCACCCTTGCATTAGGGACTGCTTTTCGAGGCCTTGGAGCTGATATCCAGTGGCCAGTTTTTGGTGAGGACTCTGCATACCCGCCGCCTGATACTCCACCCACTAAGGGTGATGATGATGATGACTCCGAGTAGGTATACCCTGTGTTCCTTTCTACTACTTTCACTGAGGACAGTGAAGATTTTTAGTTTGGGGGTGGTAGTTAAGGAATATTGTGTGTGTGTCATTTAGTTGCATATTCATGATAGTTTAGTTCATATAGTTGCATAATTTATGCCATTTAGTTTTTTTTATGAATGTCATGTAGCTCATGCATTTACCATGATCCCTTTTGCAATGATTTATCGACTGAATTGTGATATTGATGCGAGTGTAGTGATAGCATTAAAGTGATATTAAGTTGTGTAGGTTGATATGCATGCTAGAAACAATTGTAAGTCCACTAAGTCTTAGAGAATGCGTAAGGGCTAGATTGTTGTTATGATTTGGTTGTTTTCAAGGCCAATCTACTTATTATGCTTAGAATTCAATTATAGGTTCTTAGTGATAAAGACATGAAAAAGAAAAATTTTGGAAAAAAAATATGGAAGTTGTTGCTAGTTGTGGCTAGGCGTCAAATGACTAGTAGCCGGCTCGCATATGGTGCGAGTAGTCTAGGGTTGAGCAAGATGGAGCGAAACGCACTTGCTCAGAAGTTATAAAAAAAAAAAATATTTTGCATAATTGATCAAGAGTGGGCTCTTTGGTATTCGAGTTATTAAGTTCTTAGGGGACTTTGTGCCTAGCGACCTAAGGCTTTTAGAGTCTGGGATCCGCTAACCTAACGCTCGTTACATGGATATCATTGTATAAGTCTTTTGTGGACCTCACTCATTGCACGGTCAAATAAGCATTTGAGTGTAAATAAAAAGCACGATTCCGTAGTAAGCTCCAGAGTTCTTGTAGTGTTGTATATCACTTTGTGCCTAGAATTTTTTATTCTTTGTATAATCGTAGGATTTCCTTGAGGATAGTCTAGTCATAGTAATTGGTCTAGTTTCGAAGCATATCTGCTAGGCATTTGCACACACCACGTTTATGGCTGTATGTCCGTTTGCATGAGTTTCTTGATCTTTAGTTGTCTAACTGCATTCGTTAAGATGTGACAATTTGGTTGGTTAATTGTAGTAAGGGGGATCGCTGCATTTTCATATAGATTGCATTCATGCATGTTTTTATTTGTTTTTTAGTCTGTGACGCTTGAGGACAAGCATCGATTTAAGTTTGGGGGTGTGATAAGTGGCATTATATACCACTTAGAGCGTCTTAAAATGGCTTAAATTGGTGTCTTGAAATCAAGTATTTTGTGTATTTGATGCATTTTTCTAGTGTTTATGCATTTCAGGGTTTTAGTTGCATTTCGGGGGAGGAATCATCAAGAATAAGCCTTGGCATGTGTTCACCATTGCGAGAGGAAAGAAACGGGCAGATTACGGCGAAGAAACGGAGCGAAATCAGAAATTTTCCAGAAGAGGTCTGAGCGCCCGCTCAGCTATGCTGAGCGGCCGCGCAGGGTCGGGAAAAAAGACAAATTATTTTAGGACATCTACTTCTGTTTGGTTTCCATTTCTATGTAATCTGAGTTTTATGGGACTATTATATAAGTAGATTTGAGACGTTTTCACATGGGGGGAATTGAAGAAGATTGTGTTTTTACGCAAGGAGCGAAGGAGATAAGGAAGAAGACCGATTTAGCACATCGCAACGAAGAGGAAGCATATATTCTTGTGATTCTTGTTTTGTTGTAACGTTGGATGCTAGTTTTCTTGCTTTGAACTTGTTTACTCTTGTGACGTACTCTGTTTTAATATAATTAGTTTAGTTATTATTTTCTTGTGTTTGTTTATCATGATTTCAATTGAACCCATGATGTCGATAAGTGCTATTATGGGCTAATCGTGATCATGGGGTTGCAACGGATTTATTATGGAATTCTTTAGTTAATTTTTTAATACTTTAGTGTGTGATGATTGGATGATATCTAGTATTGGTTGTGCGTATTCGTCTTATGTGCGTCGCGAACATATAAGATAGGGTGTTAATCTCTTGTGAAGCGACGGTGGATCTTGAGATTTAGAACTTGCCATGCTAGCATAGGTTCATGTACGTTGTGCATGATTAGTGGGTAACTCTAACAGTTTTATTTGCCCTATGTAATCAAAAAAGAATAACTTGTGCTTAAATCGTTGTGTTGTCAATTTCTGTAGACATATGGGAACTCAACATAATTGATGACTATTTAACTTCTATCTTAATTGTGGATGCTTGGTAGAATGATATTAGTACAATGAAAGTTGGCTTTTATCAGTTTCGTGTTATTCGATTAATATCATCACTGTCACATGCTAAAGGTAATAACAATGGCTATAGAAGGAAGTAATAATGAAGTTGTGATTTCATGAGTGTTTTATTATTGATAAATTGAAGTGTTAGTTAAGTGATTAATTAAGTAGTAAGTCGTAGTTAATATTTAATCAACAATTTTAAGTGTTATTATCTTAACATTGAGAAGTAATCATACATTGGTGAGTGAGTTTAATTAGACAATAATTTAGTCTGAGTCTCTGAGGGAACGAACTAGAAAATATTCTATATTACTTGCGAACGCGTATACTTGCGTGAATATTAGTGCGTGTTTTCGCTCTAACAGTTATTAGAGCAAAAATCATCAACCTTAAATATAATTAACTAAACATCAAGATAATAGCAAATCAACCACTAAAACTAGGTTTATAACTAGGATTTCAAAGTTTCTTGAAACTTAAACCTTAAATAAATATTGGTCAAAGATTTATACCTTTCTTGAAAGCTTGTGATGTGTTCTTGATGATGGTAGAGTCTTGGGGATGCTTGGTTTAGTTTAAGGAACCTAAATCAAGCCATAAAAATCAGGGTACCAAGAAAAGTTACTATTCATTACTATTCATTATTACTTTTCTTGAATTTATTTCACCCATCAAACCTTAATAGAATGAGCTCACAAATTTATCTTACCTTAGTTTAGGATGTATGAAGCTTAGTATTTAATGGTGGAATTTTTCCATGGCTAGAACTTGGTGTTTTGAAATTGATTTCTTGCTTCTTTTTTATGAAGCCAAATGGGATGAAAGGGAGAGAGAAGAGAGAGTTTTTGTTGCTTCTTGGAAATGCTTCTCTTGAAATATTTGTGAGATATGATTTGTATATCTCCTAGTACTACTAAATCCATGAATATCTTGGCTAACCATCCTAGGTTGCAAGCTAATCTACTTGGTTTAGATTATAGGTTTACTCTTAACTAGCCTTTAGGTTATCATTCTATCTAGTCTAGGTTACTATTTGGTTACTTGACCATGGTTAGTTTTTTTATCTAGTTAGCTAGTATAGTTAGCTTGGTTTTATATGTTTATTTATTCATTTACGCGTTCGCTCGGTCGCTTATTCATTTTCGTAATAAATTCTCGTAAACGGTTTGCGGTGCAAATCCTTTCTTATACGTTCTTTACATTTTAAAGTATCGTACTTGGATATGAATTTGTATGATTTTAAATTTTTAATTATATAATGATTCCCGTAATCCTTGATGGTTCGTAGATACGGTCGTTTTTCAAAGTTCGTTTTCTTCAAAAACTAATAGCGTTTACATACACTCATTTGGTACGTATATTCATATTATCGACTCAGAAACTCATTTTCTCATGCACAACATAGTTTGGCTAAAAAGTTTTCCCCGTTTGTCAGGGTTACTATTCATTAAACATTTTACAAAGTCTCAAAAATTCGAGTTATTACAATAAAGATTGGCTTCTAACCTGTAATAGAATCAAATAATAGAAGAACAATGGTTTAATGGTTACACAAGGATTAGTTCTCTGATGTAGAAGGTATAAATGTTTGTATGTTAAGTAAATCCATTTCAGTAATCCGTGTATGGTATGTATGTATTTGTGGAGTAGTATCGTATATATGTGGTTCGTATCTGGGAGTTCAACAATCAATGGTTTACAAAGAATAAGGCTTACAACTCAAAGATCAATTGAGGTGATCAGGGTTCAAGGTTAAGTAATTCAAAGCCCTTGCAATATAAAATAGAACTATTCTGAATACATATCACAAGAAAGTTCAGATATACTTGCCATATCTCGATTGACTTCCACTTTACTTGCACACGTCTATCGATACATATACACTGACCACTTGCTTTCCCATTCTACGCCTTTCTTCCTATGCTAGACATTCCAAGTATACATCGATACTTATTCTCATCTTATTCTATTCATAACAAGCTTCTATCTACCCCTCGTTTCACCCAAATCCGACGTAAGGATTGAAAGTTATGTGGAAAACCGTAAAACAATGTACATACAAGCATATTATGTAGGATTTTATCTATCACGGAAGCATGGTAAAACAATTTTACATATATAAAATCCATATAATATGCATACAAATCGTAAATAAAATCGAAGGATCGATTTCTAACCTTTAAAAGCGATCCAAGAACAACGAGCGGAAATCCTTAGCAGCTGCTCCTCAAGTGTGAAGCACTCCACCGGTATCCACCAAGAAAACGATGTAATGAAGGAGGAGGAGGTGGAGAGAATTAGGGTTTTGTAAATATTTTGGGTTGAGGCAAAAATAGGGTTTATAATAGTATATTTATAGGCAAAATTTTCAGCTGAAAATTTTCCCATAAAATATTATTATTATTAACCCTTTATTATTCTCACTAATAATTAAAACACCTTTTAATTATTAATCCTTTTTCTAAACTCTTTAGAAATAATTCTCTCACTTGATTTAATTTCCAAAAATTAAATTCTTAATTAATAATATTAAGAACTTTTCTTAATTAATTTATAATCAATTAAATCTCATTTAATCAATTATTAAATTTGCTAATTAATTATTTATTTCATAAATAAATAATTATCAGCCATTATTAATTAATTCCTCCACCATTAAATCATTCTCTTTTATGGTGTGACCCTGTAGGTTCAATATTAAGCCGGTAGTAGAAATAAATAATAATAAAACTATTTTATCATTATTTATATAAATTCTCTAATTCATTAAATATGATTAATTAATTAATCATATTTTTTCTACATCGTGAGGGATACTTCTCAGCATATCGCGACTATCCGGATAATACGAATTCACTTCTTAGATTACCAAGAACCTATTCAGTGAATAGTTACCATACAATTAATTCCTTCTACCCTGCAATGTCACGATTAAATACAAGGCATGAAACTTGTGTCAAGCCTATCTTATTTAATCACTTGCTTTCCCATTCACTATGCTTAGTTCTATTTAATGTAAATTAGAAACTCCTTTCTAATTTCATTCACTCTGGCCAGAGATTCCTGAACTAGCATAAGTAGATCAACATTGAACATTCTCTTCCTTCAATGGAAGGGGTAAATCCTCTATTGATCATACACTATCTTCGTGTATAAATTCCTATACCCAGTAGAGCCCTTATAATTGTCCCTGGAGACTAAGAACTAAACCAAAGCATAGTTCAGTGTACACAAGATGACTATGATGACCTCAAGTCTAAGGATACTTGTACAACTATCACTATGTGAACAACTGCTGACACATGAGTGAGCTCCATCAGTTGTTCAGCTGTGTGAGTCATGTTCAATAAACTTATTCTATAATAAGCACTTACATACTAGCTATAGTGTCACCACACAAATGTCTATGAGAACATACATCCTTCATAATGAAGCAAGCATAGTATGTACCGATCTTTGCGGATTATTAATTACCAGTTAGTAATCCTACGACCAGGAACTATTTAAGTTTAGAGTTATCATCTTTTAGGTCTCATTATTATGATCTCATCACAATCCATAAAAAGCTTTACTCTAAACTGTGGTATATCTTATTTAAACACTTAAAATAGATAGAGCCCGCAATAAAAAAACAAAACAAGTCTTTTATTAATATCAATGAAATCATAACAGATTACATAAAAGTTATTCCTAAATCCTCATACATGATTGGACTTAGGACATATCTCTTTCAATCTCCCACTTGTACTAAAGCTAATCACTCTGGTATCTAATACCCATCTTATTTTTATGACGATCAAAGTGACTTTGAGAAAGTGGCTTTGTTAAAGGGTCTACTATGTTGTTATGTGTGTCAACTCTCTCGACGTTGACATCTCCTCTTTCAAAAATCTCCCTAATCAGATGAAAGCGCCGCATGACATGTTTGGAACTTTTATGAGACCTAGGTTCCTTGGCTTGTGCTATTTCTGCATTGTTATCACAATACAACACAATAGGCTCTTCAACGCTAGGAACAACTCCCAACTCAGAAATAAATTTCCTCATCCAAACGGCTTCTTTTGCAGCCTCATTTGCAGCTATATATTCTGCTTCCGCTGTGGAGTCAGCCGTTGTAGACTGTTTGGAACTCTTCCAACTTATCGCACCACCATTCAGAGTAAACACGTACCCTGACATGGATTTGCTATCACTTTCTGATTGAAAACTAGAGTCAGTATAACCCTCTATTTTCAACTCAGATTCACCACCAAAAACAAGAAAACGTCCTGAGTCCTTCGCAAGTATTTAAGGATGTTTTTCACTGCTTTCCAGTGGTCTTCACCTGGATTGGACTGATATCTGCTCATCACACTAATTGAATAAGCAACATCAGGCCTTGTACATAACATCGCGTACATGATAGATCCTATTGCTGAAGCATAAGGAATCTTACTCATATGCTCTCTTTCCTCAGGTGCCTTAGAAGACATTTTTTCGGAAATGGACACTCCATGGCTCATCGGTATGAGACCTCTTTTGGAGTTTTCCATGCTAAACCTTTTAAGCACTTTCTGAATGTATGTACCCTGGGTAAGACCTATCATTCTTCTAGATCTATCTCTATAGATCTTCATACCGAGAATGTAGGATGCTTCTCCCAAGTCCTTCATGCTGAAGTTCTTTGATAGCCATACTTTGACTGATTGCAGCATCGGTATATCATTTCCTATAAGAAGTATGTCATCTACATACAATATAAGAAATGTTACCGCGCTCCCACTAACCTTCTTGTAGACACATGGTTCATCTATGTTTTTGATAAAACCAAACTCTTTGATTGTCTCATCAAAACGGATGTTCCATCTACGAGAAGCTTGCCTTAAACCATATATGGTTCGCATCAGCTTACACACTAGGTGTTCATTTCCCTTGGAAAGAAAACCCTCTGGCTGTGTCATATACACTTCCTCCTCAAGTTCCCCATTGAGGAAGGCCATTTTCACATCCATTTTCCAGATCTCATAGTCGTAGTAAGCAGCAATCGCAAGAAAAATCCGAATTGATTTTAACAGGGCTACAGGCGAAAAAGTTTCATCAAAGTCAATCCCTTGCCTTTGTTTGAATCCTTTTGCCACGAGCCTGGCCTTATAGGTCTCCACCTGGCCATCTGCTCCAATCTTTCTTTTGTATACCCACTTGCACCCAATAGGCTTAACACCTTCAGGCGCCTCAACCAGAGTCCATACTTGGTTGGTATACATAGATTCCATTTTGGATTTCATGGCACTATGCCATTTCTCTGAGTCAACACTACTCATAGCCTCATTATAGGTCACAGGGTCGTCATCATCAATGATTGACAACTCATTGCCATTCTCAATGACAAGGCCATAATACCTCTCAAGTTGGCGATACACTCTCCCTCTCCTACGAATGGGCTGTTCCACAGAAGGTTGTTCAGTCTGAACAGGTGTTTCCACTTGATCCGTAGTAGTTTGTGCTTCTTGAACTTCATCAAGTTCAATTTTGCTCCCACTGTTTCCTTCAAGGATAAACTCCTTTTACAAGAAGGTAGCATGTCTGGAGACAAACACCCGATGATCGGTGTAAAAGTAATACCCCAAAGTCTCTTTAGGATATCCCATAAAATTACATTTTACGGATCGAGATTCCAGCTTATCTGGGTCAACCTTTTTAACATAAGCTGGACATCCCCAAATCTTAATGTGTTTAAGACTTGGTTTCCTTTCTTTCCATATCTCATATGGAGTTTGAGGAACAGATTTGGAAGGCACCTTATTCAGTAAATATGCCGAGGTTTCCAATGCATAACCCCATAGGAATACTGGAAGATTTGCATAGCTCATCATGGACCGAACCATGTCTAACAAAGTTCGATTTCTCCTTTCAGATACCCCATTCAACTGTGGAGTATATGGAGGAGTCCACTGGGAGACTATACCATTTTCTTTGAGATAATCTAGAAACTCTCCATTCAAGTATTCACCACCTCGATCTGAGTGAAGAGTTATAATACTATGTTTGGTTTGTTTCTCCACTTCATGTTTATATTCTTTAAACTTTTCAAAGGCTTCAAACTTTTGTTTCATCAAATACACATATCCGAATCTAGATCTATCATCTATGAAAGTAATAAAGTATGAAAATCCACCCATGGCTTGCGTAGACATTGGTCCACATACATCTGTGTGTACCAATCCTAGCAAATCTACAGCCCTCTCTCCATGTCCACTAAATGGAGATTTGGTCATTTTACCCAATAGACAAGACTCGCATGTAGGATATGATTCAAAATCAAAGGGGTCAAGTAACCCTTCCTTATGCAATGTCCGCAGTCTATTTTCACTAATATGACCTAGCCTACAGTGCCATAAATAGGTCAGATTTTCATCATCTCGTTTTCTTTTGTTAGTTTGTTCAATCTGAAGTAAATCATGCTCTACGTCACATACATACAGACCATTATTCAAAATATCACTTCCATAAAGAACATTATCTCTAAGAATAGAACATTCATTATTCTTAATAATAAATAAAAAATCACCCATGCCCAACATAGGAATAAAAACAATATTCCTCACTATAGAGGGAACGTAATAACAATTATTCAGAATAATAGTCTTTCCCGTAGGCATATGTAAACTAAATGATCCTATAGATATGGCCGTAACCCTTGCTCCATTGCCCATACGTAGAATCACCTCATATTTTTCAAGAGTCCTACTTCCCTTTAGTCCTTGCAACAAATTGCAAATATGAGAACCACAGGCGGTATCTAATACCCAAGTAGAAATTTGACCTAGTGACATATTAACTTCGATCATGAACATGCCTGAATCAGAAGCGGTAGTCTCACTACCCTTCTTCTTCAATTCTGCAAGGTAAACCTTGCAGTTCCTCTTCCAGTGCCCCAACTTGTTACAGTGAAAACAACAAGCTAAATTAAGACCAGTCAACTTGTGAGCATCTAGTATGCTCCGGAGCGATAGTGCAGAAGACATGACGAATATAGTAAATCTGTAAATGATAAACACATAACAACACTTAGCAAATATTCAATTTCATTTCAAAACACTATATGAATCGGGTCTTTATTCATAAGTGTCTCCCACTAGTTTATCTAATTTATTCAACCCCCTAAGTGAAAATTAAGCATTCATAATGCTAGTGGGAATAGGGATCCTACATTCCATCACACAACCTCGGCTGTAGCATGAAACGTCATGTGATGTTCAATAGGCAGACAACTCTTGTCAATTACATCTTATGTTATTCCCTAATATAACTTTAGCCTCTTGAATAATTGAGTCACGGCTGTGGCACGACAAACTCAATATTCTAAGTCAAGTCTAACCCAACATTTCGTACAATTGAATCAGTCTCCAACGGCCCACGGCTGTGGCACGTAACGACCTTTAGATTCTAATTCAATGTACACATCTCTATGTAATAGACAAGTATTTATTTTTTCGAAATCAAAGCCCTCGGCTGTAGCACGAAACGACAATGATTTAAAAATAAGAACTACTTTCTATCATGTTGGAAGGCTATGACCGACACAAGCCCGTTGTGTCATTGGCCAATTACTACTTGATATTATTTAATTTTTGAGGGTTTATATTACATTACAATCATAATCATATTATAAAGAGATTCTTCCTTTTAAATTAAATATTTCAAATCAATAATCGATAATCAGATGATTCTCAGATCGGGTGGAGCATTGTCAAGAGGCGTCACTTAATAATCCTTTCTTACAGATAGAAATCTGTTGTTGACACAATCATCCTTTCTCTCAATATTGAAAATTCATATTCAATTACGTGTTTCATAAACACAAGAATCTCATGATCGTATTTATAATATTTAAATTAAGGTCATGAAACAATTTCACTATACTAGATTGTCTAACAAACGCCTTATGTTAATTAAGTTCACCTAAATCTATCATCGCATGATAAACTAAGCATATATCACATATATAAGCATGAATAAACATCAAGGTAGGCATGTTACATCATGTAGCATATTGGTCTAAGCATTATACATCTCTATGTATCACATTAGGCATTTAAAAGCAATTAAAACAGTCAAAAACAGCTTTAAAACACTACTGTTAGCTATAAACAGTTTGAAACTATTTCAGAAAATATCATATAATATACCATTAGATGCGTCTCGAAAAGACGAATCCAACGACACCAAGCATGCCCAATTCTGAGCAGCCACGCGCCCTCACGCGCCCAAAGAAGCAAATCCACGCGCTAACACGCGCACACGCGCTGTCAGGCGCGTGTCTGACATCCGCCCACGCGCCCCACGCGCACACGCGCTTCACGCGCCCTAAACCCTAAGCTGACGTCAACATGACGCCATCTGATGACGTCAGCATGACGTCAGCACTACGCTGACCTTTGACCCGCGCGTGTCTGACACGCGCCGCGCGTGACACACGAGCGTGTGTGCCCCCCGCGCGCATTGCCCCCCACGCGCATGCCAGACGGGCGCTCCTCTGCCAGTTTCAGACTGTCGCCATTTTTTGTTTTTTTTATTGAACCGCCGCCGCCGTACTCTGACTTTAACGAACATCGAGCCTCCATCTCTTTTCTCGTGCCGTTCCTTTTCCGTGCCACCACGCAGCAAGAAAATATATATATATATATATATATATATATATATATTTACCATTGTAGGATTTTATCTATCACGGAAGCATGGTAAAACAATTTTACATATATAAAATCCATATAATATGCATACTGATCGTAAATAAAATCGAGGGATCGATTTATAACCTTTAAAAGCGATCCAAGAACAACGAGCGGAGATCCTTAGCAGCTGCTCCTTAAGTGTGAAGCACTCCACCGGTATCCACAAAGAAAACGATGTAATGAAGGAGGAGGAGGTGTAGAGAATTAGGGTTTTGTAAAAATTTTGGGTTGAGGCAAAAAAAGGGTTTATAATAGTATATTTATAGGCAAAATTTTCAGCTGAAAATTTTCCCATAAAATATTATTATTATTAACCCTTTATTATTCTCACTAATAATTAAAACACCTTTTAATTATTAATCCTTTTTCTAAACTCTTTAGAAATAATTCTCTCACTTGATTTAATTTCCAAAAATTAAATTCTTAATTAATAATATTAAGAACTTTTCTTAATTAATTTATAATCCATTAAATCTCATTTAATCAATTATTAAATTTTCCAATTAATTATTTATTTCATAAATAAATAATTATCAGCCATTATTAATTAATTCCTCCACCATTAAATCATTCTCTTTTATGGTGTGACCCTATAGGTTCAATATTAAGCCGGTAGTAGAAATAAATAATAGTAAAACTATTTTATCATTATTTATATAAATTCTCTAATTCATTAAATATGATTAATTAATTAGTCATATTTATTCTACATCGTGAGGGATACTTCTCAGCATATCGCGACTATCCGGATAATACAAATTCACTGCTTAGAAAACCAAGAACCTATTCAGTGAATAGTTACCGTACAATTAATTCCTTCTACCCTGTAATGTCACGATTAAATACAAGGCATGGAACTTGTGTCAAGCCTATCTTATTTAATCACTCTCTTCCTTCACTGGAAGAGGTAGATCCTCTATTGATCATACACTATCTTCGTGTACAAATTCCTCTACCCAGTAGAGCCCTTATAATTGGCCCTGGAGACTAAGAACTAAACCAAAGCATAGTTCAGTGTACACAAGATGACTATGATGACCTCAAGACTAAGGATACTTGTACAACTATCACTATGTGAACAACTGCTGACACGTGAGTGAACTCCATCAGTTGTTCAGCTGTGTGAGTCATGTTCAGTAAACTTATTCTATAATAAGCACCTACATACTAGCTATAGTGTCACCACACAAATGTCTATGAGAACAGACATCCTTCATAATGAAGCAAGCATAGTATGTACCGATCTTTGCGGATTATTAATTACCAGTTAGTAATCCTACGACCAGGAACTATTTAAGTTTATATTTATCATCTTTTAGGTCTCATTATTATGATCTCATCACAATCCATAAAAAGCTTTACTCTAAATCGTGGTATATCTTATTTAAACACTTAAATTAGATAGAGCCCGCAATAAAAAAAACAAAATAAGTCTTTTATTAATATCAATAAAATCAAAGCAGATTACATAAAAGTTATTCCTAAATCCTCATACATGATTGGACTTAGGACATATCTCTTTCATATTACATATCAATCAGATCACACATAACACATAACACGTAAGGTATTCGATAAAAATAATTTTTCAAAGAAGGTTCGGGGTTCAAATGATTTTTCTGGTATTTAATACAAAGTTGTGAACACTTTTCCGAATTAAAATGGGTAAAAAAATCATTTTATAAGTACATAACAAGGTTGAAGTACCCGAATCTGACTTTAAAATCATTTAATAATATTTATCGAGTCTTGAACATAATTTAGAATAGACTTAATTGCACAAAAGTGGCTCCAACTATTATTTTTTATCAGTAATAGCTCAATTATAGAAACTATCACGGGAGTGGCTGAACATTTTTTTTAACACCCGATAGCATTCCATTAACTGGTATAGACGGACATTAATTTCAGAAGGGTAAATATGTAAAAATGTAAGTTAAGGACTCTATAATTACAAATACAATACTTACGAATACATGTATATAATGTATATATAGCAGTTAACAAAATGGGCCTTGCGAATGGATGCGACCAAAATGGGAAACAAATATATGATCCAGGAAGGGCGGAGGCATGCTATCAGTGCAAGGAAGGGTGTCATCAATGCAAGTACTCAGTACATGCTTATCAAAAAGAGCAACACATATGCATCTCTGGTCCTGGGCATATCCACAACAATGCTTTCAACTACAATTTTCATTTACAACCCTTTGGCACCCGGTACTTTGTTCTCTGAAAATTTAGGTGTTCCTTCTCCAGAAACAACGTTACTATCATGACTCAACCTAAATTTTTTAATGCAGAGTGCGCAATTTAATTTACTTATATGAATATGAAATCCAGGTAACAGGACTGTAGGCAATTTTTCCCAGAGATTGAATCCACTGTACTATTACATAGACATGAATGTTATTCTTTTCCTGTCTTGTTGGAAACATGTTCAAATTCCCTAACATATCCTTTAGCATTACAAAAATTGTATTTAGTGTGTCACATTTCCCATAAAGCATTACAGCATGCAAATTTGTCCACATCAAAAGTGATGATATATTTAATCAAATTAACTAATAATGCATATAAGGCAAGAGAAAAGATGAAAAGGTACATGTAAATATAAGGGTGAACCAAGTTAAGTTAAGAGAAAAGATTGGTTTAGAGTAAGTACCAGGTCTTTCTCCAGACGATTGAGATTCATGATTTGTTTAATTTGATATCCCTTCAATCCATCAATTTCTTGCATCAACTTCAACAAGATGACACAAGTGTTGTATTAGGTGTTAAAGAAAAGGACATTTAATAATTTTTTCCCAGAATCTATAAAATCAAAAGTGTTATGACCATAAACGCATCATTTACCTGGACTACCACAGACTGAACTTCTGAAGAGCTTGTTGCTGGATTTATATCTACCTTTGGAGAGCATGTTATCTCTATTTGTACCCCAACTGAAAAAGAAGACTGGGAAGCCTCATTTTCAGGATTTTCTTCTAAATTCATCTCGTTCATTACAACACTGCAATCAGAATCAGAAGGCTGAGTTTTATCACCATCTAAATTTAAAAGTCTGAGCCCTGCTACCATATTGGTCTCCTCTAAATATTGGGCGTTCAAGTCTGATCTGATGAGCTTAAAACATCTATCTTCATGTCTTGCTTTTCCAGCAAGTGTATTATCGGTAAAACTGGTAACCTCTGTCAAAGCGGAACAGTTGTCCCTATCGACTCTCAGTTTCCCAACTCATCGAAACACTGGCTGGCATCTAAAGCTACCCCTTGTCTATCCCAGTGCGTCTCCCAGTTATCAACTTTTTCAAGACACTGGCTACTGTCTAACATGTTTCCTTCACTTCCACTGCTAACGAACAAGGCCTACATGAAGACTCAAATTCCATATTAGACTTGTCCACAGGACGACAAGAGTTCAAAGCTTCAGTCCAAAAGTATTCATCTTTCATTCTTTCTCCAAACTATCACACTCAGATGAATTTTTGAACAATGAACTCCATGTTTTTTGTGGAAGGTGGGTGCCTGCATTATCTTTTTCCTTTTGTACAACAATATATTCTGATGAACTTTTGAACAATGAGGTCCAAGCTTTCGGCAGGATGGAAGTGTGTGCATCACTAACAACCCCCTTGTCACTCAACATACATGATTCTCTTTCATGTCTTATATCGAAAGCAGGTGATGGAGGTCGTCATCGTCAGGTGGTGGAGGATCAGTCGCTGGACCTGCAACACCGACATGACGTCCCACATTACCTGTATTTGTGAAGCCCTTAAGGTCCTTTACCCCTTATTCAAGAATAGCATCAAGTCCTTCTAGGAGATCTTCTCGTAACTAGGGATGTAACATGTATTTGTAAGTATAGAGTCCTTAACTTATATTTTTACATATTTACCCTTCTGAAATTAACGCCCATCTATACCAGTTAACGGAATACTATCGTGCATTTAAAAAAAAATTATTTAGTAACTCCCGTGATAGTTTCTATAATTAAGCTATTTTCCTGCTAAAAAATAATAGTTGGAGCCACCTCCGTGCAATTAAGTCTTTAGAATAATATTTTAAAGCTCAAAACTATTTTTCGGAATTTTTAAATCAAAACAAATAATTAAATCAATTAAATAATCAATTAAAATTAAGTAATAACTAATTAAAGCAATTAGTCAATTAATATTTAAATTAATTGACCAATTAAGTAATTAATTATTAACTAAAATTAATTAATTAAATAATTCAGATTTATTTTTGAATTAAAAATAATTTTTAGAATTAAAATAATGATTTTTGGAATTTTTAAATATTAAAAATGAATTTCTGAAATTAAAATAAATAAAAAATATGGTTATTATAAATTTTCAAAAAAATAATCCTATTTTTGAAAATTCTGGAAACTTCAGGGACCATACTATATCTTCTTCAAAAGTTCAAGGACTAAATTGCAAAAATTACAGTCCAGTCGCCGGAAAATAACGGGTTCGCCGGAGAAGCCGATCCCGGAATCCTTCGGCCACCACAAGCTCCAGATATAATATACAATCCACCAGGAATCTAACCATATAATTCCATCACACAAATAACCCCTGAGTTGGCCGAAAAAATTTGAAGAAAATTCGCCGGACGACGTGTTCTTCGTTGCTCCGGCCAGCTCGATTCCGGTATCTTCAGTACTTCAAACCACCACCAATAGATTCCTTTTTACAAGCTCTACACATTGGTATCAATCTATTTCACTAATAAGCCCTAGATCAAAAACCCCTAATTTCAATTGAAAACATTCAAACTATTTATAAACCCTAATTTCATAATTCGAAGATTAAACACAAATTTAAACATGTTCTTGAACTCCAAATCAAGCTTATGATATACCAAAATGACCATGATTGAATTCTCTACAAAATGCAAGCATCAAATTAAACAAATAACATCAAAAATCAAAAAATCATAATCTAATCCAAATTATTTCAAAATTAAAGAAAAATATAAAAAATACCTATTAATTCTGCACTGAAATAAGTCATGAAACTGGATAGTACTCTTCAAGTCCTTCGTTTTGGTTACTTGATTTGAAATTCGAGTTATTTCACGGAATAACACTCGAACATAAAAATCCGACTTCGATAATGCCTTCAAATCTCCGATTGATTATGAAGAACACGATGCATTCTAGGGTTTTTCTATGGAAATTATATAATTTTACTATTTAATTGTGTTTATCTGTACAAAATAAAATACAGTAAGGGCTCTTTATATATACAGAATATTGGTACCCCGTTGGATCATATCGGATATAAAAATAGAATACTTAATCTTTAAGTATTAATAAAACTGATCCAATTCGGTACTGGTTTTTGGATAATTATCAAAACCAATATTTTTAAAAATATAGCCTTGGTCTCAGCGCCTTGGTTACACGAATTACGAAAAGATAATATAATAGTGTTAGTCCCAAAGTATCGTAGAAGGGGGGTTGAATACGATACCTACAATCTTTTTCGATTCGTTACAAGTTCTTCGTTATAAGTACAGAATCAAAATAGACATAAAATAATTCGAGGAATATATTGTTTTATTAATATAATCCTTATGGTTGCTACAATCTAATCAATAAATTGATTAGCTACAATAAATTCGCAGCACAACTTTGTGTTTACAAGCTTAATAAATGAAGTCTTTAATGGAGCTCCCGTAAAACACTTTTTGTTAGCTGAAGAAGATAACCAAATGAAATGAATTCATTTGCTGCTTTGTAGACTTCAATTTTCATTGGACAGGTGGCAAAACTGTATCCACATATTCTTTTGAATTGCTGCATTTGTGATCAACAATAATTCAACCAAGTAGTTACTTGCGACCTGTATACAAAGTTACTTGCGACCAGAGTAATTTCCTTAGTCATTTTTGCCTCTCAGACTTACTTGCGACTCTATTCACTCTGTACACAAGTTACTTGCGACCTTGTGCCTTAGAAACTTTTCTCTTGCAAGATACTTGCGACCCTGTATACTAGAGCAAGAGTTACCTGTGACCTAGTGATTTGCCTTAGTCATTTTTCCTTTACAAGATACTTGTGACCTAGATCCCTTGGAAAATTTACTCGCGACTAGGAAATTTGCCTTAGCCAATTTACCCTTCCCGGTTACTTGCGAGTGGTTTTCCTCATTTGATAGGTTAGTTGCGACCAGGAAGTCTAGGTGTTTTTCCTTAGCCAAATACACCATATAGAGTTACTTGCAACCTAGGTGTCACAGTAATATATATTGACTTAGACAAATTTTATAGCATACTTACTTGCGAACCTAGTAGGTTTTCTTGCCTTAGAGAAAATCTTTTTTTCAGTAACTGTATCAATAATTAATGTTTCTTCTGTATAACTAAATCAAACCCTTCTTGATATGCTGATACTTGGTGCACTAGTCTAGTTCACAAACAACTAGCATGAACTGGTTTAATTCAATTTCCTTGACAATTCTGAACTGATACATCTTGGTTGATTATTCATTACTTCAATCACTGAACCCCTGATCTTTAATACTTCAAATCAAACCATGTAACTGATATGGGAAGTCCTTTGATGTGTTATTCTTCATTGAGGCTTGAACATATTAATAAACTTCTTCCCATGACTTGATTGTGTACTTAAAGATTCATTTGCATTTTTTGATTCTTTGTGTATATCCTGTGTGGTGCCCTCCAAACCCGTGTCAGAAGTTTGGGGTCCACACACACACACACCTTATCTATAACCTGCCTATAACAATGATAAAGATAATAATAATATACAGTGACCCTACTTACCAACAACCACGGATCGTAACAGGTTAAAGTATGTACACAAGCCACACACACACACTTATATTACAAACGCCCAAATCCCAACTATTCAAACTTACAACAGAATATTAAACATTATTACAAACTTCATAAACTTAAACTATTCCAAAATCTGTCAGCTAGCTTAACTCGATCAACCTGGACCCCTGGCTCTCGCACTGGATTAGGGATCCTCGCTACCAACAGGTTCCTTCTTAACTGGAAAAGAACATAAACAACATCACACAAATGAGCTAACTAGCTCAGCAAGTCACTTTGACAAGACTGAGAATAATGATCATCAAGTGAAAAGAGTTATGGTATCAAGTGAACAATGAATAATGATTTAGAATTGGATATTATAATTTCATTTTAAAAACAAAGGTTAGGCTGCTGATAAGTCACGCACTAACCCCGAGCAAGGCACACAACTCTGCCCTAATTACTGGATCCAAGGCACACATTGGCCTAACTTGATCATCAATCTGGTCCACAATTTTATAAAACAATCTAATTCTAACATAATAACAGAATAAATAATATAAAGCAGTAAACAAAATCATAAGCAACATTGGATGTCCAATAATGAGATGGTTTCAATCTTCACAAATGAAATATGGCTATCAAATGGTGAGAGAAATGGATAACAAAAGAATCAAGGTTTTAAGGTTGTAAGAATTTGATCTTTCAAAGTATAAGGTACAATGGTTTGAATATGTAAGCAATCTGATTCAGTGTTTGGTATTTAGTTTGTATGTATTTGTGGAGTAGTATCATGTATCTGTGGTTCGTATTCGGGTATTCAACTATCAATGGTTCAAAAAGAATAAGGTTTATGGTTCAGAGATCAATAACTGGAATCAAGGTTTAGGGTTTAGTACTTCAAATCACTTGCAATATAAAACATAACTATCAATTATCTACAATATATCTCGAGAAGGTTCAGAACACTTGCCTGATATTAGCTTGCTCTACTTCACTAACTTTCGATCACAGTCTCTTACTCCTCGACTATCTGTTTCCCTTTCCTAAGCCTTGCCTCTTCTGCTCACATATCATAAGTATCTATCAATACTCAACTCATATAATTCTATTCGGTATAGACTTCTATCTACCCTTCATTTTACCCAAATCCGACTAACGGATTGAAAGTTATGCTAAAAACAAGCAAACACTGAACATATAGACCGATAGTCAAATAAACAAGTCAAATATAGCACATAGCACGTCAAATAATGAATAAAATTTCATTTACAATGAAGTCTCGGGTCATTAATAGTCTTTCGGGTCTTTAATATAATTTTTAAAACATTTTTTGGAGTCAAAACGGGTCGTTGGGTCAATTTTAAAGCAATAGACAGTGTTCGGTTGGCCAAATCCGGCTTCAAAATAATTTTATAATAATTATAGAGCCTTGAAAATAATTTAAAATAATATTTTAAAGCTCAAAACTATTTTTTAAAATTTTTAAATCATTAATAAATAATTAAATCTAATTAAATAATTAATTAAAATCAATTAATAATTAATTAAATTAATTAATCAATTAATTTTCAAATTAATTGACCAATTAACTAATTAATTATTATCTAAAATTAATTAACTAATTAATTCAGATTTATTTTTGAATTAAAAATAATTTTTGGAATTAAAATAATAATTTTTAGAATTTTCAGTAATTAAAAATGAATTTTTATAATTAAAATAAATAGGAAATATGATTTTTAAATATTTTATAAACAGGAATCCTATTTCTGCAACTTCTGGAAACTACAGAGACTAAACTTCATCGTCCCAAAAAGTTCAGGGACTAAACTGCAATTTTGCAGTTCAGTCGCCGAAAAATACCCTGTCTCGCCGGAGAAGGCGATCCAGGTACATTCACACCACCACAAGCTCCAGAATTGAAGCACAGACCACCAGGAACTTATATCAGCAATCAAATCATCCTAATAATATCTGAGTTGGCCAGAAATTGCCCGAGAAGTTCGCCGGTTTCCGGCAAGCTCGACGTAAACTTCAAATGACAACTCTCTCCTCTACAGACCACGTCGATTTGCAACACTTATACGAATCGATTGCAAATTTCATAAGGAACACAACCCACCCCTCTAGAAAATCTATCTATCCCGAAATAAGAAACCCCCAAATTCAATCAAGAACATTCAAATGATTTATAAACCCTAATTTCAAAATTCGAAAATCAAACTCAATTTTGAACATGTTATTGAACTCCAAATCAGTCATATAACATATCAAAATCATCAGGACAACAAGCTCTACAACATGCAAGCATAAAATCATTCAAACAATCATCCGTACAAAAATTCATATTTTTAATCAAAATAATTCGAAAATAAATAAAAATATATAAAATCAATCTTTGATTCTGCAGTAAAACGAGTTTTGGAATCTGATAGAACTCCTCAAACCCTTCGATTTGGTTACTCGACCTTTCCAAACAAAGATCAATAACACCTTCAAAAGCTGGTTTTATTTTCAGAAGATTTTATGAATATATGAATTTTCTCTGTAAAATTCTATAATTACTGTTTGCAAATGATTTTCGGTACGAAATAAAATACGGTAAGGCTATTTATAATTACGGAAAATTAGTATCCCGTTGGATCATTACAGATATAAAATAGTACGTTTATTTATAAAAACAGATCCAAACGGTACGGGTTTTCGGGATTATTATCCATATCAGTACAATTTGTACTGCGGTCTTGGTCTCAACGCCTGGTTACACGTATTACGAGGTGATAATTATAATAGTTTAATAAAAAGGTCCCGTTTATCAAAAATACGAGTTTTGTTGATATACCGAAACGAATATTGTATCAAAAATATTGCGCCGGGACCCGCACAGGACAAACCGTACACCGGATTGAAAAAGTCGAAACATGGAAAATGCTCGAAATTTTGCAATTATGTTAGGAAGGAATTTTCAGAATAGTTTCGGGTTATAAAAACGTAAAAACGGGTGACGTCGGCTGGTTCCCGATTAAATTAAATAGTTTATAAATATTCGGAAAAAGAATTTATAAAATCCATAAATTTCCTATAAATCATAAATCAACATAAAAATAAATAGGAAGATATGACAAATATCTATATTTTATTTTGGACATATAAAAATTAAAATACTCAATTTATATTATTTTTAAACATCCAAACACATATACCACTTAAAAAATAATTCACAGGATAAATACTGAACATGCATAATATTTATTTATTTGTAAAATAATTACACGATATATCCTGGATATTACATCCTTCCCCCTTAAAAGGATTATGTCCTCAGAATCTCCTAAGAAAACAAATGAGGGTACTTTTCTCTCATATCACTTTCTAACTCCCAGGTTGACTCTTCAACCTTTGGGTTTCTCCACAGTACTCTTACTAACTTTACCACTTTATTTCTTAACACTTTCTCTCTTTCTTCTAGAATCTCTATCAGACTCTCTACATACGACAAATCAGCTTGAAGCTCTATTGGCTCGTATTCGATTACATGCCCGGAGTCTGGATTATACTTCTTAAGCATCGATACGTGAAAAACATTGTGAATGTGCTCCATATGGGGAGGTAACGCCAACTCGTAAACTACATATCTAGGGTAAATGCTAACTGTTGTTGTAATGATAACTGTTGTTGTACGCAAATTCTACCAAGGGTAAATGCTCGTCCCAACTTTCTTTGAAATCAATAGCACAAACACGTAACATGTCTTCGATTGTCTGGATTGTTCTTTCACTCTGGCCGTCCTTCTGTGGATGGTAAGCCGTACTCATATTCAGTCCCGTTCCCAAACATTCTTGAAAACTTTTCCAAAACCTCAAATTAAATCTCGGATCTCGATCGGATACGATAGACACAGGAACTTCATGACAAACTATGATTTCTTTCAGGTACATATGGACTAATTTGTCTAATGAAAATCTTTCATTTATAGGCAGAAAATGAGCTAACTTGGTAAGTCTGTCCACTATAACCCAAATGGCATCATGATTAGCTTTCGTCCTTGGTAATTCAACTATGAAATCCATGGCAATATGCTCTCACTTCCACTCTGGAATCTCTAATGGCTGCAATAATCCACTTGGTCTCTGATGCTCTGCCTTAACTCTTTGATACGTATAACATTTGCTAACCCATTCCGCAATCTCTCTTTTCATATCTGGCCACAAGCCATGGTGACCTTACTTACCAACTACCATGGATCGCAACAGGTTAAAGTATGTACACAAGCCACACACACACACTTATATTACAAACGCCCAAATCCCAACTATTCAAACTTACAACTGAATATTAGACATTATTACAAACTTCATAAACTTAAACTATTCCAAAAGCTGTCAGCTAGCTTAACTCGATCAACCTGGACCCCTGGCCCTCGCACTGGATTGGGGATCCTCGCTACCAACAGGTTCCTTCTTAACTGGAAAAGAACATAAACAACATTGCACAAATGAGCTAACTAGCTCAGCAAGTCACATTGACAAGACTGAGAATAATGATCATCAAGTGAAAAGAGTTATGGTATCAAGTGAACAATGAATAATGATTTAGAATTGGATATTATAATTTCATTTTAAAAATCAAGGTTAGGCTGCTGATCAGTCACACACTAACCCCGAGCAAGGCACACAGCTCTGCCCTAATTATTGGATTCAAGGTACACATTGGCCTAACTTGACCACCAATCTGGTCTGACCACGATATATTCTAGATATTACATCCTATCTTCATCTTTAGGGTTCCTGTGCTTCACAATTTAATATTGTTTATCTGTTTCTGTTAGATGTTGAGTTATAATTCCTCGATTACATATTACATTACATTATGCTTTACAAATAGTTTAATCAAAATATCACGTTTCTCGATAATGCAGGTTTTATTGGTTTACCGAAACAAAAATAGTATCGTTAAATTTGTACCGGGAACCGTACAGGTAAAACCGCACTCCGGATCGAAAAAGTCAAAACACGGAAAATGCTCAGAATAATCAAATTAGGTTAGAAAGGAGTTTTTGCGAGACTTTCGGGTAGTAAAAACGTGAAAACGGTTGAAGTTGGAAGATTTCCGATTATTCATAATAATGTATAATTAATCTGAAAAATAATTTATTAAATCTATAAATCCTTTATAAAATCATATAACAACATATAAATTAATAGAAAAATATCAAAATTATTTATACTTTATTTTAGACATATAAAAAATTAAAATTCTCAAATTTTACCACATATAAACACCCAAACACATATACCAATTAACAGATAATTCACCAAAATTCATATAATAATCATATAATATTTATTTATTGATAAAAATAATTACACGTCATATATCGGAGTTTACATCCTCCCTCCTTAAAAGGATTCTGTCCTCAGAATCTCCTAAGTAAATAAATGAGGGTACTTTTCAAGCATAACACTTTCTAACTCCCATGTTGACTTTTCAACCCTTGGGTTTCTCCGTAATGCTTTTACTAAATTTACAACTTTATTCCTTAACACTTTCTCTCTCTTTTTTAGAATCTCTATTGGATTCTCAACATATGATAAATCTGCCTAAAGTTCTATCAGATCGTACTCTATAACATGCCTAAAATCTGGATTATACTTCTTAAGCATTGACACGTGAAAGACATTATTAATGTGCTCCATATGCGGGGGTAACGCCAATTCGTATACTACCTTGTCGTCACACTTCAAAATTTCAAAAGGTCCAACGTATCTAGGACTCAGCTTTCCCTTCTTTCCAAATCTAGACAATCCCTTCCACGGTGACACTTTTAACAGTACTAAATTTCCTTCTTCAAATTCCATGTCCTTTCTAGATTGATCTACATATTTCCTTTGACGATCCTGTGCTGCAATTAGCCTTTTCTGAATGACCTCGACAACTTGTTTCATTTATTGCACCAACTCTAGTCCAAGTATCTTACATTCTCCAACTTCATCCCAATATACTGGTGATCGACATTTGCGTCAATAAAGAGCTTCGTAGGGAGGCATTCTGATATTAGCGTGGTAATTGTTGTTGTAAGCAAATTCTACTAAGGAAAAATTCTCATCCCAATTTCCTTTAAAATCAATGGCACAAACACGTAACATATGTTCAATTGTCTGGATGTTCTTTCGCTTTGGCCATCCATCTGTGGATGATAAGCTGTACTCGTATTTAACTTGGTTCCTAAACATTTCTAAAAATTTCTCCAAAATCTTGAGTTGAATCGTGGATATCGTTCAAATACAATAAATACGGGGACTCCATGACGAACTACTATCTTTTTCAAATACATGCGAACCAACTTGTCTAATGAAAATCTTTCATTAATAGGTAGAAAATGAGTTGACTTGGTTAGTATGTCCACTATAACCCAAATGACGTCGTGGTTTGCTTTCGTCCTTGGTAATCCGACTATAACATCTATAGCAATGTGCTCCCACTTCCACTCCGGAATCTCTAATGGTTGCAATAATCCACTTGGTCTCTGATGCTCCGCCTTAACTCTTTGATACGTATAACATTTGCTAACCCATTCCGCAATCTCTCTTTTCATATCTGGCCACCAATAACTCTCTTTTAAATCTCTGTAAATCTCTGTACTCCCTAAATGGATTGAATACTTAGAATTGTGAGCTTCTTATAGAATTTCATTCTTCAATTCTGTCACTGGTGGAATTCAAATTCTGGAAGAAAATCTGAGAATACCTTGTTCATCTTTCTGAGTGCATAAGTCTTCTCCTACCAAACAATTGATATCCTGGTCTATTATTTCCTCTTGTCATTTCTTTATCTTCTCTAACAACTCTGGCTAAAAAGTCATAGCATACATCTTTGCTTTATTAGGCTTGCAGATTCTAATCTCCAATTCCAACTTATAAAATTACTTATATAATTCTTTTGGTACAGTCAACACATTCAATTTCTCCTTCATGCTTAACGCGTCTACCATGACATTTGCTTTTCCTGGATGATAGTTAATCGTGCAATCATAGTCCTTGATCAACTCCAACCATCTTCATTGTCTCATATTAAGTTCCTTCTGTGTGAATATGTATTTCAAACTCTTATGGTCCATATAAATCTCACATCTTTTTCCATATATATAATGTCTCTAAATCTTCAGGGTGAATACTATTGCTGCTAGTTCCAAGTCATGAGTAGGATATTTCTGCTCATGGAGTTTCAGTTGTCTAGACGCATATGCAATAAATTTATCATTCTGCATCAAAATACAACCTAATCCCTTATGAGAAGTATCACTATAGATTACAAACTCTCCATGATCATCTGGAAGTGATAAAACAAGTGTCGTGATCAATCTCTTCTTCAATTCCTAACAACTTTCTTCACATTTCTCGTTCCATATAAACTTCTCATTTTCCCCGGTAAGCTTAGTCAGAGGTATCGCAATCTTCAAGAAATCTTGAACAAATCTTCGATAATATCCTGTCAATCCTAAGAAACTTCTCACTTCTGTTGGTGTTTTTTGCCTCTCCCAATTCATAATAGCTTTAATCTTTGCTGGGTCCACTTTGATCCCTTCGTTACTGACTATGTGTCCTAAGAATTGAACTTTCTTCAACCAAAACTCACACTTTGAAAACTTAGCATACAACTTCTCCTTCCTCAAAATTCCCAAATCTATCCTAAAGTGCTCCACATGGTCTTCCGTTGACTTCGAGTAAATCAAAATATCATCTATAAACACAATGACAAACTTATCCAAATATTCCTTAAAAATTATGTTCATCAAATCCATAAATATTATTGGGGCATTGGTTAATCCAAAAGACATCACTAAGAATTCATAATGATCGTACCTTGTTCTGAAAGTTTTATTCGGTACATCTTCAAGTTTAATCTTCAGTTGGTGATACCCAGATCTCAAATCAATCTTGGAAAAATACTTTGCTCCTTTTAACTGATCAAACAAATCATCAATTCGAGGTAATGGATACTTGTTGTTGATGGTAAGCTTGTTGAGCTCCTGATAGTCGATACATTATCTCATGCTTCCATCCTTCTTCTTAACAAATAACATCGGTGCACCCCATGGGGACACACCGGGTCTAATCACTCCTTTCTCCAATAATTCTTGTAATTACTTTGCTAACTTCTTCATTTCAACTAGCGCCATTCTGTACGGGGGCTTGGACACTGGTTCCGTTCCAGGTGTTAAGTCGATCGCAAACTCAATTTCTCTATCTGGAGGAAGTTCTGGTAACTCATCTAGGAACACATCTGGAATATCTTTAAGTTTTGATGGCTCCTGACTTCTATCTATTACATATGCCATATAATGCTCGCACACTTGTTGCAACAACTTCTTAGCTTGAATCATCGTCAAGAACTTCTTTACTTGCCTTTGACCTCTAAACGTTACCACTTTCTTATCTAGCATCCTCAAAATTACCTTCTTGTTACGACAGTCTATCTTAGCGTCATGCTTAGATAGCCAGTCCATTCCTAGAATAACGTCAAATTCTCCTAACTTAAATGGTATCAAATCAGCACAAAAATTATTTCCAGAAATCTCAATCTCACAATCCGCACACACTTGTTTAGCAGATACACTCTCTTGATTTGCTAATTCTACAGTCATAATCGCATTTAACAATTCAACTGGGTAATTCAACTTATCAACAACATCTTGAGAAATAAATGATCGAGTTGCTCCCGAATCTACTAACACTTTAGCACATAAATAATTCATAGTAAGCGCCATAACATCTATGTCCTGAATAACATCCTTCACAGAGATATCATAAACTCTAGCTCTGGGAGGCTCATTCACTACTGGAGTAGATCCCATGATTCTCAGCACATTACTGACGGGGGTTGGTGTTTTACAATCCTTTGCTATATATTCTGGCTTTCCACATTTGAAACATGTAAACCCAATTGCTGGAACCTTGCCTGCCTGATTCGTGGTAGGTTGATCCTTACTTACTGGCTCTCTAGCTGGTTGATTGTGGCACTCCCTTGAATAATTTCCCTTCTGGTTACATCTATAACATACCACATTCAACTTATTGCAAACTCCTCCATGTTTCTTTCCACATACTTGGCATTCTGGTAAAGCTAGCCTTTGCTGGTTTGGCTGATTTCCAATGGCTGGGCGGTTGCATTGTCCTCCGTCGCCTACAGTTTGCTTTCTGAAATTAAAATTCATTCTTGGCTGAAACTTTTCTTTCTTCAGATTACTAACATTTGGAAACTTCACTGCTTGTGACTGTCCTTCACTTCCCTAAAACTTTCTTTTCTTTCTCTCATTCTCCTTTTGTGATATTTCACTCTCTATTTCTGCAATCATAGCTTTCTATACTATTGCTGTATAAGAGTCCAACTCAAATATAGCTACCTTCCCTCTGATCCATGGCTTGAGAACTTGCTGAAATCTCTTGGCTTTCTTCCTATCAGTGTCTACATATGATGGTAAACCTGGACAATTCTTCAAGCTTACTTTTGTAATCTGCTACCGACATATTCCCCTGCTTTAACTCTAGAAACTTTAATTCCATTCGATCCTGAACAAACTGAGGAAAACACTTCTCTAAAAACAACTCCTTGAATCTATCTCAAGCAATAACATCCGTACCTTCCAATGCTTTAACAGTTTCCCACCAATAGGTGACTTCATTCTTCAGATAGTAACTCGCAAACTCCATTTTCTGTTCCTTTCTTACTTTGACTAAAGCAAATGACTTCTCAATCTTCTTTAACAAAACTCTTACTTCAATTGGATCTAAAGAACCTTTGAATTCTGGTGGATTTACCGCCTAAAAAGTCTTAAAAGTGTAACACCCCCAGATCCGGGGTCGGGGATCCGGGTCGTCACGGTCTTTCTTTCCACAATATCACTTCACTTAATTAATAATAAATAACCTTATGCTGTGACCCCACACTAACACACACCACAACCCGTTATAGTCTCAGAGATGAAATTTAAATAAGTACAAGTCTTTGAATCCACAATTTAAAAGTTATTACAACCCAAAATGATTACTTGATAAATTTACAGTTAATTGCCATTATCTGCCACAAGTTATAATTATACATAATTGATTCTCAAAAGTAGATGGTCTGATCTACAATAGATCTACCTCTGCAGCTATAGCAGCTACAACATCAACGGGAAGACGCGGGACGCTTCCCACGCGCTTGCGCTGGGTCTGCTGGAGTCTGGCCATCTTTCCTAACTGTTGTTGTGTGATGAAGAAATAAAGCAAGGGTGAGCAGCAAGCCAACCAAAATAATATGTATAATGATTTACAATATATGAGCCTACTCATAATACTCATGAAAGTCTTGGTCAAAAGAAATGAACCAAGTTTGATATCTTAATGCGATGAAGTCGCAAAATATTAAGTATATATACATATATACTTTTCAAAATATTGGAAGTCCTCTTCCATGCATAATATACACAAAGTCCCAGTGTATAACTGTATAAAAAAAATATCGTTGCAAGGTGATCTCATATATCTAACCTTGTTTCAACGTTTTTCTGAAAATCTTTGTCATTCATAAGACAATTATTAATTAGATATAAGTTTAAAAGATGAGGTTACCAAATACCCCAATATACTTATATCTTTCCCAATACTACTTGAACTACCACCGTTCAAGTTATAATCAGTTTCAAAAGTTCATCACATAGATGAGACTACAAGACAAGATTTGAATAGATTCAATCTTTGAAATATTATTGAATGAAATAAAGTTACGAGATACTTTATTTAGTCCCGATATATATATATCCACATATATATATCTCTTAAACATTTCCTGGAACCTCTGTTATGTAAAGTATGAACAGAGTTTGAAACATCCAATGAATTTTGGAAAGGAAAAGAATTTTGGCATAAACCAGATATCTTGCTGATCAGGAAAAGATACCAATAAGTAACCTTTTCTACTGTAGATGGATGAATTCCTCACCGGTCATCACCCTGGCCGCATTAGGACCTCGCGCTAGACCGTTACCCGGCCCCTCACGCGTTGATGGACTGCCACCCAGCCACTTACACATTCATAGACCGTACCCCGGCCTGTCGCTTATGCCGACTCAATTAGATGGGCTTACTTCCCGAACATTGGGCAAGTAATCAATTCATTTACCAAAACTGCAACCTCGTTGCGAATATAAAACACACCACAGAGCCGGATTCCCCAGGTTTTGAGCGAGTATTTAAATCCCCTTAAAAAGGAAGATCTTAAATATAAAAATGAGTTTTGGGATCCGCTCTAACTTTTAAAAATCATTTTGAAGACTCGAAAACACTTTAAAGAGTGTTTGGAGTAAAGCTGATTTAATGAAGTAAATCAGTCCCCATATATTAGAAAATATCTGAATATTATTATTTAAATAATATTCCCATAAAGAATAATCTTTATAAAAATAATTGAAGTAGAAGTATTAAAACTTATACTTGAAATAAATATTAAATAACCAAAGATATACTTATATGAAAGTATTATCTTTATTTGAATAATCGAAAATAAGTTTGATTATTTACACCTTATTCTTTAATAAAATAAAGAATATATCTCAGCAAATAATCGGAGTCATAATACCTCGAATGAATATTATAAATAATATTCATTAAATAAAATAAAGGAGTCATACATCCTCAAATGAATATTCAAATAATATTCAATTAATAAAATAAAAGGAGTCATAAGCCCTCGAATGAATATTCAAATCATATTGAAATAATAAAATAAACTGAGTCATAACCCTCGAATGAATATTCAAATCATATTCAAATAATAAAATAAACTGAGTCATAACCCTCGAATGAATATTCAATATAGTATTCAATTAATAAAATAAAAGTTATCGAATAAACCTTATTCGATTAATAGTTTGGAAAACTATAACCATATATATATAAAAATATATATATTATACTCGGGAACATCGACTCCCGGTTTAGAAATATGTTCACCTTTGGGTCCCCTATACTAAGGGTATACGCAACTACTGCTTATCCCTAGCATAGGTATTATGCAACTATAAGCATCGAAATCAACAGATATATAACCAGATTACGAAACAGACATGCATATATACCATATCAGCATGCTCCAATATATCGCAAAATTTGCTAATAACAATCATGCACTTATCACAAGATAATGCATATACATATATTTATATCACAACAACAGTATAACGGGTAGAAAACTTGCCTGAGCGACTGGGGGTTACGAATGGCTCGGGACGAGTCTGGTAACCTATAAACAACAAGTAAGTTGGAATTAAACCAAAGTCACTTGTAAATCTATACTTTAACTAACTTAGACTCTAACGCTTGTTTTGCGCTCACTGATTCGCTTAAGTCACTCGGGTACCCTCGGCTCCACCATTTTTAATAATTTAACCTTTACGAGTTTTAAAGCGATTCCTTCGCGAGTGTCTTACCAACTGCCTAACACACTTACCATAAATGTTTCATACATTAATTAACCCTTTTTGGTCTTTAACCAATGTTTCAAAGTAAGGTGAGGGGAAAAGTTTCGTTCACGAAACGCCGTTACTTGAAACGGTCGTTTCTCCTAAACCGTGCATCGGAATCGAATGAACTATATATCAAAACGAAGCTCGTAACATGAGCTATCTAAACATGGCAGTGGTCATAATCTAGCAGGGGGTTCTCGGGTCCTAATGTTATGCACAAAAATAGTCTACAGGAAATCGGACGTTACGACGGCTATATTTACGCGATTTCCCAAATTTAAACCAATTCAATCAACCACAATTTCAACTCCAATTCACAACCCAATCAAACCTCCAATTAAAATACACCACAACAGCCCCAAATCAACTCAATATTACCAATTTATTCATCTACACCAAGTCAAAAATGTGACCAAGAACTTCAAATCTAACAAGCATCACTCCTAACTCCAAAATCAACAAAACCACTTACTAAACAAAGCTCTATCATGAGTACACACTCATTACACTAACCCATCATCTAACATTATGAAATCCAAACCAACAAAACTTAATACTAAGGGTTTGAGAAGTTATACCTTCCTTGGAGAGTGGAGAATCAAGAGAATGGCTTGGAATCACCCTTAAAGTCCTTATCCAAGCTTAATCTAAACAAAACTTCAAGAACACAAATTTTAGTTCTTGAAAACACTATTCACCATCTTCTTTCATGATTTATAGAAAAAGATTGGCTTGGAATTAGAAGCTTAAACTTATAGGAAGTATGTAACTATCCATGGGGAAGCTTAGATAATTACCTTGCTGAATAGTAAGTGGAGGAGCTTGGACTTTTATTTTTTAAGAAAACCACCCGAGAGCATGAAGAAGAAGAAGAGAGAATTTTGTGTTTTGGCTTGATTTGCTTTTGGTTGGTTGATTTTTGTTGTTTGTTTTAGTGAATTACCTAGTTGCCCTTGGTTTTGTGTGGTTAAAAAGTCACCACATCTCCTTCCTTTCTTGTCATGCCTATGTCACCTTGCACATGTCATAATGCTCCCACTTGTCCACACCTTGTGGTTTGATGATGTCACAATCCCTGGCTTCTTGTACAAGCTTGTCTCTTGGTCACTTATTTGTTTTACGGTTCGCTTATCTTTCGTTCTCGTTTATCGTTTGAGGGATCATACCCGGGATCTTATTACTTAGGTTCCTTTAACCTTTCTCAATATATTATATTCCTTTTATGATCCTCTCCTATAATCCTTTAATTTAAATCCTTTTTATCCTGTTACCTTATACTCAATTCTCTCCGTATCTTGTGAATTTCCGGGAAAAATCAAAGTGTTTGGAATTGGATTCTGACGATCTTTACATACACTTATATACCACATAGAGTACTAATAATATCCCATAAGATCAATAACAGAACCCCTACATAGCGTGGCATGAAAAGTTTTCTCGTTCAGCAAAAACACTATTCATAAGGGTTTCAAAATTTCTCAAAAATTGGGGTTATTACAGTCTCCCCTCCTTAAAAGGATTCCGTCCCGGAATCAGATAGAAAACAAATGGGGATACTTTCTTAGCATTACACTTTCTAACTCTCGAGTCAATTTTCCCACATTGTGGTTCTACCACCAAACTCTGCCTAGTTTGATAATCCTTCTCCTAAGCACTTGTTCCTTTTCACTCTATAACCCTTCCTGGTTGCTCCATATAGGTTACATCGGGTTGCATATCTATGCGCTCATATGCCTCTATTTGTCTGGCATCTGAATTACACTTCCTTAACATTGATACGTGAAACACGTTACGACCTGCTACATGTTCGGGGTTAGGGCTAGCTCATATGCTAACTTCCCAAACGTCTTAATATATCCAAGGGTCCAACAAATTGTGGACTTAGCTTTCCTTTCTTTCCGAACCTCATCAATCCTTTCCAAGGGATACCTATAACATTACTAGGTCCCCTATTTCATACTCTTTATCCTTTCGTGTCAAATCAACATACTTATCATGACCATCTTGGGCTACTACCAGCCGTCCTCTGATTAGATCTATCATATCCTTGGTCCTTTGGACTACTGCGGGTCCGAGCATCTTGCGCTCTACAACTTCATCCTAACATAAGGGAGATCGACATTGTCTTCCCTCAAGGATCTCATAAGGCGATACCTCAATACTGACATATGATCTATTGTCGTAAGATAACTTAATCCGCGTTAAATGATCATTCCAAATTCTTTCAAGTCTATTGCACAGACTCTCATTATAGCTTTTAGCATTAGAACTTTTGCTTCTCAATACCCATTCTTTTCCAGTTCGTAATCGCTACTACCTTCCGTTCCTAATATTATACTGGTTATACTTTTGCTTGTTAGCGTTCTATAACCTTTTAATAACCACATCAACCTTAGTATCACGAATGTGTTCCCATTCCGCATACTACCACCACTTTATTACTCCTTTTTCAGTTGTTTCTATTTTCCAAATTTGATCAATCAAATAGAAGTAAAGGAATTTGTTGAGAGATCACTAAGATCATGAACACTTGTTATATCGCATAGTTAGTACAGAAGGTGGCCAACCTTTAGTACTTGACAAGCAATTAAACAATAGTTGGTATCCTACTCGGCTTCTATCACACAGATAGATAGTCATTTGGCAATACCTCCCCTTCTGGAAGGGTTGTTCTTCTCAGCTTACATGAAATGAAAAGAAGAGAAAAGAACGAATTGAAGAGAATTGTATATTCATAAAAAAATTTTATTGCCATAAAATATCTGGCTTGGAATCTACCTCTGAACTATAGAGGTTTGTCATAGAAGAACAAAACATATATGTATTTATATCAACATCAAGTATTATAGCATCGCATTTCACGTGCCTAAATATTTTCGCTATCCCGTCCATCATTCTATGGACCCATGCTCTTCCTCGAGCTTATACACAATTACCTTTGAAACTCCCTCGACATCGAAAACCGAATCTGGGATCTCATTCTAGACATCATCGTTACTTGAATTCTATGCTTGCACCGCAACCTTCCTCGTATAATAATACGACTCCCTATTGATAAGAAAGAATAATAATTCACTAGGTAGACACTCTACTTAATTAGTCTATCAATGATAACTTATACACTACCATGACCCGATTAGTGGTACTCAATCTCAACACCCATTCCAATACAACTCTCACGGTTGTAATCAGCTCATTACTCGCAGAATCATTGCTACCTTACTATGGTCCACCACTGACCTACTGTAGTCATTCATTTTCCATGAAGTCTTAATAGCTAACCATACGGAGTCCATACATCTCGTATCAAATCCTTCTAAGGAGGTAACATAATCACCATTCCTGATTCATGAAGAACACTCCTGATCCTGACATACATACATGACATGAAGCAGATAAAAGTGCAGAAGAGTTTCAATCAAAGCAACGATAGCAGGTTAATACCATTCTTAATCATACGCCCTAAATAGAAGAATTAACTCAAGGGTTCATCTAGTCCTTTTTGAAACATGGTTCTGGCTTATCTCAAGATAGGACCTTCTAAGATAGATAGCCCGTTCATGGCGATTACACGAATTAAACCTTTACCAACTACTATTACGGTTGGGTATTGCACAGTCATCAGAAGGAATGTCAATCTTCCAAACCATAATACAACCTTCACAGCTTTAACCATCATCACTGTATTCCTCTCGCACGAGCGCCTATAATTATCCTCTTACCTTTAAAGTGTCGGCCACCTCTTTGGCCTTTCCTGATAGTAAAATTTCCTTACAGTCAATGTCACATTAACCACCTCCAATAAATTTCTACCTTATTTCAATCACAGCTTATGTGAAAATGCTTTCCTTAAAATCTGATGAGTAAAAAAAATCACCATTTTTCCATAAGTTATTGCCTCAGTCTTTAGAGGTTAATCACTGTCATGACTGACTCTCAATCATAATTAGAACATCTTTTATCTTAAGTCCTAATTGCCCTGAACAATTTCGACCATTACTGGTTCGATCCATACTTTCTCGTGGTTTAACACGTGCCCCACTTGGCAACATTATAATTATGTCATATTTCCTTTATCAACATTTTTATTCTTGAGAATTTCGAATATTTCCTTTCTCCTTGTAAAACCTCTAAGGTTATCCTTTAATCGTTCCTCCTGTATTCCCTATATACAGGGCATATCAAAATACCACTTACTAATACTAGAACCATTGTCTATATACTTCTGAAGAATTTCTCCACTGATCCTTAAAGGTTATTATTACCTTAATCCTTTCCAATTCATACTGTCAAAACTCATACTATCCCCATTAAGGGTGAAATGCCAACCTTTATGCATTCCCCTAGGATTCATTTTAAGTTACCGATGTTCTATCCTTAATTCCACCTTTAAAAGGTACCTGCATCCTTCCATGGATAAATCAAGTCATATATCCCTGATAAGGGTGTCTTATTCAATCATTCCCACCTCGATAGTATATGTCTAATTCTACCATAACATCTGTATTCAAAATGGGGTCAATCAATATGGCCTCCAAAAGATAGCAACGGTTATCCGCTTGTCTTGCCTAATTTGGTAACAATAACAAGGATGTTCTGGAAGATATTGGTCGTGTTCAACGTGAACCTCTTCTTAATAATTCCTTATTTACTTTCGTTGTTTATCTCAACAGTCACCTCAATGTTGGGATATCTCTCATACCTGGCGTCTCCCTTCCTGGGTATCAAGCCACCGGTCTTACACTTCACATTCTTGAAGGTCACTTCCTTCATCCAATTTTCCTAGTTTCTTACTTCCTTGTCTCCTCAGTCTATCCGCGTCTCACTATTTATCCTTCGAACTATCTCAATGTTTCCTCGAATCCTCCCAACTTAAAGGGGATAAAATATATGCATCTCTTATGCCTTCACCCATCAATTTTAACTCATGGTGAATCACCCTTATCCTGACGAATGCATACTTATCTATTTCTATTGCTACGAGTCTTTAGGGTTTCCTCATACCCAATTCCCTTATCATTCCTCAAACTCTGTTGCCTTTATATTCCTTTTCTCTTATCGTTATTTCATGAACCAACACAACATAAGCATTGATTTCAAACATCCCGTCATTCTGGATTCGTGTCTTCAGAACGAATCTTGATAACTTTTACAACTTAGATTCATAATTCATCATACTCGTCTTCCTTTGTTCTGGCTCTAAAGCTTTTACACTATTCCATAACCTTGGGAATTACTTTCCCGAAAACAATTGGCTGAACTTTAATCAGTTTATTATAATCTCTTGCTCCGTGCCTTCCTTGGCCTTTCACCAGCGGGTGGTCTCTCTCTTGGGAGGGTAAGTGATAAAAACAGTCTTTTGTGATTCGTCAATCATTTTGAATCTCAAATGATTCCTATATTTCCTTTAGCCAGGCTCTTGCCTCGGCTGGGTCAGCCTGTTCCTTGGAACTCTGAGAGCTTAGCGATTTAAAGGTCCTGAAAGAATTTCTCACCTAACTGTCTCCTCAGGGTGGTGGTTGGGGATAATAGTCTAAGTTCTCTTTAGACAGGTCCATGAATTGCCGTATAGGGGTACCATCTCGGGTCTCCTTTCTTTACTCGACTTTTTGTTTCCTTAGTATGAAATGTTTCATCCTACTCCCCATAATTGGGGTCATCTTTTAATTTAAAATCCTCATTTTCCACTCCATTATGTCATGGGTTCCTTCTATCTTGATGGCGACCTCCCTGACTATCACGTTCAGGGTTTGCTCTAAATCTTATTCCTCAAACTATGGCTCTCATCTAAGTTCTCATCCTTACGTTCTTGAACTTTCGGAACTCAAATTCTATAGGAATACCTCATTATTCCCTTATCATCTTTCTCGATATTAATCTTTTATCTAATTGTTGGCTCTCTGCCTTCATTCATAACTTTTTCTGGCACAATATGATCTTTTCCAATAATTCGGGCTGTATTGCTATCTCAAACAGCTTTTCGGTACCGGCTCCGGTTACCTTCACTACTATTTCCATTTTCTCAAAATCTCTTATAAACTCTCCCAAAGACATTATCATCTTGAGTCTCTCCTTTTTACTAAGGGCATCAGCCACCACATTGGCTTTCCCCGAATGATAAAGAATCTCCCAATCATAATTCTTGATTAGCTCTAACCGCCTCCTCTGGCGTATGTTGAGCTCTTTCTACGTAAGAATGTACTAGAGCACTTATGGCTTAGGTAATTCTCGCACTTCTCTCCATACAAGTAGTGCCTCCAATCTTTAGGGTAAAACTATTGCCACGAGCCTAAGCTCATGGGCGGGGATATCGAATTTCATATTACCTTAATTGTCTTGACATGTACGCGATTACCTTTCCGTGCTGCATAAGCACGCACCCTAAGCCCTTGTGCGAAGCGTTACTACACTTCATAAAATCTCCTTTTCCATCCGGCAACGCCAGCATAGGGGCCATCACCAACCTCTGCTTCAGTTCTTGAAAGCTGTTCTCGCATTTCTCTGTCCATTCGAACTTCTCAGTCTTACGAGTAAGCCGCGTTAAAGGGGCTACTATCTTTACAACTTGAACGAACCTCCGGTAGTGACCGGCCAATCCTACCTCTGGTAGTCGACCAAACCATGGTCATCAATTCATCAGTGGTCCTTTATCCAATCCTGTCAGGATCCTCCTTGGGATCCTCCTTAACAACTATCCCTTCTAGGACAACCTCCTCAACCGCTACATCCTCAATATCAACATCATCCGGTCCTGCGTTAGGACGCTCTATCGGATCCATAATCTGATTTCCAATGAGTAATATATCATCGCGATGTTGCTCCTCAACCTCAGGGTTCGGAGTCCCGCTACCATATACGATAACGAACTACGCTCCTATCACGATATTTATAAGGGTTCCCATAAGGGTTTTAACTGTCAGTACTACGTTAGGTAGCCCGACTATGAACTTGGCAAGAGTTCTTATTATCTTAGTGAACTTATTATCTTAACGTCCCATCATCTCTGAGGTTTATAACGCTTGGCTCTGATACCATTTCTGTAACACCCCCAGATCCGGGGTCGGGGATCCGGGTCGTCACGGTCTTTCTTTCCACAATATCACTTCACTTAATTAATAATAAATAACTTTATGCTGTGACCCCACACTAACACACACCACAACCCGTTATAGTCTCAGAGATGAAATTTAAATAAGTACAAGTCTTTGAATCCACAATTTAAAAGTTATTACAACCCAAAATGATTACTTGATAAATTTACAGTTAATTGCCATTATCTGCCACAAGTTATAATTATACATAATTGATTCTCAAAAGTAGATGGTCTGATCTACAATAGATCTACCTCTGCAGCTATAGCAGCTACAACATCAACGGGAAGACGCGGGACGCTTCCCACGCGCTTGCGCTGGGTCTGCTGGAGTCTGGCCATCTTTCCTAACTGTTGTTGTGTGATGAAGAAATAAAGCAAGGGTGAGCAGCAAGCCCACCAAAATAATATGTATAATGATTTACAATATATGAGCCTACTCATAATACTCATGAAAGTCTTGGTCCAAAGAAATGAACCAAGTTTGATATCTTAATGCGATGAAGTCGCAAAATATTCAGTATATATACATATATACTTTTCAAAATATTGGAAGTCCTCTTTCATGCATAATATACACAAAGTCCCAGTGTATAACTGTATAAAAAAAATATCGTTGCAAGGTGATCTCATATATCTAACCTTGTTTCAACGTTTTTCTGAAAATCTTTGTCATTCATAAGACAATTATTAATTAGATATAAGTTTAAAAGATGAGGTTACCAAATACCCCAATATACTTATATCTTTCCCAATACTACTTGAACTACCACCGTTCAAGTTATAATCAGTTTCAAAAGTTCATCACATAGATGAGACTACAAGACAAGATTTGAATAGATTCAATCTTTGAAATATTATTGAATGAAATAAAGTTACGAGATACTTTATTTAGTCCCGATATATATATATCCACATATATATATCTCTTAAACATTTCCTGGAACCTCTGTTATGTAAAGTATGAACAGAGTTTGAAACATCCAATGAATTTTGGAAAGGAAAAGAATTTTGGCATAAACCAGATATCTTGCTGATCAGGCAAAGATACCAATAAGTAACCTTTTCTACTGTAGATGGATGAATTCCTCACCGGTCATCACCCTGGCCGCATTAGGACCTCGCGCTAGACCGTTACCCGGCCCCTCACGCGTTGATGGATTGCCACCCAGCCACTTACACATTCATAGACCGTACCCCGGCCTGTCGCTTATGCCGACTCAATTAGATGGGCTTACTTCCCGAACATTGGGCAAGTAATCAATTCATTTACCAAAACTGCAACCTCGTTGCGAATATAAAACACACCACAGAGCCGGATTCCCCAGATTTTGAGCGAGTATTTAAATCCCCTTAAAAAGGAAGATCTTAAATATAAAAATGAGTTTTGGGATCCGCTCTAACTTTTAAAAATCATTTTGAAGATTCGAAAACACTTTAAAGAGTGTTTGGAGTAAAGCTGATTTAATGAAGTAAATCAGTCCCCATATATTAGAAAATATCTGAATATTATTATTTAAATAATATTCCCATAAAGAATAATCTTTATAAAAATAGTTGAAGTAGAAGTATTAAAACTTATACTTGAAATAAACATTAAATAACCAAAGATATACTTATATGAAAGTATTATCTTTATTTGAATAATCGAAAATAAGTTTGATTATTTACACCTTATTCTTTAATAAAATAAAGAATATATCTCAGCAAATAATCGGAGTCATAATACCTCGAATGAATATTATAAATAATATTCATTAAATAAAATAAAGGAGTCATACATCCTCAAATGAATATTCAAATAATATTCAATTAATAAAATAAAAGGAGTCATAAGCCCTCGAATGAATATTCAAATCATATTGAAATAATAAAATAAACTGAGTCATAACCCTCGAATGAATATTCAAATCATATTCAAATAATAAAATAAACTGAGTCATAACCCTCGAATGAATATTCAATATAGTATTCAATTAATAAAATAAAAGTTATCGAATAAACCTTATTCGATTAATAGTTTGGAAAACTATAACCATATATATATAAAAATATATATATTATACTCGGGAACATCGACTCCCGGTTTAGAAATATGTTCACCTTTGGGTCCCCTATACTAAGGGTATACGCAACTACTGCTTATCCCTAGCATAGGTATTATGCAACTATAAGCATCGAAATCAACAGATAGATAACCAGATTACGAAACAGACATGCATATATACCATATCAGCATGCTCCAATATATCGCAAAATTTACTAATAACAATCATGCACTTATCACAAGATAATGCATATACATATATTTACATCACAACAACAGTATAACGGGTAGAAAACTTGCCTGAGCGACTGGGGGTTACGAATGGCTCGGGACGAGTCTGGTAACCTATAAACAACAAGTAAGTTGGAATTAAACCAAAGTCACTTGTAAATCTATACTTTAACTAACTTAGACTCTAACGCTTGTTTTGCGCTCACTGATTCGCTTAAGTCACTCGGGTACCCTCGGCTCCACCATTTTTAATAATTTAACCTTTACGAGTTTTAAAGCGATTCCTTCGCGAGTGTCTTACCAACTGCCTAACACACTTACCATAAATGTTTCATACATTAATTAACCCTTTTTGGTCTTTAACCTATGTTTCAAAGTAAGGTGAGGGGAAAAGTTTCGTTCGCGAAACGCCATTACTTGAAACGGTCGTTTCTCCTAAACCGTGCATCGGAATCGAACGAACTATATATCAAAACGAAGCTCGTAACATGAGCTATCTAAACATGGCAGTGGTCATAATCTAGCAGGGGGTTCTCGGGTCCTAATGTTATGCACAAAAACAGTCTACAGGAAATCGGACGTTACGACGGCTATATTTACGCGATTTCCCAAATTTAAACCAATTCAATCAACCACAATTTCAACTCCAATTCACAACCCAATCAAACCTCCAATTAAACTACACCACAACAGCCCCAAATCAACTCAATATTACCAATTTATTCATCTACACCAAGTCAAAAATGTGACCAAGAACTTCAAATCTAACAAGCATCACTCCTAACTCCAAAATCAACAAAACCACTTACTAAACAAAGCTCTATCATGAGTAGACACTCATTACACTAACCCATCATCTAACATTATGAAATCCAAACCAACAAAACTTAATACTAAGGGTTTGAGAAGTTATACCTTCCTTGGAGAGTGGAGAATCAAGAGAATGGCTTGGAATCACCCTTAAAGTCCTTATCCAAGATTAATCTAAACAAAACTTCAAGAACACAAATTTTAGTTCTTGAAAACACTATTCACCATCTTCTTTCATGATTTATAGAAAAAGATTGGCTTGGAATTAGAAGCTTAAACCTATAGGAAGTATGTAACTATCCATGGGGAAGCTTAGATAATTACCTTGCTAAATAGTAAGTGGAGGAGCTTGGACTTTCATTTTTTATGAAAACCACCCGAGAGCATGAAGAAGAAGAAGAGAGAATTTTGTGTTTTGGCTTGATTTGCTTTTGGTTGGTTGATTTTTGTTGTTTGTTTTAGTGAATTACCTAGTTGCCCTTGGTTTTGTGTGGTTAAAAAGTCACCACATCTCCTTCCTTTCTTGTCATGCCTATGTCACCTTGCACATGTTATAATGCTCCTACTTGTCCACACCTTGTGGTTTGATGATGTCACAATCCCTGGCTTCTTGTACAAGCTTGTCTCTTGGTCACTTATTTGTTTTACGGTTCGCTTATCTTTCGTTCTCGTTTATCGTTTGAGGGATCATACCCGGGATCTTATTACTTAGGTTCCCTTAACCTTTCTCAATATATTATATTCCTTTTATGATCCTCTCCTATAATCCTTTAATTTAAATCCTTTTTATCCTGTTACCTTATACTCAATTCTCTCCGTATCTTGTGAATTTCCGGGAAAAATCAAAGTGTTTGGAATTGGATTCTGACGATCTTTACATACACTTATATACCACATAGAGTACTAATAATATCCCATAAGATCAATAACAGAACCCCTACATAGCGTGGCATGAAAAGTTTTCTCGTTCAGCAAAAACACTATTCATAAGGGTTTCAAAATTTCTCAAAAATTGGGGTTATTACAAAAAGTTACTTGGGGATTGGCCTGTCTCTGTTGTTGTTGAGTCAGGTTAATTGTTTATTGAGCCAAGATCTGAAGAATCTGGGCTACAGTTGGGTCTATAGGACCTGGATTTGTATTCTGGTTATTGTTTTCTTGGTTATTGTTGTTAGTTTCTTCATTCTGGGTGGTAGAACGTGTATTTCTTCTGGGAGGCATCTTCTATAAAGAATCAAACAATTTATTTAGCCTTTAAATCAATTTTTTTTTATGAAAAGTTTTTATTAAACAAAAGTATTTATTTTTGAAAACATTTTCAATTGTTGAACTAAGTAAATTGCATGCTTCTTTACAAAATATAAACAATCAAGGAAAATGGTACATGTTATCATAAAAGTTTATAACTGGTGCGGTAAATAAATTAAAATAAAACAGGTGCAGTAATATAAATGACAATGCTGGAAAAAGGAAAGGTACTGATATATACACACACACACACACACATATATATATATATATGTGTGTGTGTGTGTGTGTGTGAAAGTTTGGTAGTACAAGCGTGAAACACTTCAGCAAAAATAAAAGGTACAATAAGCCTATCCACTAGTCAGCAAGTCTACTCTATATATACAAAACAAAAGTCTGCTGATATATATATATATGTGTGTGTGTGTGTGTGTGTGAAAGTTTGGTAGTACAAGCGTGAAACACTTCAGCAAAAATAAAAGGTACAATAAGCCTATCCACTAGTCAGCAAGTCTACTCTATATATACAAAACAAAAGTCTGCTGATATATACTACATCACTAATATATATCACAACTATCACATCAACTCTGTCATCTAGCTCCAGGGAAACTCTGGACCTCCAATCTCTTCAAGCTCCACCAGAATCCATCTAGCCCACTCCACAGGGTAATCAGGGTGGCATGCTCACTAGTGGCTCCATAAAACCGGGCAGCAACTACTCTACGAAATACATGGATCCTCTCTAAGCTCCCTCTCACCTCTCTCAATATCCCTAGTACGCGCAATATGCTGGAGCTCTCGAATCTGTCTTCGCAGGTGATGTTGCTCCATAAGACAAGCCTCAAATGATGATATGGAACATAGTAAACTAAAAATATGCACCCACAACTGAATGTTCGGTAGAGTCAGAACCAGCAGGTGGGGGTCCTTGAATAGGTGGTCTCATATCAGGGGGTGGCGGAATAGCTCGAAGTGGTGCAGCTGTCACAACAGGAGGTAATATGGCTAACACTGGTGGAAGATCAGGGTGTGGATCAGATCTGGGTGGAGATGATGGTCCTCAAACTAAAGGCTCCGAATGATCATATGGTACGGGAATAATAGGATCTACCATCGCTGCTATCTGAAAATCAATATTGCAAGATAAAAATTTCAAATCACAACACGAATCATACCAAAAACCTATTATACAGTCGTACTCAACTTCTCGATGTAATATCTTTTTATTTCTTATTCCTAATCCTAACCATCTGCCCATTCCCGAAAACCTAGGCTTTTGTCAGTGACTTATAACCTGTAGCTCTGATACCAAACCTGTGACGCCCTCCAAACCCGGGTCAGAAGTTTGGGGTTCACAACACACACACACACACAATATAAACCTGTTTATGAAATAATATATGCAATGACCCTACACTACACAACCACGGATCGCAACAGGTTAAAGTATGAACACAAGCCACAACATTATTTACATTATAACGTACCAAATCCAAACTAGTTTATCTTACATCTGATTAACAAACATTATTACAAACTTTCAAACTCAAAACTAAAGCAAAAGTCTCCTTCTAGCTTATTCTGTCTCAACCTGGAATCCTAGCTCGCATATTGGGCTGGGGACCCTCGCTACCAACCACTTCCTTCTTAACTAGAAAAGAATATAAATAGATTCACAAGAGTGAGCTAACTAGCTCAGCAAGTCACAGTGACAATACTGAGATTAAATAATGATTAAATGAAATGATTTAAAAGGATCAAGTTCTTATTAAGCAATGATTAAAATTGGATATTCACTTTTATTTTAAAAACCAAGGTTAGGCTACTGATCAGTCACGCACTAACCCCGAGAAAGGCACACAGCTCTGCTCTATATACTGTATCCAAGGCAGGTCTAATATGACCATGAATCTAGTCTGGCCATGAATATGGTCCACATTGAGAAAACCATCCAATTCTATAATAACAACATAATAAACAATGTAGTTCAGTAAACAAATTCATAAATGATATTCGTCTCAAAGCATAAGGTGATTCGTAAACACCATAAAGGTTTAACTAGGTATGTATAAAGCTTGGCTTCCAGCCTGTAAGAGAATCAGATAATGGAAGAACAATGTTTTAATGGTTATACAAGGATTAGTTCTCTGATGTAGAAGGTATGAATGTTTGTACATTAAGCAAATCCATTTCAGTAATCGGTGTATAGTATGTATGTATTTGTGGAGTAGTATCGTATATATGTGGTTCGTATCTAGGAATTCAACAATCAATGGTTTACAAAGAATAAGGCTTACGACTCAAAGATCAATTGAGGTGATCAGGGTTCAAGGTTAAGTAATTCAAAGCACTTGCAATATAAACATAACTATTTTGAATACATATTACAAGAAAGTTCAGAGATACTTGCCTTATCTCGATTGACTTCCACTTTACTTGCACACGTCTATCGATTCTTATACACTGACCACTTGCTTTCCCTTTCTACACTTCGCTTCCTCTGCTAGACATTATAAGTATCTATCAATACTTATTTTCATCTTATTATATTTGTTACAAGCTTTTGTCAACCCTTCGTTTCACCCAAATCCGATGTACGAATTGAAAGTTATATGGAAAACTGTAAAACAATGTACATACAAGCATATTACACATCAATCAGATTGCACATAGCACATATCATGTAAGGTATTCGATAAATTAATTTTTTAAAGAAGGCTCAGTGTTAAAATGATTTTTCTAGTATTTATTACGATTTTTTGAACATTTTTCGGAATTAAAACGGGTAAAATAAGCATTTTATAAGTACATAACAAGGTTCGAATACTCGAATCTGACTTTAAAATCATTTGTTAATAATTATCGAGCCTTGAACATAATTTAGAATAATATTTTAAAATTCGAAACTATTTTTCAGAATTTCCTAATCAAAAGAAATAATTAAATCTAACTAATTATCGATTAAAATTAATTAATAACTATTAATTCAATAAATCAATTAATCTTTAAATTAATTGACCAATTAAGTAATTAATTATTAACTAAAAATAATTAATTAAATAATTCATATTTATTTTTGAATTTAAAATAATTTCTAGAATTAAAATAATGATTTTTGGAATTTTTAAATATTAAAAACAAATTTATGAAATTAAAATAAATTGAAAATATGAAAATTTTGGAAACTTCAAGGACCATACTGTATCTTCTTCAAAAGTCCAGGGACTAAACTGCAAAAATTACAGTCTAGTCGCCGGAAAATGACGGGTTCGCCGAAGAAGACGATACCAGAATCCTCTGTCCACCAAAAGCTCCAGATGTAATCTACAATCCACCAGGAATCCAACCCTATAATCCAATCACACAAATAACCCCTGAGTTGGCCGGAAAAGCTCGAAGAAAACTCGCCAGACGGCGAGTTCTTCGTTGCTCCGGCCAGCTCGATTCCGGTATCGTCCGTACTTCAAACCACAACCAATCGATTCCTTTTTACAAGCTCTACACGTTGGTATCAATCAATTTCACTAATAACCCCTAGATCAAAAACCCCTAATTTCAATTGAAAACATTCAAACGGTTTATAAACACTAATTTCATAACTCGAAGATTAAACACAAATTTGAACATGTTATTAAACTCCAAATCAAACTTATGATATACCAAAATGATCAGGATTGAATTCTCTACAACATGCAAGCATCAAATCATACAAACAACATCAAAATTAAAAATCCATAGATTAATCCAAATTAATCTGAAATTAAAGAATATATAAACAAAATACCTATTGATTCTGCAGTGAAATAAGTTATTAAACTGGATAGTACTCTTCAAGGCCTTCGTTTTGGTTACTTGAACATAAAAATTCGACTTCGATAACGCCTTCAAATCTCCGATTGATTATGAAGAACACGATGGATTCTAGGGTTTTTCTATGGAAATTATATAATTTTACTGTTTAATTGTGTTTATATGTACAAAATAAAATACAGTAAGGACTCTTTATATATATGGAATATTGGTACCCGTTGGATCATATCGGATATAAAAATAGAATACTTAATCTTTAAGTATTAATAAAACTAATCCAATTCGGTACTAGTTTTTGGATAATTATCAAAACCAGGATTTTTGCAAATATAGTCTTGGTCTCAGCGCCTTGGTTACACGAATTACGAGAAGATAATATAATAGTTTAATAAAAATATCCCGTTTCTCAAATATACGGGTTTTATTGGTTTATCGAAACGAAAATAGTATCATAAAATTTATATCGGGAACCTTACAGGTAAATCCGTATTCCGGATCGAAAAAGTCAAAACACGAAAAATGCTCGGAATAATCAAGTTAGGTTAGGAAAGAGTTTTTCCGAGACTTCTGAGTAGTAAAATCGTAAAAACGGTTAAAGTTGGACGATTCCTGATTATTCAAAATAATTTATAACTAATCTGAAAAATAATTTATTAAATCCATAAATCCTTTATAAATCATATATCAACATATAAATTAATAGAAAAAATATCAAAATTATTTACACTTTATTTTAGACATATAAAAATTAAAATTCTCAAATTTACCACATATAAACACCCAAACACAAATACCAATTAACCGATAATTCACCAAAATTCATAAAATAATCACGTAATATTTATTTATTGATAAAAATAATTACATGTCATATCCCGGATATTACATTTTGGCTTCTCCAATAATTGTAAAGATGGAGAACTGTGTTCTCATTAGTTATTAGGTTGAATTATGGTCTGTAAAGGAGGATTAGGAGTATTGGTCATGATAAGTTTATGTTATAAGATTAATTGCATAAGTGACTAAGGTCGTAAATAGAGTCTAGATGTGCACTATTAATTAAGTGATAAAATTGCCATGCCACTTCTTGCTATGTGTTATGTGGGTTATGTGATGCATATATTACTTTTAATTAGTAGAAATTAAGAGTATATATATGTGTATATGTGTATATATATGTATTCATAGTATACGCAAAAGGGTAGTTAGCAAGAGTTGTAACGAGGATACTATTTATTATAGGTTCAAGTAGGAGGCCAGGAAAGGAGCCCATAGACAATTCCATTCAAGAGCTCAGTAAGCGTAGTCCAGGCAAGTGAACTCTCAATTTATCTTTATAATCATGTTCCTATGATTAATTACCCTATGAATGCATGACTACAGTTTCAATAAGATTAATTAAACCCCGGCATCACCCAGTGATTTGATCTTGAATTCAGTTAATCTCTTTCATACTTGAATTGATCCCTTTTCACCATATATTACTTCTTATCCATGTGAATACCCTACAATAGTCCCTTAATATATCATGTGAACCATAAACCCCTCTCAAATTTGAATTATTTCTTTTAGGAACCCTGATCTTAACAACATTCCCTCTTTTAGGAATTAATGTGTTTATCATGTCTAGATCCAGTGAGTTTGTGGGAGAACTGTGTGTGTATGGTGTATTGATATTAAGATATTTTGGCTGTGACTCCATATTTATTGGAGACACATCAATTTGAATTTGAGATGGTGTGGTAATTGAGTCTTTGTCTTCAGTTGGCACTGTGTGTGCACCCTATGACTTCCCTATTAGTTTTAATTCCTTTTTTCTGATATAAGTTTGAGTTTGGTCTATATCCCTTCCTCTTTTGTCCCGTGCTCTTGGTTGAGAGCTTATTTCAATAGTTATATCCTTTTGGGATGATTTAACTAGCAATGAGCTAATTTCCTTATTAAGCACCACAGTCTGTTGGGAGACTGTAGAGTGGCTGGTTTGGGTCACACATACCTCACCCTCCTTATTCTTGGGGTTTCTTTGATGTTCACCCCTTCTCTCACCCACCTTACTACCCTGATCAATCCCCTCAAGTGAAGTAGTAGTTGTTACCTCAGTTACCTGTTGTGCCCTAAAAATTGGAAGATAGTTGAGAGGCACTTCATTGTTGAGGTTGTTCCTGCTCAAATCTACAAGAACTCTCTTTTCTTGAACCCAACAAGCAAGCTTGTTATTTGGGTTGTCACTTACAGGGTCCTCAGAAACAAATTTAGCTAACATCATCAAGAATCTAACATAATATATATTTCTGGACCTTTTTTTAAAATCCCCTATTTTACACCCTAACTTTAGCATGACATAATTACCAAATTTAAAATACTTATTAGTCAAGAGCATGTTAAGCAGAGAATAATTGATAGCATCAAAATTGCTAATTTTCCTGAAAACACTTTGATAAAAGCATCACACATAAAAATCCACTCTTTCATAAGACCCATTCTCCTAATATTACCTAAACTGGTAGTTCCAAGAAAATAGCCCATAGAATTGAGCAAGTTGACCACATCAGTGTCAGTGTGTGCAACAGTTATGTTATTTTCAGATATTTTAAAGCAAGATTGAATAACATCCGAGTTCACACAATAGTTGGTACCTTTGAGAGTAAAGGTAATTGTCATGTATGAGGACTTGAAAACATCAGATGACCATACTTCCTCCACAATTTCACAGAAGATCACCAGAGACTCGAGCATGAAATATTTCAATTTGCAGTTGCTTATGAAGTCCATCATTTTGTGAAAGTCTTTGGAACCAACACTCTTCTCTACAAGTGTGATGTAGTTGTTTTTCCTCATAGATGAACCCATACAGAGACATTTTTTTAACTACTGGTGCCATTGTTGCTAAGTATGCAGTTACAGAGAGAGTGGAAAGGGGTTTTGGAGATGAAGAGAGTAAAAGTTGCTAAGTAATTAAGAGAAAGATAAAAGTGAAATACAGAAATGAATTGGGCTTTTATACCGTCTCTGAAAAAGATAAAGAAGTAATTAAAAATGAAAATAAAGTATCCAATAATATTAGCCAAAAATAACCATTTAAAAATAAAGCAGTCTATAGAAATTCCAAAACTTATCCATTGACATATACATACATACTATAAGTAAAGTCGACGGCTAGGGTTTAGAATTAACGACAATGATTGAATTGACTCAACAGATACAAGATGTGCCTTTATCCGTCAAGGGATTAAGTACCCAGAAATAATTTGACTTTCAACGGATAATTCTTATCCGTTGAATTCCATCAGTATTTAACTTTAGCAAATCCTGATTTGGAGTCAGAATCCGACAACTTGCAAATCCTGATTTTAGATGTCAGGATCTAATGACTTGCAAATCTTCATTTCTGATATCAGGATCTGACAACTTGTAAATCCTTATTTGTACCTTTAACAAATTTAAACTTATTTCTGGCTACATTACAAATTACAAAGACATCAAAAAGTATTAAGAATAATTAAGCATACCTAACTTACTTACCAACCTAGTGAAATTTGATTCATCAAGTGGCTTGGTAAAGATGTCTGCAAGTTGTTGCTCACTCGGAACAAAATGTTGTTCCACTGTACCAGTCATGACATGTTCTCTAATGAAGTGGTACTTGATTTTTATGTGTTTTGTCCTTGAATGCTGCATAAGATTTTTAGTGATGGCAATGGAACTTGTGTTGTCACAAAATATTGGGATCTTGTCCACATGTAGACCATAATACAATAGTTGATTCTTCATCCATAAAATTTATGTACAACAGCTACCAGCAGCAATATATTGAGCTTCATCTATGGAAGTAGAACTGAGTTTTTTTCTTACTAAACCAGGACACAAGCTTGTTTCCTAGGAACTGACATGTGCCAGTTGTGCTTTTCCTGTCTATCTTGCACCCTGCATAATCTGCATATGAATAACCAATTAGATCAAAGCCAGAATCTCTAGGGTACCAAATCCTTCGTTGTGGTAGATTAGCTCTAGATGAAGAGGCCTCATAGTTGTCTTGATGTGTGACTGAGTTTTGATTTGAAGAAACTCCCTCTAAGTTTGTGGATCTTTGAAGTATATACTATCTTTGAAGTATATACTATTACAATAATCATTTGAGAATCTTGAATACATGTTTACACATTATCTTTATATTATATATTGTAGACAATCTAGTATCAAATGGGATAGCAGAAGATTAGATTGTCAATCTCTTTATATAATATAATAAAGGTTCACAGTCTAAGTGGTGTTAGACAAACCACTGGAAGGGCTGAAGTATTATTTAGAAATAGTATATCTTTATTATTGAATAATGCTTGTATACTTTGTGTATATTTAACGGGATCAAAATAGTAGAATAATTCTTTCTTTTATTCTGACAATAAAGAAGAACTAAGATTCTATGATATTATTATTGCTTAGGGTTCTTAATCCGGATATAGTGATTGACACTTGTATTTAATGCACATGCCTTGATTCATACATTAAGTAATTTATTTTAAATTATGAATTTATGTATTGGGCAATGACATTATATACAGAGTGGGATATTGACTATAAAAGGAAATCGTGTCTGAAAAATATATTCGGGTGATGATGTCCTCTTGAAAGCTCATAAGATAATTGTGCTTTAGTCCTGCAGGCAGATTTGTTCTTGCACAATTATAAGGTTGAGTGGATGATCTAGGATAAAAGATATTGATTAAATTAATTGTCAGGAATTAATTTAATTAATGGACATGCGATATCTTAAACATGGGGAATTTATTAAGTAAATAATATGGGAGCTGAATTAAATAATTAATTTACGGAATTATAAAAGGTAGTGCAAATATTAATTCTTTAGTGGATTGAATTAATATTTAATGACATTGGGCATGGCCCAAAATTTCATTGGGAGGCCCGACCTAATTGTCCATGATCTGTATTGTAACCTATAAATATTCTAATTCTCCTGAAGCTAGAGGTGGTGAGAACGTGAGAACACGAGAACACAAAAATGAAATAAGATCCTAGGATTTGAGAGTGGTAACCATTTTTCTCAAGGAGCCAGCCAGGGTTTTGGATTTTCGGAGCTTTAAGGAGAGGTACACCTTGGGAGATCGAAGCCCACACTTCGTCCAAGGAGAATTAGGGAATACAGTAGAAGACGTGGATTTGAATCGCTTGCGCCATAGCGATTAAGGTTAATGTTCTGTTAGAACTCATTAAATTTATATCATAAAATGCAGGGCCGAGATCATATTGTTCCAATAATTGGCATCAGATGCTTGTTCAAGGTTCTGCGTTTTATGATATGAAGTCCATGTCATAATTATATATGCACAAATATAGTGGTATGCTTGTATTGATTCTGTGATACAGGTTGATATTCACTATTATGGCCATGTTTTAATTATATGTTTGGATCCCACGTGGTTTAACCATGGTTATTTTGTTATGATTAAGATCCCGCGTGGTTTATCGTGGTTTTGTTGTAAATCACGAGGGTTGATCGTGATAGTTTTTCCTATTTTGGTTTTTCTAGATGTGATAGAATAGGCTTGTTCAGCTGTATTGAGTTGTATATAATTTTTTAAGCGATTAAGTTGCAAGAAATAGAGATTTCTTGCTGCTGCATTCTGTTTTCGGGGAGCTTCACTGTTGTGGCTGCAGATTTTGCGTACAATGTCCGATTTGGGCTTGCAATACCTTTTTGGAAATGGCAGAACGAGACAGACATGCTACAATTTAACTAAAGATATATTTCCCCAGTTTTCAAGTCATTATAAGGATGTTTAGGCTTTCAACTGGGCTCTTGAAGTTTTCGAGAAATTCCGAAGGATGAATTAAAGACATCCGTTGATCAATACATCCGTTGATCAAGACATCCATTGATCAATATATCTGTTGATCAAGAAATTCATTGATCAAGTCATCCGTTGATGATCAAGTTATCCATTGATTAAGATATTTGTTGATCAAGACATCCGTTGATCAAGTCATTCGTTGATGATCAAAGACATCCGTTGATCAGCTTAAATGGGGCCATAATAGTGAATGTGCTTTATTATATTTTACATAATTTCTGCTGATCTTGATTATTGCTACTATGTGTTTCTTGTCTGTGTTATTATGCCATGTGATACTAACCCTTAGAATGCTAGAATGACATGGAAATAGGAATGTATTTATTAATGCTTTAATCATGAGAGTATGTTGTTATATTATGTGTTCTTTGTTGTTGACATAATATATGTGGAATTCGAAGAAATGACATAGGACGATGCATCTAGATTAAAATCCTCAAAGTAAATACTAAGTGGGAGAGGGAATTAATATGAAATTAAATCCCATGGTCTCCATTATTATTTATATGTAATTTAACATAAAGATAAATATAAATTATATATGTCACCCATCGTGGCATATAATTTATGGTGTCTTGAATGTTAAAGAAATTGCTAGAACAAACTTCTTAAATTAATAACGAATATTGGAAGGTATACATGTCACCCATCGTGGTATACCAAGTTTCATAGATTTAGGATAATTATAAGATATCATTTGATGGCATATAGTATAATTATGTTTAATTTAAGATTTGATGATGGTATACACTTAGCTATGAAAAGTAATATAGACCACCCCAACATGGCGTATTGTTTAGTAATAGGACCAAAGTAACATTTAAACAAATTTAGGTGGTATACATGTCACACATCGTGGCGTACCAGAAACTTATAGTGTTTAAATGTTAGTGCATTAATTTTAATAATTTTTAGAGGAACCAATATGTCTTAATATTTAATGCACCCTTTATGTGTTATGTGATGTTTTTATGCATGATTCTCAGGATACAATGGGCTTTAATCCACTGTTTACCATACTTAAGGATAACAAACTTACTGGACCTAACTATATTGAATGGAAATGAAATTTGGACATTGTATTGATTGCTGAGGAGTACAAGTTTTACACTTATAAACCCAAGCCAGATTAGCCTGCTACTTATGCTCCTGAAGATGAGAAAGAGTATTATAAGCGGTGGATTAAGAATGATGAGATGTTGCGATGTTACATTCTGGTAGCAATGTCTGGTATTTTGCAGCATCAGCATCAGTCTATGGCCACTGCTGCGGATATGCTCTTTAATCTCAAGGAACTTTTTAGAGATCAGAATAGGGCTTCTAGGCAAGTAGCCATGAAGGCTTTAATGAACACTCAGATGGCTGAAGGAACTCCTGTAAGGGATCATGTTCTCAAGATGATGTCGCATCCAAATGAGATAGAGATCTTTGGTGCTGAACTTGACGGGGAAACGCATATTGACATTATCCTTATGAGCTTGCCCAAGAGTTTTGAGCAGTTTTGTTTGAATTACAACATGAACAAGAGGTTGTATAATCTCGCGGAACTCCTGACAGAACTTCAGGCAGCTGGAGGATTATTTCGGAAAAGTGTTCAAGTGAATGTGGCTGAGAAAGGTTCTTCCTCTAAGCCGAAAGGTATGAAGAAGAAGAAAAAGGCTCAGACACAAAAAGTTGTGAAGGCAGTGGGAGTTCAAGGTGGTGTGAAAAAGCCTAAAGAAAAGTGCTTCAGGTACAAGCAGTCGGGACACTAGAATCAGGATTGTCCTCTTCCTAGGAAGACAAACAATACCAGTTTGTCTCTTTCTCTAGTTACAGAAACATATGTAGCGGCTATATCCATGAGCACTTGGTGTGTAGATACAGGAGTCACTGATCATGTTTGTAATTCTATGCAGGGATTCCAGCTATCCAGAATGCTTAGAGATGGTCAGATATATGTGTTCATGGGAGATTCTATGAAAGTAGCAGTAGTTGCAGTATGAGTTATTCATTTATCATTTGGTTCCAATAGGATTTTGGTTTTGAAAAATTGTCTTTATGTACCTTCTTTTAGAAGAAATATGATTTCGGTTTCTAAGCTTTCTATGGATGGTTATAATGTTTGTTTGGATCGTAATATTTCTATTATGATGAATAAATGAATTATATGTTCTGGTACATTCCAAGACAATTTGTATATAATTAATCCTAGTGAACCTGCACTGTAACTAAAATATAGGGAATTGAACAACGTCTTCTACCTCTACTAAAAGAAAGGAACCTTCTACTTTGAACCAAACATATCTTTGGCACTTGATATTGGATCATATTAACTTAAGGAGGATTCAAAGACAGGTAGTAGATGGGCCTTTAAGCTCATTGGCAGTGGAGCCATTTCCAGTTTGTGAATCCTGCTTGGAAGGTAAAATGACTAATAGGCATTCCAAGGCAAATGAGAATAGAGCCAAAGAAGTGTTAGAATTGGTTCCCACTAATTTATGTGGACCCATGAATATCCAAGTAAGAGGTGGTTATGAGTATTTCGTCACATTCATTGACGATTATTCTAGATATGGGCACGTTTATTTTTTACGCCGTAAGTCTGTGTGCTTTGAGAAGTTCAAAGAGTACAAAGCTAAAACAGAGAAGCGACTTAATAAAAGTATCAAGTCACTATGATCAGATCATGGTGGCGATTACTAGCTTGGAAAATTTAGGGAATATTTATCAGAGAATGTGATAGAATCCCAGTTAACTACATCAGGAACACCCCAGCAGAACAGTATAGCAGAAAGAAGGAACCAGACTCTTTTAGAGAGTGTTAGATCGATGATGAGTTATTCAGATTTACCCAAGTCATTTTGGGGACATGCCTTAGAAACAACAACTTAACTTCTGAATCTAGTCCCTTCTAAATCGGTTCCTAAAACCCCTTTAGAATTATGGACCGGGGACAAACCGAGTCTAAGACACATTCAGATATGGGGTTGTCCCGCACATATGATGAACAAGAACGTGACTAAGTTAGAATCTCGTACAGAAGTAAGGCTATTTATAGGCTGCCCCATGGGAACGAAAGGTTATTTATTTTATAATCCGAAGAATCGGGATGTCATTGTTAGCACCAATGATAGATTCTTAGAGCAATACTATATAATGAATCACAAACCCATGAGTAGTATCGTTTTAGAGGAACTAGTGGGAGGGACAGATAATACCTAGAAACCTAAAGTACAGGTAGATCAACCACAACAAAATGCACAACATGTCAGTAATACCGCACCAGTGCCTCGTCGTAGTAGGAGGGTTGTTCGATAGCCTGATAGATTCATGTTTTTGGGAGAATCTTCGGACTTGGTCTCTGGTGAACATGATGATGATCCCCGGGCATACGAAGATACACTACAAGACAAATATGCAGATCTTTGTCAAAAGGCAATGGAATCTGAGATGGAATCGATGTATTCTAATTAAGTCTGGGAGCTCGTGGAACCACCCAAAGGTATAAAACCTACTGGATGTAAGTGGATCTACAAGAAAAAGAGGGGATCAGATAAAAAGGTGAAATCCTGGAAAGCAAGACTTGTTGCAAAAGGGTATACTCAGAAAGAAGGTATCGATTATGAGGAAACCTTTTCGCCAGTGGTCATGCTTAAGTCAATCCGTATTCTTTTATCTATAGCAGCTCATCTCAATTATGAGATTTGGCAAATGGATGTCAAGACAGCTTTCCTTAATGGAAGTCTTGAAGAAACCATCTATATGCAGAAACCGGAGGGATTCATTAAGGAAGGCCAAGAGCATCTTATATGTAAGCTTAAGAGGTCTATTTATGGACTTAAACAAGCTTCTAGGTATTGGAACATTCATTTTGATCAGGCGTCCCAGTCATATGGTTTTGATCAAAGTCCAAGCGAAGCATGCGTGTATAAGAGATGTGAGGGAAATGCAGTGGTTTTTCTAGTTCTATATGTTGATGACATTTTACTCATTAGAAACAATGTTAAGATGTTATCTTCAATAAAGGCATGGTTGTTTAAACAATTTGAAATAAAGGACTTAGGTGAAGCAGCATACATCCTTGGGGTCATAAGGGATCACAAGAAAAGGATGTTGGCTTTATCTCAGGAGCCCTACAGAGATGACGTATTAGCTCCTTTTAACATGCAGGACTCCAAGAAAGGTAATTTACCTTTTAGATATGGAGTTTCTCTATCAAAGAGTGAATGCCCTTCGACACCTAAGGAGATAGAGAACATGAAGGCAGTTCCTTATGCTTCGGCATGTGGAAGCCTAATGTATGTTATGTTATGTACGAGACCTGATATCTGTTTTTCCGTGGGCATGGTTAGCCGATACCAGTCAAACCTAGGAGTATATGTTAGTTTACAAGTCCTCGGATTTGTTGCCTCTAGGATATACCGATTCAAATTTCTAGACAGATAAGGATAATAGAAAGTCCACCTCGGGATGTGTTTTTACTTTGGAAGGTGGAGCCGTAATATGGAGGAGTTTGAAGCAGAAATGTATTACAGACTCAACCATGGAAGCCGAGTATGTGGCAGCCACTGAGGCAGCCAAAGAGGCGATATGGTTCCGAAACTTCCTGCTGGATTTGGATGCAGTTCCTAATTTGCCACGACAAATTACGATTTATTGTGATAATACTGGTGCTGTTATTCCCTAAAAATACATCAAGAATTACAGAAGGGGGTTGAATGTAATTCTGGCTTCTTTTTCAAGATTTTAAAACAGTTCTTTCTCGATAATATATAAGTGTTTAATTTGCAGAGTGCGTAATAAATGATTTATATGAATCAAAACACAAGCTTTTAAAACTTTCTGGTGGATTTGAAAGTATCCACCATATATATATATATATATCAAATGAGAACCCTTTGAAGCTTGAATAGTTTACAGCTACTTACAAGTAGAACAACTAAACTTACAGAGAAATGTTATAGAATACAGCTTGAAAATGTTTCTCTGAAAATGTGTGTGCTTAGTTAATTGTTCTACTAGCTACACTTGGTTTATATATCACCAAGTTTACTTGACAATAAGACTAGATAATAAAACAAAACATATATAGTCTAACTCTATGCTACTTCACTACTATATTCCAGCATCTTTGAATATCTTCATAATAGCATGGAAATGGTAATGCTTCTTTGTTCTCAAATTCCTGCTTAATAGGATGCCACATTCCTTTTGTAAACACCCAACGCATGTGACTGTGTTGTCACTGTCAAAAGATATTTGAATTTGATCATCCTTCGGGTACATGCTTGTCATCCGTCGGGTAGCTTTGTTGATCATCCGTCGGGTAACTTTGTTGATCATCCGTCGGGTAGCTATTTGTCACTTGACTCCATTTCACTTATACATAATTACAAGAAATCTCGTATTTACAATTAATCAACCTATTCTGCATATCTACTAGTAGTCAACATGACTCATATGCTCCTACAGAATCTACACAAAGTTGTTTGCAGAAATGTGCTTCAATACTTATTTGTTACATAAGCTACTCACCCGGTGGATGTCAAATCATCATCTGTCGGGACTATATTGAATCATCCGTCGAGACTATATTTGATCATCCGTCGAGTGCTACAAAATCCACTAAGTTAAATCTACTAAGGTGTTTTGTTTAATTTATTATCAAGTTCACAACATATTCCTAACAATCTCCCCCAATTTATGTCTACTGGAATTGTAGCCATAAATTAAGAGAAACTTGATGATAAAAAAACATCCAAAAGATACAGAATAAAAATAGTAGATAAAACTGATAAGTACTACAAATTTTATTGAAAATTGAACAAAATAAAGTATACAAAAAAGTTGCTCATAATCATTATCAAGGTGCTCCTCTAGTCTGAGCAGATAAGTCTATTTCCTTGATTGTATGGATTTCTTCCCAAGCCTCCTGTTGTTCTCTTCTATCTGATTTTGGAGTTGTCTGTGGAACTCAAGTTCATCAGCTTCTGAGAGATCTAACATTTCTTGCATTTCCAATAGAGTCTCATTGCTAGAGATACTCAACTGGTCCTCCAATCTGAAGAATCATCTTACTCCCTTTTCATCCCTGAATTCCATCAGCCAATAGGGTCTCAAATGAACTCTCTTTCCTGTGAAGGGAATTGACAGAGTTTTTGGTAGTACATCTTTGGCTCTATTACTCCTCAGCTTCTCAATCTTCTTTAGAACTAATATCCTTGAAGTCACATTGTATCCAAAGTTCTTTTTGAAGGATGAGTAGATCTTTATTAGAACTGATTGGCTTTCTAGAAGAATCCTCTGAAGTGGCCATATTATCTATTTTCCTCCCTTATATTTAAACACCAGCCTTTCTAGAAGATGTCTGTGAGCATCAATTCCACTTACTTCTTCCAATTCATCTAAGTAGAGGTTTATGTTAGAGAACTCCTTGATGTCACAGATGTATAACAAATCTCCCTTGTTGACTGTAGATTGAGTTTTGGTTAGGGTCTTGGATCTGAGAGTCACATGCTTCACTTTCTTGCTTGCTCTAGTCTTTATCTTCTTTGGCTTGTTGAAGATAGGAAAATTTATCTCAGAAATTGACAAACTATCCCAGTCTACTGGCTCATCCTTAGGAATAATGGGCTCACCATATATGTTCCTAGTTGGATCCACCACCTTGAATCCTTCAAATACCACTGAGGGTTTTGATGTCTGAGTTGAAGTTGTAGGCTTTTTGGGAATATAGTCTTCCATTTCCTCATCACTGAAGTCCAATTTTCTTTTGGAGTGGAGCTTGTATCTGAATCTTCTTTTCTGTTGTGGTTCATCTTGCACTTTTTGATCTTGAGGTTCAACAATTACAGATGGTTGTGCAGAAATCTCAGTTGTGGTCTTTACAACTTGAAGTTTGGCCAAGATAGCAGCTTGCTTCTTCTTTTGTTTGAGTTTCTTAGCATCCAGAGCAGCTTGCTTCTTTTCTTGCCTGATTCTTTCCTTTTCTTCCTTTTTAGCTTCCAAAAACATAGGGTGTCCATCCACCACACAAATTTCCTTACCATTTTTGTAAATCTTGTCTAATATTCTTTTGAGTGCTAAATCTGCCGGATCTTTGTAAAATACAATTGACCTAGCTAACAGCTTCTTCTCATCTGGCCTAGGTGTCTCATACACAATATCAATAGGATTTTTGTCTGAGAACTTTGAGTAGTTCCTTTTAGGCTTCATGATCAGATTTGCCTTTGGAGATTTGATACAGGATGTTTGGTCTTTTTCCAGATAATTCATACTCATTTCATTCACATAAATATTCTTGACTTGAGAGTGATGAATGTTTTGTCTGGCTTCTTAATTGGCCCAAACTTTTGTTGAATTTCTGCATCTATCTTTCTTCATTTATCATCTAGTTCCTTCTCCACAGCTGCAACATCAAGCATCTTAGGAATTAACTTTGACTCAAGCTTAGCAGCTGCTATGTGGATCAAATCAATGATGTCCAATACTGGTGGCTTTGGCAGAGTAATTTCTGGAACAATTACTTGGCTGATTTGTACATTTACCACTTTCTCCCCCTCACTAGATGGCTCTGCTTGACTGACTTGAGATAATGATTTATCCCCTTTTTGTTATCATCAAGTAGAGTGGAGGAAGAAGATTGTGCAACCACCAGTTGTTGCAGCAGTTGAGTTTGTTGTGCTTGATGTAGATGTATAGCTGTGAGAGAAGCTTCCATATCAGTCATCCTTTTGTCCAAGGATTCCACCTTTGTGGCAAGATCAGAGTTCTTCCTTAGTTGTCTCTTAATATCAATCACTGTTACTTCTGGAAGTTTAGCATCCAATCTTTCAGAAATGTCCTTCTTCATTTGATCAACCTCAGTTTTGATAGAAGTGACATTCTGACTGTGTTGAAAGCCTTGGATTTGTTGTAACTGAATAGAAGCAAGGTGTGCTTGTAGGAGCTTCTTGGTGCTGGCATTTGTTGTTGATTGAAGAGCAGATTGTGTCTGACTGATGAGTTGAATGAGGGTGGTCTTGAAATAATGTTCATCACATTTCTTTGAAAATGCCCAAGTTGGCATACCAGATCTGGAACTAGGGCCTACTTCTTCCCCTATGTCCAGTGACTCCCCTCCACTATCATCATCCTTATTACCAAATAATTCTTCTGACCCACTAGCCTCATAATCTATGTTATCACCAGCTGTGGAAGGCATAGCTGTGACGGCATCCTTTGCTCTTTGCATGGATTGAGTGGTGTGCACCAAATTTAGCATCCTTTATGTATTTTCATTGCCCTGTCTAGCCAAAAGTTGATATGCTGGAACAGGATGAGTAAATGTCTCAGTATCCAAAGAGGTGGAATCTATAATAGCTTGACTATGCTGAGATAGTTCCTCTCTGTCTGCTTCATTGACATTCATTGACTCACTAACAATGATGTCCACCCTTATTTCTCCTGTACCTATATTTTTCTCATGATCTCTCTGTTCTTGCATCAAGGGCTCCCCTTGGCTTCCTACCCTCACACCCTCACCTTCACCATCTAAGGTGGGACTCCTTTCACTCACTTTTGCCAGACCTGAAGAAATGGTCTGCATTTGATCACTCATTTTCTCTCCTTTTTCCTGGGAGCAACCCAGACTTTCACTCAATTCCCTCAGTCCTAAGAGTGATTGTACTACCACTAATTCTTCTGCACTTGTAAGAATTGAAGAAATTTGAAGTTGTGCAGAGACACCTGACAAATGATGAATATCCATCGGGACAGTAGTATGGCTATCCGACGGATGATTGCTGTTAGGCTTATCCGTCGGAATACAATCACTACTGGACGGATGATGAATATCCATCGGGATAGAAGAAATGAATGAGCTTGGGATGGAGACTATTGTAGACTCTGTGCAGATTGATGAAAGTTTAGGCATAGATGTCTCAACAGACTCAGAAAGAAATGGCAAGTGAGCCAACAAATCATCTAAAAGATGATGCTCACTTTCTTGGATTTTTGGCTTCTCCACAAGAGTTAAAGATGGAGAATTTGGAAGTGATGTATTGATCATGTCAACATCCAGTGAGTTTGTGGGTGAATTTGGTGTTTCATGTGCTTCAATTGTTAAAGATTTTGGCTATGACTCCATATTTATTGGTGTCACATCAATCTGACTTTAAGAAGGTGCAGTGACTGGGTTTTCAACACCAGTTTGCACTATGTGTGTTCCCTGTGCATCCCCAAGGGTTTTTTTATCTTTTCTTTCTAGCATAAGTTTGTGGTGAACTAGTGTCCCTACCCCTCTTGGCCTGTGCTCCTGGTTGGGAGCTTGTTTCAATAATAACATCCTTTTGGGAGGATGAAACTAGAATTGAGCTTATTTCCTTATTAACAACCACAGTTTATTGGGAAATTGTGGTGTGGCTAGGCTTGGGTACACTGATCTCACCAGCCTTTTCTTTGGGTTTCTTTGATTTTCACCCTGTCCCTCACCTTCACATTCCCCTCTTTGTGTTTAGTGGATTTTGCAACTGATTTCTTTTGAGAGAAACCAGAGTGGGCTTTCTTAGTTTTGGGTTGAGAAGTTGTTGTTTTGGTAGCTTGGGTAGGCATCTGTTGGGTCATTGACACAGATGCCATTGCTACACTTGAAGGCAAAGAAATGTGTGAGGTTGGAAGAGTGGAGACAGTGGTGCTTACCTCACTTACCTGAGGTCCCTCCATGATTGGAAAATAAAGGAGAGACACCTCTTTGTGATGATTTGTCCAGTTGAGATATGCAATAATCCTCTTTTCTTGAACCCAACAATTCAGCTTGTTGGTTGGGTTCTTTATTTCAATGCTCTCAATGAGATGGTTAGCAAGCATCATAAAGAATCTAGCATAGTAGACACTTTTACCTCTCTTATTCAGTCCTCCTAACTTATAACCTAACTCAAACAAGACCAAGTCACTAAAATTAAAGTATTAATCAGTAACTAGCATGTAAAGCATGGAAATGTTAACAGAATCAAAGTTACAAATCTTACCAGAAAATACCTTAGTTACCACATCACACAAAAAGCTACATTCCTTTCTAAGACCTAACCTCCTAATTTCACTTAACTTAGAAGTGGAAAGTGCATAGCCTATGGAATTTAACATGTTAACTATATCTGTGTCTGTGTGTGGAACAATAGCAGTATTATCAGGAATTCTAAAGCATGCTTTGACAATGTCACTATTAATGCAAAACTGTTTACCTTTGAGAGTGAAAGTGATGGCCTTGTCAGTAGAGTTGTACACTGCAGTTGTCCATATCTCCTCTACAACCTCACAGTAGATTGTGGGAGATTCCAGCATCACATAGTTGAGTTTACAGCTTTTTACAAAATCCATCATTTTGTGAAACTCTCCAGACTGTTGAATCTCCTTGTTTACAAGAGCTGTGAAGTTGTTCTTTTCGTAGATATATCCAGTTTGAGACATGATTTTGACGACTGGTGCCATTGTTAGAGACTGAGTAATTTGCAGAGAAAATATTTGCTTTGGAGAAGAAAGGAAGTTAAAGCAATTGAATTGAGAATGATAAAAGAGTAGAATAAAAATGAATTCTACTTTTATACTATCTCAGAAATAAACTGTCAAACAAATTAAAGTGTAATAAAGTGACCAATCAAAATAGCCCAAAATAGCCGTTTAAAAATAAATAAACTGTAAAAATTCTATCACTTATTCGTCGTGTCATGCTTACAAATTGTAATTATACTTGATGGATGATGTTCAGAATTTTAACGGCTAAAATTGAGACAATTCGACGGATGAGGATAAATCAATTATCCGTCAAGTTATGAAATAATCCAGAAAAGTAATTGATTTTTATAACAAATAATATTCCGACGGATGATCAAACTCGATACATAATGAACATCCGTCGGGATTTAAATTTTGACTTAGCCAAAATTTCATCCAAAATAGAAAAATCAATTAAGTTTCTGGCTGTATAACAACTTGCAAAAATATCTGAAATGATTCAAGAAAAATTAAGCATATCTAACTCACTTACCAACCTTGAAAAGGTGGATTCATCAAGTGGCTTGGTAAAGATATCTGCAAGCTGCTTTTCACTTGGAACAAAATGAAGTTCCACAGTACCATTCATCATATGTTCCCTTATGAAGTGGTACTTAATGTATATGTGCTTTGTTCTTGAATGCTGCACTGGATTTTCAGTAATAGCAATTGCACTTGTGTTATCACAGAAAATGGGAATTCTATCCACTTGTAGACCATAATCCAACAATTGGTTTTTCATCCACAAAATCTGTGCACGACAACTACCAGCAGCAATATATTCAGCTTCAGCTGTAGAAGTGGAAACTGAATTTTGCTTTTTACTGAACCAGGACACAAGCTTGTTCCCTAGAAATTGACAGGTTCCTGTTGTGCTTTTTCTGGCTATTTTACAACCTGCATAATCTGCATCTAAATAACCAGTTACATCAAAACCAGAATATCTAGGGTACCAAATGCCAAGTTTTGGTGTTCCCTTGAGATATCTAAAAATTCTCCTAATAGCTACTAAGTGAGATTCTCTAGGATCAGCCTGAAATCTAGCACAAAGACAAGTAGCAAACATATATCTGGCCTACTAGCTGTTAAGTACAGAAGTGAGCCAACCATGCCCCTATAGCTTGAAATATCCACAGACTTTTCAGTAGCGTTTAATTCAAGCTTAGTTACAGTGGCCATGGGAGTTTTTGCAGACGTGCAATCCATTAGATTAAACTTCTTTAAAAGATCATGAATGTATTTAATTTGACTAATGAATATTCCATCACTAACTTGCTTAACTTGTAAACCAAGAAAGTAAGTTACTTCTCCCATCATGCTCATTTCATACTTACTTTGCATCAATTTGGCAAACTTTTTGCAAAGTTTTTCATCTGAAGAACCACATATAATATCATCAACATAGATTTGAACAAGTATACTAGAGTCATTAACACTTCTAAAGAATAAAGTTTTATCAACAATACCTATTGTGAAGTGATTTTCCAAAAGAAACTTTGATAATATGTCATACCAGGCTCTAGGTGCTTGCTTCAGTCCATAAAGTTCTTTCATAAGATAGTAGACATATTCTGGAAAATTTGGATTCTCAAAACCAGGAGGCTGACTAACATAGACTTCCTCCTTCAAATCTCCATTCAGAAAAGCACTTTTGACATCCATTTGATAGACCTTAAAATTGGCATGAGCTGCATAGGCTAAGAAGATTTTGATGGCTTCAAGTCTTGAAATAAGAGTAAAGGTTTCATCAAAATCTATTCCTTCTTGTTGACAGTAGCCCTTAGCAACCAATCTAGCTTTGTTCCCGATTACTATGCCATTTTCATCCATCTTGTTTCTAAATACCCACTTGGTGTTAATTGGATTCTTTCCTTTAGGTTTGGGTACCAGTTTATATACCTTGTTCCTTTCAAATTGGTTTAGCTCCTCCTGCATAGCTAAAATCCAATCAGGATCCAACAAAGCTTCTTCTACCTTCTTTGGTTCTTCCTTAGATAGGAAGCTGTTGTATAGACATTCTTCTTGAGTTGCTCTCCTTTTTTGAACTCTAGAAGATACATCACAAATGATGAGTTCAAAAGGGTGATCTTTAGTCCATTTCCTTTGTTAAGGTAGATTAGCTCTAGATGAAGAGGCCTCATTGTTGTCTTGATATGTGATTGAGTTTTGATTATTAGAAACCCCCCCTGAGTATGTGAATCTTTGATTTGAGAAAGGGGAACTTTATGTAAGTGATCTATTCTGACTTTCAGCTTCTCTTAATGACCCAACGGATGATGCACTTTATGTCCCGACGGATGAAGCTGATTATCTCCCGACAGATAAGGCAGATCGTCTTTCGACGGATGAAGCATTTTGTAACTCGACAGATGTAGGATTATGTGCTTCATTAGTTGTAGATTTTTCTGCATTATCCTTATTCACTATTTCTTGATCACTTTCATCATCACTGTCATCACTAACCATCTCCATATTATCAAACTTGAGGCTTTCATGGAAATCTCCATCTTTGAGAAGTCATCCACAATTACTAGGCAAAATCTTTTCCATGAGATGGACAACACATTGACTGGTCCAAATAAATCCATGTGTAGTAATTGAAAAGGTTCTTCAATTGTTGAATCAAGCTTCTTTCTGAATGATACTTTGATCTGTTTTCCTTTTTGGCAGGCATCACACAATCCATCCTTAGAAAACTCCACTTGAGGAATGCCTCTAACCAGTTCTTTCTTGATAAGCTCATTCATGGTCTTGAAGTTTAGATGGGACAGCTTCTTGTGCCATAGCCAACTTTCATCTTGACTTGCTTTACTGAGAAGACAAGTGACAGATTCTGCATTGGATGAGTTGAAGTCAGCTAGATACACATTTCCTTTTCTCACTCCAGTGAAAACCACTTTGTTGCTCCTTTTGTTAGTCACAACACAAGCTTCTAAATTAAAAGTTACTGAATTGCCCTTATCACAAAGCTGGCTGATACTCAAAAAATTGTGCTTGAGACCATCCACTAGGGCAACCTTTTCAATGATGACATTATCTTTTGAAATCAAGCCATATCTCACAGTATAACCCTTGCTGTCATCTCCAAAAGTAATACTTGGGCTAGCTCTTTCCTTGAACTCTGTGAGCAGGGTAGAATCTCCAGTCATGTGCCTTGAACACCCATTATCCAGGTACCAAAGATTCTTTATATTTCCCTACACACATCAAAACCAAATCAAGTTGAATTTGGTACCCAAATTTCCTTGGGTCCTTCCTTGTTAGCTTTCTTCTTTAGTTTCTTAGGTTTAATTTCATTTGACTTGGGAATTTCTGATTCATCCTTAGTCATTTGAGTTGGACCTTTGAAACACGTCATTAAAACAGAATTATCATGCACATTTTGATTAACAGGAAAAGGCATGCTGTTTGCAAATATGTTATTCCAGTAAGGCATGTTAAATGATATTTGTGGCATACTAAATGTAGCATAATAGGGATTAGGTGCAAATGGCATATTATCAAATTGTGCATTCATATTATGAGTAGACATAGCATTCATAGGCATGGTAGGCATAACAGCCATGTTGGGAAAAGAGGGAGGCACATACATAAGAGTAGGCATGACAAGTTTGCAATTAACAGACAGGTGATTAACACTACCACACTTAACACAGATTTTTCTTGGTGCAAATTTATCAGGTGTGTAGTTGTTATACTTGTTAATTCCTACTTTCCCATTTCTATTGTTTTTCTTTTTAGTTTCTGTTTTAAACTCAATCTTTTCTAATCTATCATTCAATTGATGGATAGATGACCAACATTAACTTTCTTCTCCTTCTTCACTTGAATTGATTCTCCTGGAACAAAGTTTTTGGAAACTGATCCATATTTCTCATTCAGCTTGGCAAGCTTAGCTTTGCTCACAGGTTTACTCACAGCCGATGGATGTGGCTCTTTGTCACTCGACGGATAATCCTTTTGATTATCCGACGGATGATGAAAATCATCCGTCGCGTCCACATCTGTCAACAATCCTTCAACCAAGTTGGATTCCAGCTTCTCCTTACTCTTTTTCCAGGCTGCATCACAAAGGACGCAATACCTTGAACTTTAGTGATTTGAGCATGGACATCTCTGGATGATTTCCATGCTTTAATCACTTCCTGTTCTCGTTCAAGCTGTTCTTTAAGATCTCTTCTTTCTTCAAGGACTCAGTTAATTCATCCTTAGCAATCTTACATTCAATTCTCAATTTTTCAAATTCAATAAATTGAGACTCTAGCACATTATTCCTCTCACTTAAAAACAAATCATTTTCTTTAATTTTAGGATTTTCCTTAGTGAGGGACTTAAGTGTAACATGCAAGTGATATAATTCTATGGACATATCATTTATTGCATCATTACACTCAGCTTTAGATAAATGTGCTAGGTTAGTTGTGATTACCTGATTACTTGAAGAACTTGTTTCTATTTCATCAGACTTGGCCATCAGGGCTAGATTGACATATTTTGTTTATTCATCTTCATCCAAACCATCTGCAGCCCAGTCATTCTCCTGTGTGATGAAAGCCCTTTCCTTTTATTTGAGCAACTCAAAGTATTTCTATTTATAATCAACAGGCTCAAACTTCTTCTTGCTAGAATTAGACTTTCTATATTCACTTGTAAAATGTCCTGCTAAGCCACATTTGAAACACTTGAATTTGGATTTATCCACCATGTTTTTACTTGGCTTGGCTGCTCCAAAATTCTTTTTGAATTTGAGCTTGGCAAATCTTCTGGATAGGAATTCTAGATGTTCATCAACATCATCCATGTCATCTTGGCTAAAATGATCTTCATTTTCAGCTACCGGCCCTTTGCCCTTGCTTTCACAGACCTTTGATGTAGACTCAACAACTTCTACCTTCATCTCTTTCTCCTTCTCTAACTTAGCAACCAGTGCTATGAACCCTCCTTTCTTCCTTCCTTTCTCCATCCTCCCATCTTACTCTATTTCAAGCTCATAAGTTTTCAGAATGCCATACAGTCTCTCAAAGGTGAACTCCTTGTAATCCTGAGAATTTCTCAATGAGACTGTCATTGGTTTCCACTCCTTTGAAAGAGATCTAAGGAAATTGAGGTTATAGTCTTTTGTTTGATAGACTCTTCCATACAACTTCAGAGCATTTAGTAGTTTTTGAAATCTACTAAAAATATCAGTGAGAGACTCACTATCTTCATAATGGAAGTGCTCATATTGCTGAATTAGCAACTACATTTTATTCTCCCTTACTTGCTCAGTACTATCACAAATAATCTGGATAGTGTCCCAAACCTCTTTGGCTATTTTGCAGTTAATGATGTTATCAAACATATCACCATCAACTCCATTGAACAATATATTCATGGCCTTCTTGTCTTTCCTGACTTGCTCAATATCAGGGTCTGACCATTCATGCCTTGGTTTTGGAATAGATGGCTCATTGCCAGTTGCAGCTCTCATTGGTACATGAGGACCTCTCTCTATGCAATCCACGTAGGCCTCATCTTGGGAAAGAAGATGTAGGTGCATCTTCACCTTCCAGTGGTGATAATTGTCTTTGTCCAGAAAAGGAATTTTGACTCCAAATCCTTCTTGTTCATCTTGCTGTTTGTTGTGATCTTTACACTCTTTGTACTTTAAGAGCTTGCTCTGATACCAATTGTTATTCCCTAACAATACAACAAGAATTACAGAAGGGGGGTTGAATGTAATTCTGGCTTCTTTTTCAAGATTTTAAAACAGTTCTTGCTCGATAATATATAAGTGTTTGATTTGCAGAGTGCGGAATAAATGATTTATATGAATCAAAACACGAAGTAATAAAAACACAAGCTTTTAAAACTTTCTGGTGGATTTGAAAGTATCCACCAGATATATATATATATATATATATTTATCAAATGAGAACCCTATGAAGCTTGAATAGCTCACAGTTGCTTACAAGTAGAACAACTAAACTTACAGAGAAATGTTACATAATACAGCTTGAAAATGTTTCTCTAAAAATGTGTATGCTTAGTTAATTGTTCTACTAGCTACACTTGGTTTATATATCACCAAATTTACATGATAATAAGACAAGATAATAAAACAAAACATATCTAGTCTAACTCCATGCTACTTCACTACTCTATTCCAGCATCTTTGAATATCTTCATAATAGCATGGAAATGGTAATGCTTCTTTGTTCTCAAATTCCTGCTTAACAGGATGCCACATTCCTTTTGTAGACACCCAACGCATGTGACTGTATTGTCACTGTCAACAGATATTTGAATTTGATCATCCTTCGGGTACATGCTTATCATCCATCGGGTAGCTTTGTTGATCATCCGTCGGGTAGCTTTGTTGATCATCCGTCGGGTAGCTATTTGTCACTTGACTCCATTTTACTTATACAAAATTACAAGACATCTCATATTTACAATTAATCAACCTATTCTGCATATCTACTAGTAGTCAACATGACTCATATGCTCCTACAGAATCTACACAAACTTGTTTGCAGAAATGTGCTACAATACTTATTTGTTACATAAGCTACTCATCCGGTGGATGTCAAATCATCATCCGTCGGGACTATATTGAATCATCCGTCGAGACTATATTTGATCATCCGTCGAGTGCTACAAAATCCACTAAGTTAAATCTACTAAGGTGTTTTGTTTAATTTATCATGAAGTTCATAACACATTCCTAATAGTTGTTGTGGCGAATACCAAATAGCCACGGGCCCATAAGGCCGCAAAATACATAGATCGTAAGTATCACCTCATACGGTAGTTCGTTAAGCGAGGAGATATTATTGTGGCTGATATAGCGTCAAATGACAACCGGGCAGATCCTTTCACGAAGAGCTTACCAACTAAGGCTTTTCAGGAGCACGTGGAAGCGATAGGATTCAGACACCCGGTCACATAGTTATATAGTTGATAGTGGATTGATTGTAATAAACACTGATATACTCAAAGAATAGCTTGAGTATAAGTAGGAGATTGTTAGAGTTTATACTGAACTATTCGTTATATACTATTATAATAATCATTTGAGAATCTTGAATGCATGTTTTCACATTGTCTGTATATTATATATTGTAGACAATCTAGTATCAATTGGGATAGCAGAAAATTAGATTATCAAGCTCCTTATATAATATAATAAAGGTTCACAATCTAAGTGGTGTTAGACAAACCACTGGAAGGGCTGAAGTATTATTTAAATATAGTATATATTTACTATTGAATAATGCTTGTATACTTTGTGTATATTGAACGGGATCAAAATAGTAGAATAATTATTTCTTTTATTCTGAAAATAAAGAAGAACTAAGATTCTATGATATTATTATTGCTTAGGTTCTTAATCCGGATATAGTGATTGACACTTGTATTTAATGCACATGCCTTGATTCATACATTAAGTAATTTACTTTAAATTGCAAATTTATGTATTGGGCAATGACATTATATACAGAGTGGGATATTGATTATAAAAGGAAACTGTGTCCGAAAATATATTCGGGTGATGATGTCCTCTTGAAAGCTCATAAAGATAATTGTGCTTTAGTCCTGCAAGCAGGTTTATTCTTGCACAATTATAAGGCTGAGTAGCTGATCAAGGATAAAAGATATTAATTAAATTAATAATGGACATGCGATATCTTAAACATGGGGAATTTATAAGCAAATAATATGGGAGCCGAAAGATTCTAGTGACCTAATTGTCCATGACCCCTACTGTAGCCTATAAATATTCTAATTCTTCTGAAGCTAGAGGTGGTGAGAATACAGTAGAAGACGTGGATTTTAATTTCTTGTCTCGTAGCGATTAAGGTTAATGTTCTGTTCACAATCATTAAATTTATATCATAAACTGCAGGGCCGAGATCAAATTGTTCCAACACAAAGATACCTTCATCTGCTTTGGCATCAAACTTTCCATGTTGCTCAGTTTGATTCCTAAGAATATAGTATTTGCAGCCAAAGACGTGAAGAAAGGTTAGTATTGGCTTCCTATTTTGAACAACTGATAGGGAGTCATGCATTTTACTTGATTGACCAAAGAAATGTTCTAAGTGTAGCATGCAGTATTGACAGCTTCAGCCTAGGAAATATATTGGTAACTTTGATTCCCCTGACATGGTTCTTGCATTTTCAATTAAGGATATGTTCTTCCTTTCCACTACTCCATTTTGTTGTGGAGTCCTTGCTGCTGAAAACTCATGCATGATTCATTTTTCTTCACAGAATGACCTTATTGCAGAATTCTTGAACTCAGTTCCATTGTCACTCCTAATTCTTCTAACCTTGAGATCATGATGATTGTTGACTTGCCTTATATGATTGATAATAATTTCACTAGCTTTATCTTTAGATTTAAGAAAGCGTGTCCAAGAGAACTTTGAGAAGTCATCCACAATCACCAGGAAATATCTCTTCTTTGAAATTGACAACATATTGACTGGTCCAAACAAATCCATGTGTAACAGTTGCAATGGTTCTTCAATTGTTGGTTCAAGCTTCCTTTTGAATGATGCTTTAATTTGTTTCCCTTTTTTACAAGCATCACACAATCCATCCTTTGAGAACTCAACTTGAGGAATACCTCTTACTAGGTCTTTCCTGACTAATTCATTCATAGTCTTTAAGTTCAGATGAGATAGCTTCTTGTGTTACAACCAACTTTCATCTTGACTTGCTTTGTTGAAAAGACAAGTAATAGAATTTGCATTAGATGAGTTGAAGTCAGCTAGGTACAAATTTCCTTTTCTCACTCCAGTAAGAACCACTTTGTTGTTTTCCTTGCAGGTAACAACACATGCTTCAGTATTGAAAGTTACAGAGTCGCCTTTATCACATAGTTGGCTGACACTCAAAAGATTGTGTTTGAGTCCATCCACTAGAGCAACTTCTTCAATGATGACATTGTCTTTTGAAATTAAGCCATATCCCACATTATATCCTTTGTTGTCATCTTTAAAAGTAATACTTGGGCCAACTCTTTTCTTGAACTCAATGAGCAGGGTAAACTCTCCAGTCATGTGCCTTGAGCATCCACTGTCTAGATACCATAGACTTTTTCTGTCTCCCTGCACACATAAAAATCAAATCAAGTTAATTTTGGTACCCAAGTTTCCTTGGGTCCTGCCTTGTTAACCTTCTTCTTAGGTTTCTTAGACTTTCTACCATCAGACTTAGGTGATTGAGGATCAACCTTAGTCCTAGGGGATTGATTGTGAATCCCATGATCAATTATAGAATTATCATGCACATTTCGATTAACATGATATGGCATGGATTGTGCAAACATGTTCTTTCAGTAAGGCATGCTAAATTGCATTTATGGCATATTGAATACAGCATAATAAGGATTTTGTGCAAATGGCATATTAGCAAATCGTTCATTTAAATTCTGTGCAGGTGTAATAGGCATGTAATTCATTGTTAATATGGACATGTTGGGAAAAACGGGAGGTGCAAACATCGGTGCAGGGATAACAGATTTGTAATTAGTAGATAAGTGATTAACACTACCACACTTCACACAAGTTTTTCTAAGTGCATATTTATCAGGTGTGTAGTTGTTATGATTCCCATTTTTGTTGTTTTTCCTTTTAGAATCTGCCTTAACCTCAATTTTCTCCAGTCTGTCACTCAGCTGCTTCATTGACAGATGCCCCACATTTACTCTCTTGATTTCCATCTTAGTGACTCACCATCTTCAAAATCTACTGAAGATGTCACTTAGTGACTCACCATCTTCAAAATGAAAATGTTCATACTGTTGTATGAGAAGTTGCATCTTGTTTTCTCTGACTTGCTCAATTCCCTCACATAGTTATTGGATTTGGTCCTAAATTTCCTTGGCAGTGTTACAGTTGATGACATTGTCGAATATATCTCCATCAAGACCATTGAACATAATATTCATGGCCTTTTTATCTTTATGAACTTGCTCAATATCTTCTTTTGTCCATTCTGACCTTGGCTTTGGAACTGTTTGCTCATTTCCAACAGCTCCTTCAACATCTGTTGCAGCTCTACGAGGAACATGAGGACCTTTCTCTATGCAGTCAACATATTTTTCATCTTGAGAGAGTAGATGAAGGTGCATCTTCACTTTCCAGTGATGATATCCAGAAGTGGGATCTTCACTCCAACATCATTTCTACTCATGTTGTTAATTTGTTTTGATCTTTAAACTCTTAGTGTGTCAAGAGATTTCTCTGATACCAATTATTATTCCCTAAACAACTAACAACATAATTACAGAAGAGGGGTTGAATGGAATTCTGGTTCTTTTCAAAAATTTAAAGTCTCTGTTGAATATATATATATATGGCTGTGAATGAATATGCAGTAGTACGAATTAAAATATTTTAAGTATTCAAACACAAAGTAATTAAACAAGATGGTTTAAAAACTTTCTAGTGGATTGATCTTTCCACCAGAGATATATATAGATTCGAGAACTCTGTGATGCAAGAATGCACACATCTGCTTAAAGTGTTTCTACAAAGAAGAGCAGAGAGAATTCCTAACAGATGTAGCTTTTTCTATTTCTCTGTTCTTCTTCTATTTTCTATTAATCGATTAATAATAAACACTTGCTACACTTGGTTTATATACCACCAAGTTACATATGAATAAGACAAACAGTAAAAATAAGAATCAAGGTATATTTGCATGTTGCTTCATTTCTCTATCCAACATCTTTAAATATCTTCAGTTAAGCATGGAAATGGAAATGTTTCTTTGTTCTCTAAAACCTAAAAATAGGTTGCCACATTCCTTTTGTATACAATCAATCCATGTGGCTGTCAAGTCACTTTCAATTGCTATTTGAATCTATTATAATTTGAGACTCCATCAATATCCGTTGATACTGCTTCTTGAGTCATCCGTTGAGTCTCAAGTGGATTATCCATTGAAAGTGTCTTGAGTCTTTTGTTGAAACTTCACGTTTATCCGTTGATGATGAATTCTTTAGCAGTTGACACTATTTCACTTATACAAAATTACAAGGAATTTTCTATTTACAATTAGCCAACCTATTTTGTGTATCTTTCTAGTAGTCAACATGACTCATAGTTCAGTACAACTTCTTAACTGCTAAGCTGTTTGTTGCATACAGAAATGTACTATAAACTTGTTTAATACAAGCTAATCTATCTAATAATGGTTACAAAAATCATTTAACTTATATACTTAGAGTGTTTTGTTAAGTTATCATCAAGTCTACAACATATTCCTAACACCAGCTTCTGCTGACAATGCAACTTCAGCTAGGGTTTTGAGGGGAGTTGTCCCTACCTGAGGAACCTCCAATTGAATTGGAGAGGATTTAGATAGCTCTCCCTCAGGAGTACCACCCTCAAACCTTTCAATCTGTGAATATTGTTTAGCACATGAAGGTGCTTGAGAAACATTCACAAGGTCTTCAATGAAAATTGATGAAACCCTTATGGTTTTGATGATATCATCAAGGTCTACCCCATCTGGTAGCCTCTCACCATCTAAATGTGATTCCTGGGTGGTGAGCATAGTCTCTTGAACCGTGTCACTTAATTTTGGCAATACTTGAGAAGTTGATTCAAGTGTTTCATTATAGGTAGAAGAAATTTGAGATATGAGATTAGTGATTTGAGCATTGAATGTTGGCAGATCCCCTTGAATAGATGAGGGAGTTTTAATAGATGTGCTCTTAATGTGTGTTCCAACCCTATTTCTTCTTTCACCAACTTGAGAGTGCCAAAGTTGTGGTGCAGACATATTACAATTTCCTATTTTAGTTCTATCAATACCCTCAAGCATATGTATAACGACTCGTACATTTTTGTAATATTTAAATATATAATTATTGCATATATATATTAAATAAAGAATTTTGTATTAATTATGGTCCCTGTGTCTGACTTACTATTATTTATATGTGATTGTTGGATTGTGTAATGTGTTTGGATAATTAACTGCTGCACCATTTTATTTTTATTTCACTTTTAAAAAGTGATCATATGACTATCCTATTTTTAAAATTATTTGGGTTGTCTCTAAAATTGTTTTTATGATTTTATAATCTTAATGATTATTTTTGGGATTTTATAAAACTTACAAAGCAATATTCTGTTAATTATTTATTCTTAAATAATTTTCTGATTTCATTTATTTGTAAAATCAATATTTAATTCTAGGATTCTTCAAAAATTATGAAAATCATATTTTCTTACGTTTACAATATTCTGAGAATTTTAAAATTATTTTTTTAATTTTTGAGATTAATCTTACTCGCGCGTTGTTTCGTTTATTCATTAAATGCGGGTATAAGTTGTGTTTGTAAAGTGCTTTAAAAATTATGAAAATTTTATTTTAGTAACTTCAGATTATTTGTGATATTTTGAGACTATTTTGGAATTTTTCCGATGTACTTTAGCGCACAGCCGGTACGTGAATTTAACAGGAAACGATAAAAGCAGCAGGCTAATAAATAAAACAGGGACACATGGCATATACAACACACATGTCCAGGCCTTATTTCTTTTCTTTCTTTCTCTGTTACTCACTTCCCAAACGAGCCTTGTTTTCTCTCTCTCTCTCTCTCCCCTCTCGAATCTCCCTTGCTCTCGTCTCTCCTCTCTCTCTCTCTTTCACTCAAATCCCTCGGTTCCTTTCGATTTCTTTCCGTTTAATTCCTGGTAATTGTTTTGCCACTTGATTCTCCTATTTCGCTGCTATTTTTCTTTTTTGTTTCGCCACCGTGGCCACCGGTTTCCGGCGTGGTGGCGGCGGTGTGGTTGTGTTCCATCTATATACGGATATGTATACATATATGTGTATATGTGTGTGTCTATGTGTGTATATATGTGTAGTGTGTGTGTGTGTGTGAGTTGTGATGTGTGTGTGTTTGCGGCGGCGACAGCCGCGTGTGGCGCCGTGTTTTTGCTGCTGGCTCGCCGGTTGTTGGTTTGGGTTGGTTCTGTTTGCAGTTGGGCCTGTAACTTGGGCTTGGCTGTTGGATTTGTGTTGGGCTTTTATTAGCCCGTGTGTGTTCAGTGGTTTGGGCTATTGAATTTTTTTAATTTTTATTTCCTTTCTACTGCAGGAAATTTTTGATTAAAATTCGTGATATTAAATGATAAATTAGGTGAACGATAATTTCGATCGGTGAAGTTTATTCGGACACCCGTATATTTTTGGGCACCAATAAATTTTGTTGTCGCGCGCGATAAATTATTTTATGAGCGCATGGTGGGCGGTGATGACCCTGTTCTAAGTCCTAAATATTTTAATACATAAAACCACTCGTATAAATTATTTTCGGGACTAAGAACTTATTTATGTAGCGGTTTGAATTGATTTGTTGGGAATTGACGTCGATTGATGTTTCGATGGGTAGGTCTATAAACAGAGGAGTCGTTGTCCAAATTTTTCAAGAAATTACCTTTAATTAAGAATTGAGTGTATATATCTCATTTAATACAAATTGATCCCTGGTTGCTATGTGCACTATTATTGCATGTATATTATTATTATTGATATGCATGCGAGTCGGGAATTGTATTGTTGGGTAATTAGTTAGTGAGGAAAAGTCAAGCATAATTGGTCATTTAACCTAGGTTGTTTCAATTTCGTAGGTTCGAGTCGAAGGACCAGTAGTGAAGTCAAGTAGATTCAAGTCAGTGTATGTGCAAAGCTTCACAAGGCAAGTACCCCTGAACTAATCTTTTACAGTTCAGTATATATGAATAGTTGATTTAAATTATGTACTGGAACATAACGTTTTAAGTTATGTATTCCCTGCATTTAAATATGTTTTATTAACTGATGTTTTGGGGAAAAAGTAACTTCTGAAAATGCCTATCTCTAGATTATGATTAAAATTTAAAAGGATTTTTGGAATGTGTGTTGTAATCGTTTAAAAAGAGATAGGTGAATTTGATTTTAAAAACTGGATAAACACGAATCAGATATTGGATGGTCAGTGGCGTAAGAGGCCCGTTATTTGGTAACGGCCCAGCATGGTTGCGTAAGAGGCTAAGTCGGATGCGCGCACTGGTAGGCTGTTTAGTCCAGCATGACAGAGACCTATCTAGTCTCTGAGTTCCAGAACAAATTGTGGTGGGATAGACTGATCAGTTGTCCCTAGAATTCATCCACTTTTATATGTGACTTTGGTTTAATGGTTCCCGTACGGAACAAATGGTTTATGGTCCTCGTAACAGGACAGATGATTTATGGGTCCAGCAATGGACAATGGTTTTGGAAAGGAAATAGCATGCTAAAATTGAACTCTGGTATTTTGACACAGCACACTACAATTGATATTATTTTGCAGAGCATGCTAGTTTTGATATCCACTTTATACCTGTTTTTTACGGATTTTTTGTAAACTAGTTTTGATATATGTTCCTATACTATTTTTATACATCCTGTTTTACTGGTTATTCATATAGAGGTACTGTTGAGCAATGGATTGCTCACCCTTGCAGCTTGTTTTGTATTTATTTATTGCAGATGTCTAGAAGACCAGGTCAACATAGGGTGTCAGCCCCCTCCGGTCCCGGCTCCTCTGAGGTAGTTTGTATCAGACCCTAAGGTCTGATGAGTTGCTGTAATAACTTAGGATGTCGGATCTTGAATAAGTTAGTGTTGTTTTGTAACCTAAATAATACGTGAACCTGCATCAGCTCCGGTTTTGGGGTAGTGTGTTATTATAAAGTTTATTTTGTAGTTTATGTTGTAGTTTATTATATTTTGGTAACGTCAGCCCCTGACCCCGGGGTTGAGGCCGTAACAGTTGGTATCAGAGCCACAGGTTCAAGTCCCTGATTTAGGTTAAGACTTGAGTCAGTAAGGTGTAGGAAGTATGTTCTATAGTGTGAGTCAGCAACTCATGTCGAGGAGCAACCTTAAGTGTCAGTCGAGGGTTCCGACGGCGTTACCCTGGCATCTATTAATATTTTAATAGACTTGCCTTAACCTTGTTATATCTTCCTTGTATATTGATATGGTTGGCAGTGGCCTATAGTGATCTCTAGTTCTCCTTCTCGGGGGAACCATTCAGATTCAGATGATTCAGATTATGAGCGGACTCTGGATGTTGTAGCTGAGGAGACCCCCATGCCTCCTCCACCCGTTCCTCCAGTTGCACCAGGAGGTGTGTCAGGACCTAGTGCCCGTCCTTGCTGGGTACGAAGGTTAGTGTCGGCTGTTAGGGATTTCCCTCTAGGATGTGGTCCCAGTTCCTCCACCTCGAGACCTCCTGTTCCTCCATCTGTTCTTTCAGGTGCATCCTCCCTGATCCCTTACCATGTTCACTGAGCGGTGAACCAGTCTTTGATCAGATAGCAGAGCCCAGAGTTAGTAGCTCAGCTTGACCAGATTCCGGTCGGGCCTTTCCGGGGCATCCCTGCCCCTTCACCAGATGTGCAGGAGAGAGTGCGATCCTTGACTCAGGCTGCTGTAGAGAGAGCCCGGACCATTGACCGTTTCATTATCTCCGAGTTTAGAGCTGTTCAGTATCAGGATCTCGTGAACTGGTTGGTATTTGAGTTAGGATCCATCGGTGGTAGTGGCAGTGTTTAGATCAGAGTTGCTGCAAGGAGATACAGAGCTCAGAGTTAGTTATAGGAGTTCTGTAGATGCTTTTCTTATGTATGTTTACTATGTATTGTGGTGGTATTAGGCGGGGCTGCTATGACAGCCAATTTTGTTGTGTATTTAGTATATTTGGAGTGTTGTACTGTAGTTGTTAGATGGATTTGTACTGTTGTTGTACTATTATTCTTTTATGATATTACTGTTGTTGGTTTTATCTTATTGCACTTTTGTTATTGCTGTTACTGTTATTGTTGTATTTGTTGCTGGATTTTGCTGAATTTAGTTATGCATCATGGGTGGACCCCAAATAAACAAGGAAGGGAATATTTAATTGTGACCGCATTCTCCTGATGCATAAAACTGTTGCTACCCGGGGGCACAATTTTCATATAAAACCTTTTTGTCGTGTTTCAGGAGAATGCCTCCCAAGAAAAATTTCCCGTCCAATTCCTCCAGCAGGAACTCAGAAGGGGGCCCAGTCATGGATGGATTACTAGATTTACTGCGCCAACAGTCTAATTATATGGCTCAGCAGCAAAAACAATTCCAGCAGCAGCAACAGCAATTCCTGCAACAGCAGCAATTTATACAACAACAACACCAACAAATCCAACAACAGATGCAACTCCTACAACAACCCCAGCCAAGAGAGTCAAACCAGACTGTTAGCTTCAAGTCTTTTCAGTCAGTTAAACCCCCAGAGTTTAAGGGCGAGGTAGATCCGATTGCTGCTAGGAGTTGGCTTAAGGAAATGGAGAAAGCCTTCATCCTTATTCAGGTTAGTGATGATTCTAAGTCGGATTATGCCAGTTACTTTCTTAAGGGTGAAGCAAGTTTTTGATGGGAATCTGTGCGTGCATTAGAAGGAGAAGGCCCTGTCTCTTGGGCCAGATTTACGGAGTTGTTTCTAGAGAAGATTTTTCCGGATTGCTTGCAGAGACAGTTGGAAGTAAAGTTTTTGGAATTTAAGCAAGGAAAAAAGAGTGTGGCTGAGTATGAGGCCAAGTTTACGGAGTTAGCCCGACTAGCCCCTGGATATGTGAATACAGAAATTCAGAAAGCTAGAAGCTTCCATCAAGGACTGAAACCGGAAGTTCGTAGTGGAGTGGTGGCCCTACAACTTAAAGCATATACCTCGGTAGTTCAAGCCGCCCGGGTGATTGAGAGTGATCAGAAGTTGGCCTCTAAGGAAAGGAGTGATAAGAAGAGAAGGTTTGAAGGTGGTATAAGTAATGCAGACCAGGAGGAGTCTAGTCAGAAGTTCGCAAGGAAGTTTGGCCGGAATAGGAATAAGAGATTTAGAAGGCAAGGCATGGAGATGAGTTCCAGTGTCACCTCAGTTGCCTCTACCCCATTTCAATCAACCAGGCCAGTTGTGGATTGTAAGTTATATGGTAAAAAGCATAGTGGTCAGTGCAGGAAGGATGTCCAGTGCTTTAAATGCGATAAAAAAGGTCATTATGCGTCAGAGTGTAATACAGAAAACTTCGGAGTCACCTACTTTAAGTGTGGTAAGGTTGGGCACATCTCCATAAACTGCAAGATGGCTACTCAAGGCAGCGTAGGAGGAAGTGAATCTCAAGGACCAGTAACTAGCACAACAAGAGCCAGAACCTTTAAGATGACCAAGAGATCCAATGCTCAGGATTCAGATGTGGTTGCAGGTATGCTTTCTCTAAATTCCAAGCCTGTTAAAGTTTTATTTGATTCGGGAGCGTCTAAGTCTTTTACATCTAAAGAATGTGTAAGTAATATGGATTTGATGTTGGAGGATCTAAATGAGCCCTTGTCTAGAGAGGTAGCTAACCAGGATAAAGTTTCAGTAAACCAGTTTTGTCCTAGGTGTCAAATAGAAATTTGTGGGTACTTCTTTTCAGTGGATTTAATACCCTTTCAGTTAGGAGAGTTTGATGTAATTCTAGGAATGGATTGGTTGTCCCAGCATAAGGAAAATATTGATTGTAAGAAAAAGAAAGTTTTGTTATATACAGAAGATAATAAAAGGATAATTTATCAAGGACAAAAGCAGGAAAAGAAATTTCTTTCGATATTGGAAGCAAAGAAGTTATTGAGACAAGGATGTGAAGCGTATTTAGGCCATGTCGTGGACACTGAGAAGAAGGTACCCGGATTGGAAGAAATTCCAGTAGTTCTTGAATTTTCCGATGTGTTTCCAAATGAGTTACCAGGATTACCACCCGATCGGGAGATTGAGTTTTCTATTGATCTAATTCCGGGAGCAGAACCAGTTTCAAAGGCACCCTACCGTATGGCCCTAGTAGAAATGAAAGATCTAGCTAAATAACTTCAGGAACTTTTAGATAAAGGGGTAATTAGACCAAGTGTATCCCCGTGGGGCGCACCAGTGTTATTTGTGAAAAAAAAGGACGGAAGCATGAGATTGTGTATTAACTATCGAGAGTTAAACAAGTTAACCGTCAAGAATAAGTACCCTCTTCCCAGGATTGATGACTTGTTCGACCAACTTAAGGGAGCATGTTACTTTTCGAAGATCGATTTAAGATCGGGATATCATCAGTTGAAGATAAAGCCTGAAGATATATACCGAAGACTGCCTTTCGAACCAGGTATGGTCATTATGAGTTCCTAATAATGTCATTTGGATTAACTAACGCACCAGCAGCTTTCATGGATTTAATGAACCGGGTATTTAAGGAGTATCTGGATAAGTTTGTTATTGTATTTATTGATGACATCCTCATCTACTCAAAGACCGAAGACGATCATGCCGAACATCTGAGGATTGCTTTGTAACGGCTGAGGGAAAAACAGCTATATGCTAAGTTCTCAAAATGTGAATTTTGGCTAGAGGATGTTCAGTTTTTGGGTCATATAGTGGGTAAAGATGGTATTAAGGTAGACCCTGCGAAGATTGAAGCTGTATCCAGATGGGAACAACCGAAGACCCCGGCAGAAATTAGAAGTTTTTTTGGATTGGCAGGCTATTACCGAAGATTTGTGAAGGACTTTGCCAAGATTGCAACCCCGTTGACTAAGCTGACTCGAAAGAATGAGAGATTTGTTTGGACGGAGAAATGTGAAGAAAGCTTCCAAGAGCTAAAGAAAAGGCTAGTGACAGCACCAGTGTTAGCATTACCAGATGAAACATGGAATTTCATAATTTATAGTGATGTTTCTCTCAAAGGATTAGGTTGTGTGCTAATGCAACATGATAAGGTTATCGTGTATGCGTCTAGGAAGTTAAAGCCCCATGAGCAGAAATATCCAGTTCATGATCTTGAGTTGGCAGCTATAGTGTTTACTTTGAAGTTATGGCATCATTACCTGTACGAAGAGAAATGCGATATCTATATGGATCATAAAAGCTTAAAGTATATATTCACCTAAAGGATTTAAACATGAGACAAAGGAGATGGTTGGAATTGATTAAGGACTATAATTGTTTGATTAATTATCACCCAAGTAAGGCCAATGTGGTGGCTAAAGCCTTAAGTAGAAAAGAAAAATTAAATATGGCTCGTATTGCGGATGAATTAGCCCGAGATTTAGAAAAGATGGAGATTGAAGTTCGAGTATCAAGTGGAGGTCAGGAGCAGCTATACGAGATTACTTTCCAGCCAATGTTAATGGAAAAGATTAAAAGGTGTCAAGAAGGAGTTATGGAACAAGAATTGGATGATCTGACAGGAGAAGAATAATGTACTCAAAAGGATAACCAAGGTTTATTTAGGTGTTCCTCTCGCATTTGGATTCCTAATGTAGCAGAATTGAAGAATGCAATATTGCACGAAGCGCACAACTCTAGGTTTTCTATCCACCCCGATAGCATGAAGATGTACCAAGATTTAAAGAAGCACTTCTGGTGGCCAGGAATGAAGAAAGAGATTGCAAATTGGGTCAGTAAGTGTAACGTGTGTCAGATGGTAAAAGCAGAGCATCAAAGGCCAGTGGATTGTTGAAGCCTCTGGAGATTCCACAGTGGAAATGGGAAGAGATTGCAATGGATTTCGTGGTGGATTTGCCGAAGACAAGATCGAATCACAATGCCATTTGGGTAATCATTGATAGATTGACCAAGTCAGCGCATTTCCTTCCGATTAATGAAAGGTATTCTTTGGAAAAGCTAGTTAAAATATATTTGGATGAGATAATTACCAAGCATTGGGTACCTGTGTATATAGTATCAGATCGACAGCCAAGATTTAATTCGAGGTTTTGGACAAAATTTCAAGAATGTTTAGGAACTAAGTTAAATATGAGCACCGCTTATCATCCTCAAACTGATGGCCAAAGTGAGAGAACGATTCATACGATCGAAGATATATTAAGAGTATGTGCTTTGGATTTCAAGGGAAATTGGGATGATCATTTACCGTTGATAGAATTTTCTTATAATAATAGCTACCATGCCAGCATTGGAATGACACCTTATGAAGCCTTATATGGATGAAAGTGTAGATCATCTCTATGTTGGGATGAGGTAGGAGAAAAGAAAGTGTTAGGACCTGAATTAGTACAGCAGACGAAAGAGGCAGTGGTGTTAATTCAGAAAAGATTGGAAGCCGCTCAGGACAGACAAAAGAAAAATGCAGATTTACATCGAAAGGACATGAACTTTGAAATAGGATCATTGGTATTACTAAAGGTTTCTCCATGGAAGGGGTTGATTCGATTTGGTCAGAAAGGTAAACTAAGTCCGAGATATATAGGACCATTCGAAGTTTTAAGGCAAATAGGAAAAGTTGCATACGAGATAGCTCTACCCCCGCAATGGCAGCATATTCATAATATATTTCATGTGTCCATGTTGAAGCCGTATATTCATGATTCAAATAAAGTAATCGAATATGAATCGATCGAGCTTCAATCCGATTTGTCCTATGTGGAGCAGCCAATCCAGATATTAGATCGTAAGGAGCGTGTACTTAGGAATAAATCTATCCCTATAGTTAAAGTACTTCGGAGAAACCCTAGGGTAGAAGAGTCTACCTGGGAATTAGAATCAGATATGCTTGACAAATATCCTCACTTATTTAATTAGTTAAGATTCTGAGGGCAGAATCTTTTTAAGGGGGGAAGGATATAACGACTCATACATTTTTCTAATATTTAAATATGTAATTATTGCATAGATATATTAAATAAAGAATTTTGTATTAATTATGGTCCCTGTGTCTGACTTACTATTATTTATATGTGATTGTTGGATTGTGTGGTGTGTTTGGATAATTAACTGTTGCACCATTTTATTTTTATTTCACTTTTAAAAAGTGATTTTATGACAATCCTATTTTTAAAATTATTTGGGTTGTCTCTAAAATTGTTTTTATGATTTTATAATCGTAATGATTATTTTTGGGATTTTATAAAATTTACAAACCAATATTCTGTTAATTATTTATTCTTAAATGATTTTCTGATTTCATTTAACTGTAAAATCCATATTTAATTCTAGGATTCTTCAAAAATTATGAAACTCATATTTTCTTACATTTACAATATTCTGAGAATTTTAAAATTATTTTTGTAATTTTCGAGATTAATCTTACTCGCGCGTTGTTTCGTTTATTCATTAAATGTGGGTATAAGTTATGTTTGTAAAATGCTTTAAAAATTATAAAAAATTTATTTTAGTAACTTCAGATTATTTGTGATATTTTGAGACTATTTTGGAATTTTTCTGATGCACTTTAGCGCACAGCCGGTACGTGATTTTAACAGGAAACGATAAAAGCAGCAGGCTAATAAATAAAACCGGGACACGTGGCATATACAACACACATGTCCAGGCCTTATTTCTTTTATTTCTTTCTCTGTTATTCCCTTCCCAAACGAGCCCTGTTTTATCTCTCTCTCCTCTCGAATCTCTCTCGCTCTCGTCTCTCCTCTCTCCCTCTTTCACTCAAATCCCTCGGTTCCTTTCAATTTCTTTTCGTTTAATTCCTGGTAATTGTTTTGCCACTTGATTCTCCTATTTCGCTGCTATTTTTCTTTCTTGTTTCGCCACCGTTGTCGCCAGTTTCCGGCGTGGTGACGGGTGGTGACGGGGGTGTGGTTGTGTTCAATATATATTCGGATATGTATATATATATGTGTATATGTGTGTGTCTGTGTGTGCATGTATGTGTAGTGTCTGTATGTGTGAGTTGTGCTGTGTGTGTGTGTTTGCGGCAGCGACAGCCGTGTGTGGTCGTGTGGTACCGTGTTTTTGCTGCTGGCTCGCCGGTTGTTGGTTTGGGTTGGTTCTGTTTGCAGTTGGGCCTGTAACTTGGGCTTGGCTGTTGGATTTTTGTTGGGCTTTTATTAGCCCGTGTGTGTGCAGTGGTTTGGGCTATTGAAATTTTTTAATTTTTATTTCCTTTCTGTTGTAGGAAATTTTTGATTAAAATTCGTGATATTAAATGATAAATTAGGTGAGCGATAATTTCAATCGGTGAAATTTATTAGGACACCCGTATATTTTCGGGCACCAATAAATTTTTCCGCCGCCCGCGATGAATTATTTTACGAGCGCACGGGGGCGGTGATGACCATGTTCTGAGTCCTAAATATTTTAAATCATAAAACCACTCGTATAAATTATTTTCGGGATAAAGAACTTATTTATGTAGCGGTTTGAATTGATTTGTTGGGAATTGACGTCGATTGATGTTTCGACGGGTAGGTCTATAAACAGAGGAGTCGTTGTCCAATTTTTTCTAGAAATTACCTTTAATTAAGAATTGAGTGTATATATCTCATTTAATACAAATTGACCCCTGGTTGCTATGTACACTATTATTGCGTGTATATTATTATTATTGATATGCATATGAGTCGGGTATTGTATCGTTGGGTAATTAGTTAGTGAGGAAAAGTCAAGCATAATCAGACATTTAACCTAGGTTGTTTCGATTTCATTGGTTCGAGTCGAAGGACCAGTAGTGAAGTCAAGTAGAGTCAAGTCAGTGTTAGTGCAAAGCTTCGCAAGGCAAGTACCCCTGAACTAATCTTTTACAGTTCAGCTTATATGAATAGTTGTTGATTTAAATTATGTACTGGAACAGAACGTTTTAAGTTATGTATTCCCCGCATTTAAATATGTTTTATTAACTGATGTTTTGGGGAAAAAGTAACTTCTGAAAATGCCTATCTTTAGATTCTGATTAAAATTTAAAAGGATTTTTGGAATGTGTGATGTAGTCGTTTAAAAAGAGATATGTGAATTTGATTTTGAAAATTGGATAAACACGAATCAGATATTGGATGGTTAGTGGCGTAAGAGGCCCGTTATTAGGTAACGGCCCAACATGGTTGCGTAAGAGGCTAAGTCGGATGCGCGCACTGGTAGGCCGCTTAGTACAGCATGACAGAGACCTAACTAGTCTCTGAGTTTCGGAACAAATTGTGGTGGGATAGACTGATCAGTTGTCCCTAGAATTCATCCACTTTTATATCTGACTTTGGTTTAATGGTTCCCGTAACGGAACAAATGGTTTATGGTCCTCATAACGGGATAGATGATTTATGGGTCCAACAATGGACATTGGTTTTGGAAAGGAAATAGCATGCTAAAATTGAACTCAGGTATTTTGACACATCACACTACAGATGATATTATTTTGTAGAGCATGCTAGTTTTGATATCCAGTTTATACCTGTTTTTACGGATTTTTCGTAAATTAGTTTTGATATATGTTCCTATACTGTTTTTATACATCCTGTTTTACTGGTTATTCATATAGAGGTACTGTTGAGCAATGGATTGCTCACCCTTGCAACTTGTTTTCTATTTATTTATTGCAGATGTCTAGAAGATCAGGTCAGCGTAGCGTGTCAGCCCCCTCCGGTCCCGACTCTTCTGAGGTAGTTTGTATCAAACCCTAAGGTCTGATGAGTTGCTGTAATAACTTAGGATATCGGATCTTGAATAAGTTAGTGTTGTTTTGTAACCTAAATAATACTTTAACTTGCATTGGCTCCTGGTTTGGGGTCGTGTGTTATAATAAAGTTTATTTCGTAGTTTATGTTGTAGTTTATTATATTTTGGTGACATCAGCCTCTGACCCCGGGGTTGAGGCCGTCACAATATGTATGTCTGTAACTTTATGAATTAAAGTAGACATAATAAATCTAGGAAAGAAAATTTCCTTACCTCTACTTACCAGTGGCATAGTGAGTCTTGTGCTAAGTTCTTCCAGGATCAATGCCCCAACATTGAGTGGCTTGTTTTATGCCATGGAGAACATCATCTTCTGTACTACACTGGATATATTATCATATACTGTCTTTCTGCATGTGAATGCCCTCACAATGGAGTTAAAAAGAAACGACCATTCCCCCCTTAGGTGCTTCTTGTTCAGTCTGGCCAGGTCAATCTTTTCACTATAGTTTATGAAGTCCATGAACTCAGCTAACTCTTGTGTTGGTGTATCCACTAAGCCTTCTGTAGGAATACCCAATGCTTTGTTGACATTACTTGCACCAAACTCCACTTGCATCCCTTGAATTGAGCACTTAACCACCAAAGAAGCTTCCTGGTTCTTATGCACAACTGTCTCCATTACAACTGAGTTCTAAAAGTCATTAAGCACATCCAGGTAGAGAATATGATTGGCAGTCAAAGCTCCTGCAAGATAGGATTCATCTAGAAACTTGACAAAACATTTCAAGCTGTCAAGAGCTTGGTTAGTATCCGTGAAAGTTATGTAGTTGGTACCGTCCTTGGGGATAACAGCTCTAACAGTGTTTGAAGCCATTGTAAGTGTTTGAGTTTGAGTGGGTAAGAAATTTGAAAGAGAAAAAGCTTGAAATGAGAGAGAACGGTTAAGATTTGCAAAAACTAGGTCAACTTGAGATCTCGAAAGCGTAAAAAGGGGTTATGTCGAGATGTCTGGGTATTTATAGAAAAAGGTAAGTGACTTATCGAGAAGTAATAATAGACGTTTGGAATTTGCTTATCGAGAAGTCACGTGAGAGAATAAATATATATCGATATGTCACTTTCCTGACTCTTATCGAGAACTAGACAGTGACTTATCGGGATGTCAAATAAATACCCAGTTTGTCCTGACTGGAGTGAACTTTTCCAATTTTCATTTGAGTAAATCAAAATAAAATTAGAATAATTTTTATGAAAAGTATTTTACTAAAATAATTTATTAAGTTAAATTATTTCAGTTCTAAGTTATTGAGAAGTCTAAAATATATACTTGTAGAGAACTCTATGAATCAACATATGTCGAGATCTCTACAAGACTTATCGAGAAGTCATAATGAGGCTTGTCAAGAAGTCCTTCGAGAAGTCTAGAAAGAAAAGACTTATCGAGAATTCTATCGAGAAGTCTCAAAATGACTTGTCGAGAAGTCAGTTAGACTTATCGAGAACTCAGTTCTCTATATACTTTTGTTCTTTATAATTATGTCTTATATTAATTTCATATATCAAAACTGTAAATTAACATTTAGACGGGTTTTCTTAGAATTTGAAAATTTTCAAGTTGAATTTTGAATTTTGAAAAATAAATATGCAAAGAATTCTGAAATATTTATAAATCATATTCAGGTTAACTTCCAATTAAATTAAATTAATTTTGATATATTAGAAATTCATCTGCTACAACATATTAGCTGAGTTCTTGCCTTTAGGATGAAGAATTTAACATTCCAATTTCACCAACAAGTCTAGTAAAAGTTGCTTCATCCAAAGGTTTAGTAAAAATGTCAGCTAATTGTTTTTTTGTTAGAACAAAAATGAGCTCAATGGTACCATTTGCAGCATGTACTCTAATAAAATGGTACCTTACATCAATGTGCTTAGTTTTAGAATGATTAACTGAATTACCAACAATAGATATGGCACTAGTATTGTCACACATAATTGGAGTTTTGTGTAACACTAGGCCATAATCCATTAATTGATTTCTAATCTAAAGCACTTGACACAATAACTTTTAGCAGCTATGTATTCAGCCTCAGCTGTGGAAGTTGACACATATTGCTGTTCATTGCTGTACCAAGATACAAGTCTTTGTCCAAGAAATTGACAGCTTCCACTAGTACTCTTTCTGTCAACCCCGAATCCAGCAAAATCTACATCTGTGCATCGAACAGCTTCAGATTCAGTTCCCTTAGGATACCATAATCCTAAGTTTAATGTTCCCTTTAAGTATCTGAAAATTCTCTTTACAGCCATCAAATGTCATTCCTTTGCATTGGCTTGAAATCTTGCATACAGACATGTTGCAAACATAATGTCTAGTCTACTTGCAGTCAAATACAACAAAGATTTAATCATTCCTCTATAACCTGAAATGTCTACACTTTTTTCTTTCTTATCTTCATCCAACTTTGTAGTTGTAGACATCGGTGTTGATGCAGGTGAACAATTAACCATTCCAAATTTCTTCAATAAATCTTTAACATATTTTGTTTGGATGATGAAGATTCCATCACTTCTTTGACTGACTTGAAGTCCAAGAAAGCATCTTAATTCTCTCATCATGCTCATATCATATTCACTCTGCATAAGTCTTGAGAATCCTTGATATAATTTTTCATTAGTAGAACCAAAAATGATATCATCCACATAGATTTGAACTAGGACCATATCACCACCATGCTGCTTGTAGAATAGAGTCTTGTCAATTATTCCTCTAGTGAATCAATGTTTAAACAGAAATTCTGACAATGTGTCATACCAAGATCTAGGTTCTTGCATTAATCCATAGAGATCCTTGAGTAGTTGGTAAACAAAATCTGGAAATTCTGGATCTTCAAAGCCAGGTGGTTGTTGCACATAAACCTCTTCTTCCAACTCACCATTAAGGAATGCCTTTTTTACATCTATTTGATACACTTTAAAATTTGAGTATGCAGCAAATGCAAGAAAGATCCTTATTGTTTCAAGTCTTGTAATTGGAGCAAAAGTTTCATCATAATCAATTCCTTCTTCTTGTGAATAGCCTTTTGTAACCAACCTTGCTTTGTTTCTTGTTACAATTCCATTTTCATCCATTTTATTCTTGTACACCCACTTTGTTCCAATTATGCTTCTATTCTTTGGTGCAGGAACTAACTTCCAAACTTTGTTTCTTTCAAATTGATTTAGCTTTTCTTGCATGGCAGGTATCCAATCAGGATCAAGTAGAGCTTCCTCAATTTTCTTATACTCAATTTGTGAAAGAGAGTATGCATGTAGTCATTCATTTGCAGTTGCACTTTTAATCCTTACTCCAGCATTTGGATCACCAATAATTGCTTCTCTTGTGTGACTCCTATCCCATTTTCTGGTGTGATTTTGTTGACTTGAGTTTTCTGTATTATTTTCACCATTGGCATGACTTGCAGAACTTTCTCCTCCCCCTGAATTTATGATATCGAATTCGGGTGTATGAGATGAGTTTTCATTCTCATGATTCACTTGCTCAGTTGACTCTTCATTCATTCTGTTGTTTGTGTTGATCTCAGCTTCATCTTCAGAATCACTATCAATGTTTAGATTTTCAAACTTAAGGGCTTTAGCTTCATTCTCATCAAGGGATTCCAAGCCTGGACACTTGTCATCATCAAAAGTCACATCTGTGCTTTCTATAATTTTCTTTTGTTCAAGCACATAAACTCTGTAGGCAGTTCCTTCCAATGAATATCCCAAGAAAATTATTTCAAAAACTTTAGGGTCAATTTTTCCCACATATTCAGAGTTGTATTTTAGAACAAAGCACTTGCTTCCAAGCACATATAGATGCTTCATAGTGGACTTCCTTTCTGACAAAATTGAGTAGGATGACTTGTCAAGATTTTTGTTGATGATAAATCTGTTTTGAGTGTAGCATGCAATGTTGACAACTTCCTCCTAAAAACTTGTTTGTAAATTGGCATCTTGCAGCATTGTTCTAGCAGCCTCAACTATAGTTCTATTATTCCTTTCAACTACCCATTTTGCTGAGGCGTCCTTGCTGCTGAGAACTCCTGAACAATGCCCTTATTGTGACATCCGGGATATCGCGTGTAATTATTTTTATTAATAAATAATTTTAATATGATTATTATGTGATTTTTGGTGAATTATTTGATGATTGGTGTAAATATGTGAATGCTTATATGTGATACAATATAAGTTTGTTAATTTTATTATGACCAGAATAAAATATAGATAATTACGATATTTTTCTGGTAATTTTTGGGTTAAATAATTTTATATTGATTTATGAATTTATTAAATATTTTCTGAATAATTACAAAATTATTTTATAAAGCCGGGAATCGTCCGACTTCAACCGTTTTTACATTTTTACAACCCGAAACTCTTCCGAAAACTCCTTTCTAACCTAATCTGGTAATTCCGGACATTTTCCGTGTTTTGACTTTTTCGATCCGGATTACGGTTTGACCCGTGCGCGGCCCGGCGCAAGATTATCGATACGATAATCATTTCGGTGGATCAACGAAACCCGTATTTTCAAAAGGCGAGATATTATTACATTATTTTCGTATAGAGTGTTTTATAAAAAGCCCGGTTGGGATATTTATCCAAAACTGATATCAAATCGGATCGTTATTGCAGTTACTTAGCGGCTAAGCAACTAATTTAATGATCCAAAACGATCCAGAACGAACCAAAATTCCGTAAATATAAATAACATATTTCTTATTTCATTTTATTCGTTTATTCATTTACAACCGGTAGAAATAGAGTAATTACAGAGAAAAACCCTAAAAATGATACGTTCTTGAGAATCAAACACACGAACGAAGACGTTATCGAACTCCGATTTGGGCGTGCAGCATATCAAAACGAAGCTCTCGAAATCTTCTTCCCGAATCAACCATTTGTTTCTGCCCAGAAATCAAGGTATTTTTCTGATTTAATCATTTAAATTCGAATTAATTATGGATTAAAATATGAATTTTTGTTCTTGATGTTGTTGATATGATTTAATGATTCCATCGTGTAGATAATATTTTTCTGGTCAATTTGGTATATTATATGCCAAAAACTGAGTTCAATAACATAGAGAAAATGATGTTTGATTCTCGGATTTATAAATTAGGTTTATGTTTTTGAATAATTTCAATTGAGATTTAGGGATTTCTTTGTTAGGGGTTATCCTTGGAAATTGATTATGCCATATTATGGATCGTGAGAAGACAAATTTATTGGTGTATCTGTAATTAGCAAACGATAAATGTAAAGGGTTGGCCGAAAAATTTAAGGTGCGGCGGCGTCGAATTTTTCGACGTGATTTCCCAGCGATTCGGCTATTGTTTGTTTAATCTGAACACATAATCGTGTTCCTGGTAACGTTATTGACATATCTGCACATTTCAGAGTGTTTTTGGCGTGTTATTCGCTCGCCGGAAAAGCTCCAGACGGCGCGGGGGGGGGGGGGGGTCGCCGTTAATGGCTTCCCCGCCCGTCGCCGGCGAATACAGGAGGAAGACGATTATTAAATTACAATTTAGCCATCGATCTTTTCTCGTATTTGCATTTCGACCCCTGCAGTTTTAAAAACTCACAAAATTTTGATTCCTGTTTAGTTTTATTTTAAAAATGATATTTTTATTATTTTAAAAATCAGAAAATCGGTTATTTAACTATTTTAAATTCAGAATTTTTTTTTAATTATTTATTTATTCAAAAATAAATCGAAATTATTTTTTAATTAATTTAAATTAATTTTTAATTATTTTAATTAATTGATTAATTTATAATTAATTGATTAATTAATTTAATTAACTATTAATTAATTAATTTTAATTGATTTAATAATTAGATTTAATTATTTAAAATTGATTTTAAAATTCCGAAAAATAGTTTCGAGCTTTAAATTATTATTTTAAATTATTTTCAAGGCTCGATAATTATTATAAAATTATTTTAAAGTGAGATTTGGGTGTTCGAACCCTATTATCTAATTATAAAATGATTCGGAGTCCAATTTTTATTCCGAAAAATGTTCAAAAATTCGTATTAAATACTTGAAAAATCATTTTGGCCCCGAATCTTCTTTGAAAAGTTATTTTGATCGAATATCTTGCATTCTATGTGATACGTGCTATCTGGTTGATATGTTGTATGCCTATATGATTATTGTTTGACTGTTTTAGTCATAACTTTTAATCCGTAAATCGGATTCGGGTGAAACGAAGGGTAGATAAAAGCTTATGACGTCTATGTGACGATTAGAATAATACGAGTATGAATAATTAATAGATACTTGTGATGCCTAGCAGAGTCAGCAAGGCATAGAAAAGAAAATCAGTGATCCATAAATAGAATCAAAGCGTAGAAAGAGAAGGAAAATGATTGATAAATAGAAGCAAGGCATAGAGAGAGAAGAAAAGTGGTTGGTGAATAAAACTGTTAAATGAATACAAGTAAAGTGGAAATCGTCGGTAATAAGGCAAGTGTTTCTTTTCCTCTTGATTATATTGAAAGTACTTCTGAACCTTTCTTTAAGATATATTGCAACTATTTTCGAACTGTTTTCATAATATGTCACTATTATTCAAAATAATTAATGTTTTATATTGCAAGTGCTTTAAACTATTTAACCTTGAACCCTGATTCCTATTAATCTTGAGCCATAAGCCTTATTCTTCATAAACCATTGATTGTTAAATTCTCATATACGAGCCATACACATACTACTCCACAAATACATATCTACCACATACTGATTCTGATATTGAATGTCTTAACATACCAACCCTCATCCCTTGTTTAATAGAAGACCAATTCTTGGAACCCTTGAACCCTTGGTCTTCTACTTTCTGATTTTTTCCTTGATTGAAAGTCATTCTTATTGAATCCTTTGTTATACCTACATGGTATTATGAATTACCCTATGGTTCAAGATAAATGTTGTTTATGATTTAGCTTATTGTTTTACATTGGTTATCATATTAAATTATTTTAGAATTGGATGGTTTTATAAATATGGACCAGATTCGTGGTCATAATAGGCCAATATGTGCCTTGGATCCAGTATAGAGAGCAAAGCTGGGAGCCTTGCTCGGGGTTAGTGCGTGACTGATCAGCAGCCTAATCTTGGTTTTTAAAATGAAGAGTGGATGTCGAATTCTAATCATTTCTTATTCAGAAACTTGATTCTTCTGAATCATTTCAATTGGTAATTGTTTAACCTCAATTGCTGATATTATTACTTGATGAGCTAGTTAGCTCACTCTTGTAAAACTTTTTATGTTTTTAACAGTTGAAAAGGAAAATTTGTTGGTAACAAGAATTGCGAGCTAGGATTCCCGGTTAAGTTGGATCGAGCTAGTAGGAGCTTTATAATAGAGGAGTTGTGTGTAAGATTGTAAATACGATATCATTAGCCATTGTAAGTTGAATTAGTTGGGATTTGGTACGATGTAATAAAAGTTAAGGTTGTGTCTTGTTTTCATACTTTAACCTGTTGCGATTCGAGGTTGTGTACAGAAGGGTCAATGCATATAATACTTTATATACAGGTTTAAATATTGTAATGTGTGTTGTGAGCCCCAAACTTCGACCCGGTTTGGAGGGCGTCACAGGTTGGTATCAGAGCTACAGGTTATAAGTTACTGAAACAAACCTAGATAGTCGGGAAATGGATAGAGGGTTAGGATTAGGATTAGGAAATAGAAAGATAGAACATCGAGAGGTTAAGTGCGATCAAATAGTAGGTTTTAGTGGGATTCATGATGAAATTCAACATCCTTATTTAGCAACGCGATTTTAAGATGATGGCGATGGAAGATTCTTTTATCTCTGGATCGTATGATCATTTGGAGCCTTTATTTGGAAGACTATCATCTGATTCATGCCTTGCTCGTCCACCCGTATTCGCCATGTCACCTCCTGTTGCGATGATTGCACCTTTTCACGTTATTATCTCATCCCCTGATGCGAGGCTATCTATTCGAGAATTTTCCCCCACACGCTGATTCCAGTTCTACCGGATATTCAGTGGTGTGCGCATCTTTTCTGTCTACTCCATATTCTGTTCTATGACATCCGTTCAAAACTCGCCTTATGGAGTAATAATACCCAGAAGAATGGATTCGAAAGCTATAACATATGGTAAGTACACGAGGCATTAAGAAATGTTAGAAGAACCTAGAGTGAGGAAATGTGTGTTTCGGAAGATAGCCGCTACCTGGTTATAGGGAGCTACTAATGAGTATGCCACCCACGATTATCTTATGAAGTGAGCTAGATGGATCTTTAAAGAAATTTGAGAGGTTTGGAAATCGAGAGCTTTCTTGAAATTATATGATGATGATATGATCAAACATGATGCATATAGAAGTAATGTGATATAAATCGACCTTGTGTTATAAAATAAATCTAATGATTACTGGATAGATTTGTTATGCTTAGTAACCGTAAGAGATGAAGATGGGAATGTTACCAGTATGGAAGACTAGAAGTGAAGTTACGAATAAGATAGTATGTAACGGTAACTAAAGTTTTGTCGACCAATGAAGGTAAAATGGACCCAATGAAGGGTAGAAGATATATGGAAAGGAACGGGCTTTTATCTGATTATTTTCCTAATTGGAGTCCTTGTGATAGTTGAGGAGGACGACAACCAACTCATATAGTAATGACGACCATATGTATGATTTTTAAAATTTTAAACCAGTTTTCCAAAGAGATTTTCTTCACAAAATTTTTCTAAAATTCCTTGGAACAAAATAAGTTTAAAAAAACTTGGTTATCCAAATACTACTTGAGTTCTTGTTTGATTCAGATTATCCAGACAAATACTTGTTCTAGAAGTTAGTATGGTTCGTTTAGAAGGCCAAGTGGACCCGCTATTATGGAGAAACTGTTCATCCAATTTCTGAGACAATTAGAGCACGAGGAATATGTCGATTCACGAGAAGCTGAGTACGAGCAAAGAAGATTAAGGAAATCTTTAGACCTTCTAAAGGGAGAACGTTATTAGCAAAAGAGGCGACAAGGTGAACGATTAGCAGCATAAGTGAAATTTGAAGTAATGAGTATAAATCTCATACGATTGCAAATAGAATCGTATACGAACATGGAAGCGTGACGCTAAAGATGCAAGACCTAGAAAGTGGGAAATTATTTTAATAATCAATTCAAGAAAGTATTTCTGAGAACTTTCTAAAGTTGATATACGACTTGGCATGGGATCTATTGATCGGAAAAGCGTTGAAGCTGTAAACAGATAAAATGCGAATGGCGACCAATGATATCATTATTTCCTATAATTCTTATAAACCTCGAGTAAAGTATAAACTTCTTTTATGATCAGATTTATAAGGTGATTGTTGAATCCCTTTCAAATCATTCATTAGTCAAAACATTGTTTCCTAATTGGGACAAACAGTGTTATGGTGTGACGATTTGTCGAAATGATAAAAAGTCTGGTGGGACGCCACCTAATCATGTGTTGTATGCCATATGGTATGAAAGACTGGCCATCTTGAGTACTAATATGGTTGTCTCATTCCTACTCAAATAATTATTCATTCTTTCTTCTTAAATCCTGATTTGTTGATTCATGAATTTCTCTGATTGTTTCCTTGTACTCTTATCCCTTACCAGAAAGTTTTCAATCAGAATCATATACATAAATTCCTTCTTGTGTATGGTCTACTCTTTGAATGTTTTAAAAGGAAGCGAAATGAACCCGTGTAGTAGACGGAGTTACATAACAAGTGTGGACAATTGCAAGCCGATGAATGGTGGACATTTACATGCAGAGAAGAATCATTATACAAATAACGGGATAGTTGTGAAAGCATCAAATCAAAGGCGGAAAATCTATATACATGATACATTTCGAGTCTGAGATTTTGGCATGAATTGGAGTAATTATCAAACTGTATGAGGTAAATTAACTAGAGAAACACGAAAGTAAAGCTGCATGTATCAGATGAGGCAAATGATCGATTGGATAATGAAGGTGAATGAAGAAATTCTTAATAATAACCAGATAATCGATTAAAACATGGTAAAAAAATGAAGCCTACCTCCATCATGTGGGAGATATTTATCATGAAGATTCAAGATCGAAGAAATGCTAGATACGAATAAACTTTAAGTGTGTCCATCAAGGGATGGTTGGGCTTTCCCACTCAAGAAAGTGAGCTATGATAAAATTTACGCTTGTAACAGGGTCGGCAAAGAAGGTTCAATATGGAAAGACATAAGGGGAGATGAAGGTATGGTGTTTTGACTGCAACAATTTTTAAGATGTGAAGCTTTAAAACCAAATGTACTCATTCGCAAGATTTTAAGAGTGTGGGTTAAGACCAGGTGTTGGTCATCAAAGGTTGAACAAGTTAATTAATAAGGACAAGTGTATACTGCCAGGGTGGACTAATTGTTAAGTAGGGAGCTTGAATTGAAACATGAACTAGAACAATTTTAGAATAATTTGTAATTATACTCAGTAGTGATATTCTGTTATAATCAGAGAATATGAGAAAAGATATGGTATAATAAGAATTGTTCGCTATAACCTTAAGTTGAATTAGAGACATGGGTTGTACTGATTAATATTACATGAGGTGGTGAATTGGAGAGTTTGGAAAGTGAAAGTGGACTGGTATATTTGAGGGTTGATTGTTGGTTATTTGATTGATTGTTGGTGTCGGCTTGAGTCCGACTGGTAGTCAATAATATAGAGGAGATGTTGCCCAAATTTTCAGAGATTATCCTGCTTTTAAAGATAGAATGTAATCTTTCGTATGTTATTGATATTCCTGTGATACTCCAAATAAATGTGATCTTGGTTCTCGAGGGAGGTTGTTACATCCAATTCGACTATATATAATTGGTCTTTGATTTCATTTAGCTAGTCATCACTAGGTACAATTGATCAATTAAGTGAGTTAATCGGTTAATTTTATCAATTAATGGTCAGTTAGACGGAAATTGATTCCAATTAGATTAAGTCAAATTTTGATGTGACTTTTAAATCCGAAATCAAAACAATGAGGAATTGGGAAAAAGTAAGGACGCTAGTAGAGTTCAGAAATTGCTGCAAATGTGTGAGTTTTTACTTGGATATGTATGCCCTTCATAATGGACAAGAAAAATAAAAAGTCATTTGTATGGACAAGTGAGAAGAATATTTTCAAGAGCTAAAGATTTAAGATGAAGCAACGAGAAGAAAGGAAGAAGGGAGATGGAATAAAGTAGAAATTAATAACTACACCAGTATAGATTTCATTAGACAGACAGGGAGATTTTATCAGCTGCAACAAAGTTTTATGAAAGGATGTCTTGTTTTTAAGTCGTTTTGATAATCATACAATAAATGATTTGTCAAGAATTTCTATTTTGGATTAAGTGTGAAATATAGTTTTAATTCAGTTTTCGATTGATGTTGATACTTAGGTTGTTGTTAATATCGAAAGTGGTATTAATACAGATAATTGATGTTTATTTCAGAATGGGATGTTGTGAGCATCAAAGTTCGTATTAATATCTAATTTGATATGACAACAAAATGAGTATTAATGTCAAGAGTTCGATTTTGAATAAGCTACGAGAATGAAGAACGGAGATAGGAAAGGAAGTGGAATCAAAGGGATGATAAAGAAAATTTCATAAGATGTCAGGAAAAGTAAACATAGTAACATATGCATTAATCAGAAAGGAAAGACCGAACGTGTTGACAGTGTTAGAAGAATTATACAAGGAATTTCAAAAGTTGAGATTGGAAGCCAGAGCTTGCAAACCTAACAATGCAAAGATGTATAGTATAACTTTTCAGCCAGAATTGCTAGAGAAGGTAAAGAAACGTCAAAAGGAAATAATAGATCAAGATATTAACATTAGAGAAAACATATATCTATATATACTCAAAAAAAATGATCAAGGCATTCCCAAATTTTACTTTAGAATATGGGATTCCGCCAGTAACAGAACTGAAGAATGGAATTTTCCAAGAAGCTCACAACTCAAGATATTCAATCCGTCCATGGAGTACCAATATGTATAAAGATTTAGAAGAAAATTATTGGTGGCCATATATGAAGAAAGAAATGGTGGGATATATTAGCAAATGTTACACGTATCAAGGAGTTAAGGCGGGACATCAAAGACTAGATGGATATATTTCACCAAGAAACGTCATGGTGATGTCACCTGAGAACCAAAAGTGAGGAAAGCGTTAATTGCATTATTATTGATAGGTTATTTAAACCTGATCATTCTCATTTAGGAATAAACGGTTTATCCCATAAGAGAGTTGGTTGCTGATTAAGGAAATGGTGGTATGTCATTAGATACAGAAACTAATTATAGATAATCAATATTGTGTGATTTGAAATTTGACAGAAGTATTCAGAATATAGTAAATTATGTCGAACTAGAATGGTATGTAATACTTCTAGATGAACGGATATTAAGTAAAGCGGAACTAAAAAGATAGAAATTTAGTTGAACAATGATGACTCAAGAGATTCAAGCTACTCCAAAGGTATGATACGAAACATAGATGTCAAAGAAGACTCTCTGATAGGATGGCATAAAGAAAGAGTAAACATTATATGTGATTAGATGGCAAGGAAAGCATTGCGGTTAGTTCGTATGAGAACTCCGTAGAACCAAAATAAATGATGATATGGTTTAAAAATATGCCGGTGATGCCTCCAGTTTCTTCAAAATGGTAAGAGACCTTCGCTCGATAAACATCCTCGATTGTGATTCAAGGAAAATCAAATACGGTGATAAGTTTGTGGGTCAGTCATATTCAGCCGAGATTTTCTCGTTAATTCTTAACTCTGAAGTAATCTCGAGAATGTTAGAAATCGAATACGCCATAATTCCAGTATATCATTCGCAGATGGACGAGAAGATTAAAAGAACGATTAAAGAGCCCCGAATGCGATTGGAAGCGATTATGAACTAAGTTAATTGAATAGCGAAACACGGGGGAATGGGATTTAATAACCAGTAGCTATTGCAAACGTGCATAAGCACGAATTACTAGAATTACAAAGAAAGGACAATTAGTAAGCGTTACGCTGGTCCTTTTGAAACAGTAAAGTAGTCAGGACAAGTGTAAGTAAGCTGGCCTCACAGCCACACAATTAGCAGATTCATGCGGTATTTATATGTGTATACTCAGGAAAAGTAATTTAGCTCCATTATATATAAAATGGAGACTCAAGTTGAGTTATATGAGCAACAGATAAAAGATAATGTCAACGAGAGGTTGTTAAATAATAGTTGATGCTGCGAGTAAAAGTTTATGAAAAGTTATAAGGTTGAGAGATCAACCCGAGGAAATGGAAGTGAGATACTTGAATATATCATTATCTGATCCTTAGTATGATTCTGAGGACAGAATCCTTTTAAGGGGGGAAGGATGTAACATCTGGGATATCGCGTGTAATTATTTTTATTAATAAATAATTTTTATATGATTATTATGTGATTTTTGGTGAATTATCTGATGATTGGTGTAAATATGTAAATGCTTATATGTGATACAGTATAAGTTTGTTAATTTTATTATGACCAGAATAAAATATAGATAATTACGGTATTTTTCTGGTAATTTTTGGGCTGTTAAATAATTTTATATTGATTTATGAATTTATTAATTATTTTCTGAATAATTACAAAATTATTTTTTATAGTCGGGAATCGTCCGACTTCAACCGTTTTTACAACCCGAAACTCTTCCGAAAACTCCTTCCTAACCTAATCTGGTAATTCCGGATATTTTCTGTGTTTTGACTTTTTCGATCCGGATTACGGTTTGACCCGTGTGCGGCCCGGCGCAAGATTATCGATACGATAATCATTTCGATCCGGATTACGGTTTGACCCGTATTTTCGAAAGACGAGATATTATTACAATATTTTCGTATAGAGTGTTTTATAAAAAGTCCAGTTGGGATAATTATCCAAAACTGATATCAAATCGGATCGTTATTGCAGTTACTTAGCGGCTAAGCAACTAATTTAATGATCCAAAATGATCCAGAACAAACCGAAATTCCTTAAATATAGATAGCATATTTCTTATTTTATTTTATTCATTTACAACTGGTAAAAATAGAGTAATTACAGAGAAAAATCCTAAAAACGATACGTTCTTGAGAATCAAACACACGAACGAAGGCGTTATCGAACTCCGATTTGGGCGTGCAGCATATCAAAATGAAGCTCTTGAAATCTTCTTCCTGAATCAACTATTTGTTTCTGCCCAGAAATCAAGGTATTTTTCTGATTTAATTATTTAAATTCGAATTAATTATGGATTAAAATATGAATTTTTGTTCTTGATGCTGTTGATATAATTTGATGATTCCATCATGTAGATAATATTTTTCTGGTCAATTTGGTATATAATATGTCAAAAAACGAGTTCAATAACATAGAGAAAATGATGTTTGATTCTCGGATTTATAAATTAGGTTTATGTTCTTGAATAATTTCAATTGAGATTTAGGGATTTCTTTGTTAAGGGTTATCCTTGGAAATTGATTATGCCATATTATGGATCGTGAGAGAGCAAATTTATTGGTGTATCTGTAATTAGCAAACGATTAATGTAAAGGGTTGGCCGAAAAATTTAAGGTGCGGCGGCGTCGAATTTTTCGACGTGATTTCCCAGCGATTCGGCTATTGTTTGTTTGATCTGAACACATAATCGTGTTCCTGGTAACGTTATTGACATATCTGCACATTTCAGAGTGTTTTTGGCGTGTTCTTCGTTCGCCGGAAAAGCTCTAGACGGCGGGGGGTCGCCGTTAATGGCTTCCCCGCTTGTCGCCGGCGAATACAGGAGGAAGACGATGGTTAAATTGCAATTTAGCCATCGATCTTTTCTGTTATTTGCATTTCGACCCCTGCAGTTTTAAAAACTCACAAAATTTTGATTCCTGTTTAGTTTTATTTTAAAAATGATATTTTTATTATTTTAAAAATCAGAAAATCGGTTATTTAACTATTTTAAATTCAGAAAATTATTTTAATTATTTATTTATTCAAAAATAAATCGAAATTATTTTTATTAATTAATTCTAATTAGTTTTTAATTATTTTAATTAATTGATTAATTTATAATTAATTGATTTATTAATTATTAATTAATTTTAATAGATTTAATAATTAGATTTAATTATTTAAAGTTGATTTAAAAATTCTGAAAAATAGTTTTGAGCTTTAAAATATTATTTTAAATTATTTTCAAGGCTCGATAATTATTATAAAATTATTTTAAAGTCATATTTGGGTGTTCGAACCCTATTATCTAATTATAAAATGATTCGGAGTCCAATTTTTATTCCGAAAAATGTTCAAAAATTCGTATTAAATACCTGAAAAATCATTTTAGCCCCGAATCTTCTTTGAAAAATTATTTTGATCGAATATCTTGCGTGTTATGTGATACGTGCTATCTGGTTGATGTGTTGTATGCTTATATGATTATTGTTTAACTGTTTAAGTCATAACTTTTAATCCGTAAATCGGATTCGGGTGAAACGAAGGGTAGATAAAAGCTTATGACGTCTATGTGACGATTAGAATAATACGAGTATGAATAATTAATAGATACTTGTGATTCCTAGCAGAGTCAGCAAGGCATTAAAAAGGAAATCAGTGATCCATAAATAGAATCAAAGCATAGAAAGAGAAGGAAATTGATTGATAAATAGAAGCAAGGCATAAAGAGAGAAGAAAAGTGGTTGGTGAATAAAACTGTTAGATGAATACAAGTAAAGTGGAAATCGTCGGTGATAAGGCAAGTGTTTCTTTTCCTCTTGATTATATTGCAAGTACTTCTAAACCTTTCTTTAAGATATATTGCAACTATTTTCGAACTATTTTCATAATATGTCGCTATTATTCAAAATAATTCATGTTTTATATTGCAAGTGCTTTAAACTATTTAACCTTGAACCCTGATTCCTATTAATCTTGAGCCATAAGCCTTATTCTTCATAAACCATTGATTGTTGAATTCCCAGATACGAGCCATACACATACTACTCCACAAATATATATATCTACCACATACTGATTCAGATATTGAATGTCTTAACATACCAACCCTTATCCATTGTTTAATAGAAGACCAATTCTTGGAACCCTTGAACCCTTGGTCTTCTACTTTCTGATTAATTCCTTGATTGAAAGTCAATCTTATTGAATCCCTTGTTATACCTACATGGTATTATGAATCACCCTATGCTTCAAGATAAATGTTGTTTATGATTCAACTTATTGTTTTACATTGGTTATCATATTGAATTGTTTTAGAATTAGATGGTTTTATAAATATGGACCAAATTTGTGGTCATAATAGGCCAATATGTGCCTTGGATCCAGTATATTGAGAAAATCTAGGAGCCTTGCTCGGGGTTAGTGCGTGACTGATCAGCAGCCTAACCTTGGTTTTTAAAATGAAGAGTGGATGTCGAATTTTAATCATTCCTTATTCAGAAACTTGATTCTTCTGAATCATTTCAATTGGTAATTGTTTAACCTCAATTGCTGCTATTATTACTTGCTGAGCTAGTTAGCTCACTCTTGCAAAACTTTTTATGTTTTCAATAGCTGAAAAGGAAAATTTATTGGTAACAAGAATTCCCCAGTCCAACGTGCGAGCTAGGATTCCCGGTTAAGTTGGATCGAGCTAGCAGGAGCTTTATAATAGAGGAGTTGTGTGTAAGATTGTAAATACGATATCCTTAGCCATTGTAAGTTGAATTAGTTGGGATTTGGTACGATGTAATAAAAGTTAAGGCTGGGCTTGTTTTCATACTTTAACCTGTTGCGATCCGTGGTTGTGTACAGAAGGGTCAATGCATATAATAATTTATATACAGGTTTAAATATTGTAATGTGTGTTGTGAGCCCCAAACTTCTGACCCGGGTTTGGAGGGCGTCACACTTATCTTTGCAGAATTAATTTAAAATTGCTTTCCTGAATTCTGTGCCATTGTCACTCCTCAATCTCTTCACACAATTTTAGTCTTCAATCTGCTTCTCAATCTTTTTGATGTTTTCAATTACGATGTGTGGAGTTGCATCCTTCGAATGCATAAACTCTACCCATGTGTACCTTGAGTAGTCATCCACCATCACAAGTACATATTTCTTTTTAAAAATAAATAAGACATTAACCGATCCAAACAGGTCCATATGAATAAGTTGCAGAGGTGCACTTATGGAATTCACAGCTTTACTTTTGTGATTAGACCTTTTCATTTTGCCTTTTTGACAAGCCTCATAAACTTCATCTTGAGCAAATTTCAGATTTGGCATGTCTCTCACTAATTCCTTTTTCACCTAGGAATTAATTACTTTATAATTCAGGTGAGAGAGTTTCTTGTGCCACAACTTGCTTTGCTTAATAGATGTCTTGGTGTAGAAGTAACATATACCATTCTTATTTGATGACTATAGATCTGCAACAAATAAACTTCCTTTTCTTACTCTTTTCAAAATAACTTCACCAGTCTTTTTGCTGATAATTGAGCAGTCTCCTTTGTCAAATGAAACCTTGAATCCTTTATCTATGAATTTACTGACACTCAGGAGATTCACCTCAAGACCAGCTACCAGTGCTACATCTTCAATGACAATATTTCCAGAAATTAACTTGCCATATCCCATTATGAATCCTTTGATGTTGTCTCCAAAAGTCACCAATGGGTCATCCATCTCCATAAATTATGATAGCAGGGCCTTATCACTTGTCATATGTATGGAGCATCTACTGTTAATGATCCATATGACCCTCTTCATTTTGCCCTGCACACAATAAGGATCAAGTGTGTTTAGCTACCCAAGAAGGGTTGGGTACATTCTTCTTTTTCACAGAAGTTGCGGAAGTAGAATTTGATGACTCAAAATGAACAGTGTCCAATGACTGATTTACATTTTCCTTTTTAGCTTTAGATCCAATTTTAACTTCTTTGAGATCCACTCTTAGTTTATGACATCTTGCCATCACTTTCATATTGCAAGAAATGCAATCAAATTTGTCACAAAAGGAATAGGGATCTCCAGCCTTTACTTCATTGTATTTGCATGCTCCCACCTTTGGCTCACTAACAGCCTTTTTATAAAGGTGAGTTAGGTGATTTGAAGAGCCAAACTTTTGACATTGTTTTCTGGGAGCATCTACAACAAATGCAAATTTGTTTCTCTTGTTTACCCCAATTTTCCCATTCCTGTTCTTCTTTTTCTTTTCTGCACTCTCAGTCTTGATTTTTTTGATTGGTATCTTGGAAACCTAATTGACCATGAGCTTCTTCTTAACTTCAGTAGTAGGAGTGGTTTCTTCATTTATCTTTTTATTGTCTTCATCTGCAAGTTCTTGTTTGATGACCAACTCAACCTCACTGAAATTAACTTCACATACCTTGAACAAAGGTGCATCAACTTTTCTCTGTATAATTGGGACATCTTGATCTGTAATTACCTTTCCTTTGTCACCTTCATTTTTCTTGTTGATGTTCATGATAAGTGGATTTTATATCAACTTAGAACGCTTCATTACAAGCTTAAGTTGGTGTTTTGGACTCAAGTTGTTGGTATTTTTGATGTGCTTTTGTGTTATTGTATTTTAGGCATCAGCTAAAGGAAGGAAGAAGCTTTTCAAAGAATTATGCTGAAAAGAAGTCATAATTGGAAGCCTAGGCCATTCTCAAGTTGTATATAATCTCGTTAGCTTCGCGTGGACAGTTGAATCGCCTAATTCTGAGTAGTGTGATGTGAAGATTAAATCGAGGTGTGTACATCTATACTGGTCAACGTGGTATTTAATAACCATGATATTTATAAAGTGACAAGTCCAATGTGTGGACATGTTATTCGGCTTGAATGTAGCCGAGGGTTAAGACGTTAACCCTTCTTTTATGCTACAAAGTGTGTGTTGGGCTTTCTTACGACGAGCCGTCATCGGGTGAGCGTAAGATTCGCAGGAGTACAGTACACGGTGATAGTTGATCACATCATTGATGTACCGAGGATTGAAAATGACCATTAATCTTAAATTCGATGGCATTGTGCCAAATAAGAGCTTCCTTGATAATACCATGATTTGTTGATATCTCTTCTTGCTTTAAAATATTGCTCTTGGCACTTATTGTTACCATCAATAAGGTTTAGAACTTGCCATGCTATAGCATAGGTTCATGTGTTATTGTTATGCATGATTTGTAGGTAATTTTAACCATCTTACTTGCCCTATATAATCACGATAGATAACTTGCGCATTAAACCGTTATGTTTTCAATTCTTATAGACATATAAGGACTAAACATAATTTGTGTCTATTCAACTTTTATCTCTTTTATGGATGCTTGGTAGTAGGGTATTCGTACAACGAAAGTTGGCGTTTGCTAGTTTCGTGTTATCTAATTAGTATCATCACCATCACATGCTAAGGTTAAGAATGAAAAGGCTATTGAATGAAGTATTTAATAAAGTTAGAATCCCATGTTTGTCTCATATAAGTAATTCAACCTTAATTCTCTTAGTTAATGCTATTTAGTATAATCTCTTAGTTTAATCAAAACCCAATTTGTTATTTGTCTTAGCATTGAACGATAACCATACATTATCGCATAGGTGCATAAATTGAACTTAACCCCTAAACCAGTTTCTGTGGGAACGAAACTGATTTATATCTTCGACTACTTGTGAATGCGTATACTTGCGTGTAATTTTAGCACGTGTTTTCCCCCTAAAAGGTTTTTGGCGCCGCTGCCGGGGACTCAATGTTAATTTTTAGTTTATGTGCTTGTCATCATTGGTCGTTAAAGTTCAGTGACTCAGATTCTTTTACTTTCACGGTTTATTTGTTTGTGTTTCAGGTACTCATTACAATGGGAAATCCAGCATCACGAATGAAAGCCTTGATGGATTTTTCTCAACCCAAGATCAATGACATTCAATCTAGCATTATCAGGCCAGCTATCACAGCTAATACCTTTGAGATCAAGCCTGGCATAATTCAATGGGTGCAGAATTCAATCCAGTTTGGGGTTTCCCCAACGGAAGATCCCAATATGCACATTAGGGATTTCATTGAGATCTGCGACACCTTCAAGTTCAACGGTGTTTCTGAAGATGCTGTGAAGCCGAGACTGTTCCCATTCTCTCTGAGGGACAAGGCTAAGAGCTGGTTACACTCTCTACCAGCTGGTTCGATTATTACTTGGGAAGATCTTGCTCAAAAGTTTCTCACTAAATTCTTCCCTATGGCAAAGACAACTGCAATCAGAAATCTATTACTCAATTTGTGCAGCAATCGGAAGAATCTTTATATGAAGCTTGGGAGCGCTACAAGGAGATGCTTAGGAAGTGTCCTCATCATGGAATTCCTAATTGGATGATCATCAATTGTTTTTATAACGGGTTGGGAGCACAGTCAAGACCCATGCTCGACGCAGCATTAGGTGGAGCATTATGGGCAAAGAGCTATAAGGAAGCCTTTGATCTAATCGAACTGATGGCTGCTAATGAATATCAGTATCCAACTCAAAGATTGCCACAGGGCAACGTAGCAGGAGTTCTTCAAGTGGATACAGTTATGGCTATCACTGCTCAACTAAAGGCGTTGTCTATGAAGATCGATTCTCTGGCTAACTATGGTGTTAAGCAGAATACCAGTATTTGTGAGCTGTGTGCAGGTCCGCATGCGACGGAGCAATGCACTATATCTAGTGACTCAGCTCAGTTTGTGAGCAACTTTCAGAGATTGCAGCAGCCAGTTCCTGCCACTTATCATCCTGACAACTAGAATCATCCTAACGTCAGTTGGAGCAACAATCAGAATACAATGCAACAACCATTCCAGGAGTTTGGAAACAAGCAATTTAATTCTCCTGGTTTTCAGCAATAATTTGCACCAAGACAACAACTCCAACTTCAATAACAAACTCATTATGCAGGTCAATTTTCGAATAAAAAATCTAAATTGGAGGAGTTGAGGCTTATGTGCAAAAATCAGGCTCTTATATGCCAAAGCCAGGCTATTTCTATCAAGACTCTAGAGAACCAAATAGGGCAAATTACTAATGCCTTATTGAATCGACCGCCAGGAACGCTTCCTAGTGATATAGAAGCCAATCCAGGCAAGAGGGAAGTTGAAGAACAGGTGAACGCCATCACTTTGAGGTCTAGAAAGGTCGCAAGCCCCCAAATTCAGCAAAACGAAGAGCCTGAAAAATTTCAAGCTTCAGAAAATGCAGTTGTGGCTGAAGAAGAAGTGCAGAAGGAAGCAGAAGTGGAATCAAGGAAGAAAACTGTGGAACACACTCCTCCTGAGGGTAATACAGGGGAGAAACAGATCTATCCTCCACCCCCATTTCCTAAAAGGCTGCAGAAGCAGAAGTTGGATAAGCAATTTGCTAAGTTTCTGGAGGTGTTCAAGAAACTTCATATCAACATACCTTTCGCTGAAGCTCTTGAACAGATGCCTAGCTATGCGAGGTTTATGAAAGGTATTCTCTCTCGGAAAGTGAAGCTCGATGACTTAGAGACCGTTGCTCTAACGGAGGAATACAGTGATGTGCTGCAACAGAAGCTGCCTCCGAAGCTTAAAGATCCTGGAAGCTTCATTATTCCTTGAACCATCGAAAACTTGTCATTCGACAAGTGTTTATGTGATTTGGGAGCTAGCATCAATATGATGCCCTTGTCTATCTTCAAGAAGCTTGGTCTACCTGATCCGAAGCTGACATATATGTCCTAGCAGTTGGCCGATTGTTCTATTATATATCCACGAGGTGTAGTGGAGGATGTCTTGGTTAAGGTGGACAAACTCATCTTCCCAGCTGATTTTATCATTCTAGACTTTGAGGAAGATAAGAAGATTCCCATTATCTTGGGGAGACCATTCTTAGCTACCGGCCGAACTATGATCGATGTGCAAACAGGAGAGCTTATGATGAAGGTTCACGATCAAAAGGTCACTTTTAATGTGTTCAAGGCAATAAAGTTACCCACAACTAAAGAGGAGTGCTTTAAATTAGAGTGGGTAGACTCTGTCATGAATTCAGAACTTGAGCAATTGTCAAAGTCAGAGACCTTAGAGAGATCCTTAATGGGGAAATCAGTTATTGATGACAAGGAAGGAGCAGAGCAACTGCATGTTCTGAATGCACCTCCGTGGAAGAGGAAGTTGGATATGCCATTCGATTCTTGGGTTAGCAGAGCTGAAAATTTCTCAGGAGCATCTCGAGCCGTCTATTGAAGATATTTCCACACTTAAGCTTCACCCACTACCAGATCACTTGAGTTGTGCATTCTTAGGTGCACACATGATAAGGGCTTGGGATATATTTTTGATGATATAGAGGGTAGTCGAATGAATCCTCCAATGCCTACAGAGGGTTCTTCTCATGTGCAGCAGGTAGTTGATAGGACTGGTGTTGGTGATGAGCAGTACAAGTGAGTAATTAGGCGTATGGAGGCCATGCACGACATTCATCATCGTTTTGCTGCAGATTTGACACAGGCTTTGGGCATTATTTTCCGAGCCACTGGTGTCGAGGTTGATTGGCCACCTGATCCTCTACCTGAGGAGGGTGATCTTTCTGACAACTAGGTATGCCTGAAATCCTTATTATTGCCTTCGATGAGGACATTGAAAATTTTAAGTTTGGGGGTGATAATGTAAGGATTAGTTTGTGTGTGTTCATATAGTTCATATAGATTTATGTTGCATGTTTAGTTGTATTTCATTCAAATTTTTGCATGATTGTTCATATAGGACATATTTGTTTTTTTATGTGATTTTATATAGTTGCATTTGCATGCATATTTAGCATGATCCCTTAAGAGAAACTATTTCTGATTGATTGGTTGATATTGATGTGAGTGTAGTAATGACGAATAGAGGGAGGTTTAAGTCCTAATGAATTAATTTGCATGCCAGAAACAAAAATTTTCATAAAGTCTTATTGGGTTACTTTTGATCTAGATCTTGATCATACTTATTTGTTGTTGAGATTTAATCACTTGGTTATATTTAGAATTTGTGATATTCTTGTAATGGCATAAAAACACTGATATTTTTTATCTGGAGAAAAACTTGGATTTCATTGCTAGATGTTGTAAGGCCAAGCGTCAAATGGCTAGTAGCTGGCTCATATTTTTATGAGTAGTCTAGGGTTGAATGAGATGGAGCGAAACACATTCATTCAGAAATTGTTGAAAAAAAAGAAAAAGAAAAAAAAAGAAAAAAAAAGAAAAAAAAGGTATGTGTTTATGCATAATTGACCAATAGTTAGCTCTTTAATACTCGAGTTATTAAGTTTTAGGGGATTTGTGCCTAGTGACCTAAGGCTTTTATAGTCTGGGATCCGCTAACCTAACGCTCGCTACATGGGTATTATTGCATAAGTCTTTTGGGACATCATTCATTGTACAATCAAATAAGCATATTTGTTATGTGTTCAATAATATCATGAATCCTTGTATAACTCTAGTAGGAAGGAGGTGTTGTGAGTCATTATGTGTTTAACATCTATTTTATTTATAAACTTGTGAATGTTTTGATGAAAGATAAGTTATGGTTATTGATCTAGTTTCGAGAGTATATCTGTTAAGCATCCACACACGCACGTTCTGGTTTGTGAGTTGATTTGTGAGATTTATTCAAACTCTGTTTTGATTTATTGCATTCTTAGAGGCGTGGCTTATTCATTTGGTTATGGTTATTCTGAGGGGATCGATTGCATTATCATTTGATTGCATTCATGTAGTTGCATTCATGCATTAGGTTTATTTTGTAGTTTTGAGTCTGTTTATGCTTGAGGACAAGCATCGATTCAAGTTTGGGGGTATGATAAGTAGATTTTATATCTACTTAGAATGCTTCATTACAAGCTTAAGTTGGTGTTTTGGACTCAAGTTGTTGGTATTTTTGATGTGTTTTTGTGTTATTGCATTACAGGCATCAACTAAAGGAAGGAAGAAGCTTTTCAAAGAATTATGCTGAAAATAGGTCAGAATTGGAAACCTAGGATATTCTCAAGTTGTAGAGAAACTCGCTAGCTTCGCGTGGGCAGTTGAATCGCCTAATTCTGACGAGTAGAACTCAAGTTATGGCCAAAAGAAGAATCAACAGAAAAGTAAAGAAGTCAGGCGCGGCCGCCCCAGAAACCAGCGCGCCCGCGCTGACTTTCTGCCAAAACCAGCGCGGCCGCCCCGATTTTTGACCCAAAATCCTGATTTTAGTAGAAATTTAATATATTAAGGGTCATGGACATCCTAGAGCCTATATATATCAATAAAAAGACGTTTTTAATAACAAGGAGGCATGAGAGAGCAATAAGAAGACCTAGAGAGCACGAGAAGGCTACGGAGAAGAAGACTCTTATTTTCTTTAATATAGTTGATACTTGGATGCTTGTTTTCGATTTTTCTTTAAACCCTAGCACTCTTATATTGTTTATTATCATGCTTTCAGTGGAACCCATGGTGACGATGAGTTCAATTATGAACTAATCGTTATCGTGGGGTTCTAGCGGACTTAATTATCGATTTCTTTAGTTAATTTGTTTCAATATCTTGGTGTGTGGTGATTGATTGATATCTTAGTATTGGTTGTGCTTATTCGTCTTATGTGCATAGCTAACATATAAGATAGCGTGTTAATCTCTATTGAAGCGACAGTGAATGTAGAGGTTTAGAACTTGCCATGCTAGCATAGACATATAAGGACTAAGCATAATTGGTGTCTATTCAACTTCTATCTCTTTTGTGGATGCTTGGTAGTAGGATATTCGTACAACAAAAGTTGGCGTTTACTAGTTTCATATTATCTGATTAGTATCATCACCATCACATGCTAAGGTTAAGAACGAAAAGGCTATTGAATGAAGTATTTAATGAAGTTAGAATCCCATGTTTGTCTCATATAAGTAATTCAACCTCAATTCTCTTAGTTAATGCTATTTAGTATAATCTCTTAGTTTAATCAAAACCCAATTTGTTATTTGTCTTAGCATTGAATGATAACCATACATTGTTGCATAGGTGCATAAATTGAACTTAACCCCTAAACCAATCTCTGTGGGAACGAATCTGATTTATATCTTATACTACTTGCGAACGTGTATACTTGCGTGTAATTTTAGCGCGTATTTTCGCCCTAACCATTCAAGGCATCATAATCCAAACCAATAGCTATATTAGCACATGGTTTGTTCTTCTCATGGTATTGTCCAACCAACTGAGATGCATTTCTGAAAGACTTCAGTTTCACCTCATTCTTCTCTAATTTTTCCTTCAACACAACTTCTACTTCACTTGCACACTTGAGCTTGTTTTTCAAATATTCATTTTGTTGCTTGACAGTTTCAAGCTCAACAAGCTGCAGCTCCAAATCTTGCTTTTCAATCTCAAGCTTCTGATTTGACTTTGACAGTCTACTAACTTCCTCTGTAGCTGCCATTATGCTTGTGTGGATATGAAACATCTCTATACTCATCTTTTCAACAGTTTCTTTATATTGGCTGGTATTTAAATCAATGGTAGTTAGAGTTGGTACCTCTAATTTTGATGAGGATGATTCTCCTTGCTCAAGAGCTATAAGTGCATAATTTCCAAGTTCTTCATTCTCATCATCTTTATCAGTATCATCCCAACTTTTGCCTTTAGCTATGTAAGCCTTTCCTTGTTTCAAGAGAGTTTCATACTTTTCTTCCAATTCCAGATAGGCTTTATCCTTTTTCACTTTTTTTGGCTTCCTGCACTCAATAGCAAAGTGGCCCAACTCATCACAGTTAAAGAACCTTATCGTTGATCTGTCAACATATCCAGTTTTGTAGCCACCTTTGCTAGCTGAGTTATACTGAGTTTTTGGTTTCCAGTTGTTGCAATTTGAGGACTGTCCCTTGTTCTTGAAAAACCTTGGCTTTTTAAACATGATGTTAGAGAATTTTCTAGCCAGGTAAACCATAGATTGATCCATCTCATCTAGCTCATCAAGGGTGTAGTATTGTTACTCCCTAACAATACAACAAGAATTACAGAAGGGGGGGGTTGAATGTAATTTTGGCTACTTTTGAGAAATTAAAAATGTTCTAGCTTAATATATATATAACAGTGTTTGAATTGCTGTAATGTGGAATGAAAAAGTAATAGAAATCAAAACACTAAGTAATAAAACACAAGCATTAAAAATTTCTGGTGGATTTGAAAGTATCCACCAGATATATATATATATATATATATATATATATATCAGATTGAGAACTCTGTGATGCTTTGAATAGCACACAGCTGCTCTACAAGTGAACAAACAAACTACAGAGAAATTCTTAACAAGTACAACTTTATCTATCTCTCTGAAAAATGTGCTTGCTTTGTTAGTAGTTCTACTTGCTACACTTGGTTTATATATCACCAAGTTACATGACAGTAAGATAAGACAATAAAACAAAATAAATCTAGTCTAATATCATGCTACAACATTACTCTATCCAGCATCTTTGAATATCTTCACATTTGCATGGAAATGGTAATGCTTCTTTGTTCTCAAAATCCTGCTTAATAGGCTGCCACATTCCTTTTGCAAACACCCGACGCATGTGACTGTGTTGTCACTATCAACAGCTATTTTGAATATGATCATCCATCGGGAGTATGTTGGACATCCGTCGGGAATATGTTGATCATCCGTCGGGAGCCTTATAGATCATCTGTCGGGAGTCTATCTGTCACTTGACTCTATTTCACTTATACAGAATTATAAGACATCTCATATTTACAATTAGCCAACCTATTCAGCATATCAATCTAGTAGTCAACATGACTTAGAGAATCCTACTGAATCTACTAGACTAAAACAAGTTGTTTGCATAAATGTGCTATAGTACTTATTTGTTACATAAGCTACACTCTCGATGGATGTTAAATTGTCATCCGTCGGGACTATAAAGTTCATCCGTCGGGACTATATTAGAACATCCGTCAAGAGCTATAAAATTCACTAAGTTAAATCTACTAAGGTGTTTTGTTAAACTTATCATCAAGTTCACAACATATTCCTAACAAGTATTCATATTCCTCTAGCTTTAAAATAACTTGTTTCTCAGGTCCCTTGTTCTTTTGCTCAACAGCATGAATGATTGGAGCTTGAGCATCTTGTTCATCTTCAGTTGCTTCACTATCATTGACAACTACGACAAGGGAACCATCAACCACAAGTCCTTGATTTACCTTTAATGACTTTCTTTGCAACATCTCAAGTTCATATGTCTTCAAGATCCCATACAAGACTTCCAGTATCATTCTGCTCAAGTCTCTTCCTTCTCTAATAGCTGATATTTTCTGTTCAAGGTGGTCAGGAAGAGTTAGCAAAAACTTTAGGTTAACCTTCTCAGCTTTATAATATTTATCATGAAGTTACAAGTCATTTATCAGTTTGTTGAACCTTTCAAAAACTTCAATAATTCCTTCTTTAGGCTTGGCCATGAAACCCTCATACTGAGACACCAGTATTCTCCTTTGATTAGACTTTACTTCCTATGTACCCTCACACAAAATTTTAATCTTCTCCCAAATTTGTTTGGCTGTGTCACAGTTGACAATATTGTTGTACATAATATTGTCAAGTGCTCTATCAAAATTAGTTGCAGACCACTGTCCAAAGAGACTTTTTCCTTTTCAGGTTTAGTGTATTTTTAGGGGTCTTTAGGGGCAAAGTGAGATGGAATGACCATGTCCCCATCAATAGATTCATCAACTCTTTTCATGGGGATAAAAGGACCATTCTTGAGAATTTGGATGTACATTGTGACGGCCTCAACCCCAGGGTCAGGAGTTGACATCACCAAACATAATTACTAGAAATATAAACAACAGGATTATTATTAAAATATACTAACTCGATCCTGAACCAAGATCCGATCCAGGTTCAAGTATGATCCAGGCTACACATTATTACAAACCCTTTATTCAAAAGTCTGATACACACTAACTTATTCAGCAACTCATCAGAGGTCTGATTCTAACTACCTCTGAGGAGCCGCGTCTTGAAGGGACTGAGACACGGTTCTGCCAAGGTCTGATCGGTCTTCTAGACATCTGCGATATATATATATATATGACAGGTTGCAAGGGTGAGCATAATCGCTCAGCAGTACCAACATATGAATATCAAGATAAAACAGTAATGTAAACAGTTATATGAACAAAACTATAACAACATGAAATCTGTAATCTGTAATCATTTCGAACAATAGTATATAAAGAAAAACTGAGATAACTAGATATCACTGACTAGTATGCTTTTAACAAAACAAACGTAGTAGTGTATTGTGTAAGTAACATAGTCCAATTTTAGCATGCTATCCATATTTATAAATCCACTGTATCAATTACTTATACCCTTACGGGAATCACAAAGCCAAATCAGATACGTAACGGATATGTGAAGATAGTTGATCAGGCTATCAACACCATACGACTCTAACTGCCATCCCATATACCTGTTCCGGAACTCAGAGACTAACTAGGTATCTAACCTGCTGGACTAATAGGTTATATAGTGCGTGCAACCGAATTAGCCTCTTACGCCACCTCAATAGGCTTACTCTGGCCCCAATGTATCCCATATATGATCGTTTTAACCAGTTTTTAAAACACTTGTACCTATCTCATTTCAAAACCATTCATTTTAACAACACACGTCAAACCGGTTCACAGTTATTTTCATTCGAGATAGGTACCTTTCGAAGTTACTTTTCCCCAAAACAGGTTTAAAACAATGATTTATAACTACATGGGATACGTAACTTAAAACGTTTATGTTCCTTTACGAGATTAAAACAACAGTTTATTCATACGTACTGAACCATAAAAAAATGGTCAGGGTACTTGCCTTGCAACACTTTCGGAGACCCTAAGTAGCTTTTACGCTGACTTTGGTCCTTGCGAGACTTGATTGGGATCTACAATAACAGAATACCCTAATCAGTTATACCGACATGCTTGATATTCTCGAATCCTAATAACCCAATTCGATATCCCGACTCGTATAATAATTATACACATAATCACATAATCCGTATTCACATAAGGTTAAAATGTTTTATATAATAAAGTACATTTCTCGTATTTAAAATAAATTTTTAGAAAATTTTGGTAGCAACTTTTCTATTTATAAGCCTACCCGTCAATTACAATCGACGTCCAAATTTCACAACAATTCACAACTCGCAACGCAAATTTAAATTCTCAAAATCATTTATATACATAATCGGTTACGCAAATTATTTTGTTTATTTATAAAATTTAGGACTCAGATAATGATCATCACGGTCCACCGTCCGCTCGTAAAAATTCATCGCGGACGGCGGCAAAATTCGTCGGTACCCGATAAATTTCGGGTTTCCATATGAAGCCCACCGATTAATTATTAAAATTTTCCCGCATAAATTTATTTCGTGAATCTTTAATCAAATTAATTACTGCAAAATATAGGAAATAGAATTTAAAAGTTATAACAATCAAGCCCAACTGCAGAATTCGGCCCAACAGTAGAGGCCAAATAACAAGGCCCAACTGTAAAGTCCAACAACAGAAAGCCCAACAGAACCAAGCCCAAAACTAAAAACAGAGCCGCACAACACTGCACAGCCACCGCACGCGCCACAAACATACATACGCATACAACTACACACACACGCATACAAATACACACATACACAAACATATACATACAATCATGCATATATATTTCAGCAGGAACAGGAACCAGCCAAGCCGGAATAGCAGCGGCGGCTCACCGGAAAATCGGAACAACGGCGGCAAACAGACAGCGGAGCAACAGGGAAGAAAGCGAAGGGGAGGAAAAGAGAATAGCAGAGAAAGAAACAAGAACAGAGAGGAGACGAGAGATTTTGTAGGAGCCGAGTACAGGGGAAACAAAAGGGAGGGTGTTATCTTTTTTTTTACTTTCCTTTTTGTTTAACAGGTGTTGCAAAGGAATGAAACATGTCTCCTCCGATTAACTAAAAACTAACATGTTTCTGAAAAGATAAATACGACCTTTAAGGCCCGGTTGCCCCGAATCTCGCAAATTTACGAACTGAGTTACACTTTAAACAATGCCAGAAAATTACGAAAGTAGTCTTAAAACGCTATAAATATCCCGAAGTTAATGGAAACATAAATTTAGAAATTTTAAAATAATTTCTGAAATGCAATTTATACCCGCTTTTGAACAATTAAACGAAACAACGCGCAGGTGAAATTAATCCCAAAAATTCCCGAAATAATTTTAAAATTCTCAGAATATTATGAACTTAATAAAATATGAATTTCATAATTTTTGAAGAATTCTAGAATTAAATATTGATTTTACAAATAAACAGAATCAGAAAATCATTTAAAAATAAATAGTTAATGAAATCTTGATTTCTCAATTTTATAAAATCCTAAAAATAATTATTGAAATTATAAAATCATAAAACAAATTTTAAAGACAATCCAAATATTTATGGATTTAAAATTGTAATAAAACCAGTTTTAAAAGCAAGACAAAACCATATAACTCAATAATAAATCACACAATCCAATCTATATACCAATAAATCACAATAATAAATAAGGAAATAACACACTGCTGCCAAAAACCAATATACATATTTTATTTAATTATTTAATCAATTATTACACTTTTAAAATAATAAAAATAATAGAAAATATATGAGTCGTTATATACATGGTATTGAACATCATTATGAACAGCATCATCTTTTTTCCAAAGTGTATAGTTGATTTTATCAAAGGCTGGTATCTTGATACTGCTTATCTTTTTTGCACTCATACTTCCAAGATCTTTATCTGTTTATTTCCAAATTTTGCTCTGATACCACTTGTTAGATATTGAGTACAACACAGGGGTTGAATGTGTTTCTTGGATTTTTAGCCTTTTAAAACTGGTTTGGATATTAGGTGAACAAAGCAGTTTTTATTTGCAGAGATATTGTGTTTACAGATATAAATCAACAAGCACATTATTTCAAAACTCACTTAATTTGTATTAATTAAGTTTATCTTGCTACAAATTCAGGGTTCATAAGATAATAAGAACACAACTTCTATCTTGAGAGAATACAAGAAAATTTGTTCTGTTTAATTTTTTGTGAACTAAAGACCAGTGCATGTTTTATACATCAGAAGCACGGGTTTACAAGACTTGCACTAAAATGTACTAAACTATTTTCTAAAATAACCTTTTTCTATTTCCATTTATAGCTTAACAAATCTGTGCAAAATCTTGCAGGTCTGTGACCATCCTTCATCCAGTTAATCTTGGCCCTTGATCTTGTATTCTTCTAGCTACTTTGTAGACTTTTCAATCTAGTTGATAGATCGTTTGTTGACTGATAATTTTGTATCTTGAACTTGTCCGCATTCTGTATTTGAGTAGTATGTCGAGATCTCCAGTTTGTGCTATAGAGAAGTGACTTCTCGATAAGTATAATGACTTATGGAGATCTCTGAGTTCTCTATAGGTATAATTGACTTGTCAAGGTCTCTAGATCCTTGCATGTGGAATGAATTGTTGATATGTCTGAGATCTCTACATGTAGAAATGACTCGTCGATATCTCTGAGATCTCTATATACATTTTGACTTGTCGATACCTCTGAGACCTCTATATGAGAGGTTGACTTGTTAATATCTCCAATTCTTCACATCTTCATTTGACTTGTCGATATCTCCGAGTTCTCTACATGCATAAATGACTTTTCAATATCTCTATGTCTCTATATCTTCATTCGACTTGTCGATATCTCTTAGACTTCTCTATAAGCCATTTTGGACTTCTTGATAAGTCATTCTGGATTTCTCGAATGACTTCTCGGTATAACTTGATCTGTGACTTGTTGATATCTTGACTTAAAACATTTTTCATAAAACAGTTTTATTCAACTATAAGCTTCTACACTTTTCTCTGAGGCATGATCATGGATTGATCTTCTTCCAGAGTTTATTCCTTAGCTTGAATCTATTCACAGAAAAATCCTTCAGTCTAATCTTCTAACCTTTTTACAGACTCAAGAAATACAATACAGAATACAAAATTGATTATCAAACAACTAAATTTTAGGGTTGTCAATATGACCTAGTCTTGTTATTATACATGCATGTCTTGCACAACAACTTCTATAATCAACAACGAACAATAATAAAAAACATTCTAACAAGTAAATTATAATAATGATAATAATAATAAAAATATCCAATTATAATTATACCTATGTCTGTTATAGTCAAAATCCAAAGTTGCAATACCATAAACAAGAGTATCCAAAAAAATACAGAGTCACAAATTCAGATAACTAAAAACTTTCAAGTAAATCCAAAGCTGAGCACAAGCTCAAAAGAAGAGTAAAGATGCAATCTCGAGACAAAAGAAATAAAATATCCAGTCAGCAAAAGAAAAAGAATCATTCATGTCACCTAATAATCAAACAAAATAGTTTTAAAAGTAAAACAAATTCGCAACCACCGTAATCGAGTCCAAATCCAAAATCAAACCCAATAATCAATCCAAACAAACTCCAAAAAACTGAATCCGAGTCAACAAATTATAATCAATCCTCAACCAAATAAAACTTTATCCAACTTTAGTTAAATCCCGTGAAGGGCCAGTGTGCCTAGAGTACCAAATAAACTAAATCAATGTCACCAAAAAACTAAATCAATGTACCTAGAGCACCAAAAAAACTAAACCAATCTCACGAAGGGCCAACGTGCCAAGATCACCAAAATAAACTAAAGTAATCCCTCGAAGAATGAGCACCAAAAAATTTAATTAATCCAAAAAATAGCCAGTGAGGCTAGAGCACCAAGTAAAATAAAACAAACGGCAGAAAAGATATACATATGTGTGTATGGTTACTCCCATCATCAATACGAGAAAGAAAAAGGAAGATGAGAGGGAAAAAGGAAAAATAATAATATTATCAATAAGCCAATATCATCAAAGAGAGACAGTGAGTGTGTATGAGAGTCCCAACCAAAACTAGCAGGAAAAAAATTGCAACCAAAATCAATTTTGTTTACCCCAGGAAAATACAACCAATCCGAAGAAAAAAATAGTAATCATGATTAAAACTCAAAATCATCCAAGAAAAAAAATAATTTGAAGAAAAATAACGAGAAGAAACAATATTGGAAGCATACGTTTAGACCTAACATGTGTAAGCCATTATGATTGACTATTAATTAACCTACCCCAGATCAAACCATAGCTCTTGATACCTTGATAAAGTATGAAGAAAAAAATAAAATAAGATTTTTATTATAATATGACTTGTTCTCGATTACAATAAAATATGTATTTATAAAAAAGCAAAAAATTATAAAAAAAGAAAATATTATAACAATAAAATCATCAAACTATAATAATATTATGTTTTTTAACAGTAACAAATCAAGATTTTCTTCATTAAAATTATCATCGTTGAGTAGATTTTTCATTGTGATGCATCTACCGCTCGTATTGCTGAACTATGCAGTTTTTTAAAAGACAATCTAACGATTTGATGTAGCCGTGAGGATTATTTATACCTAATTTATTAGAACATATTCGAAACATCGACCATACCTATAACATCATACAAACATTTACCAATGAACTATGGTTAATATAGCAGAGATCTACGACCTCGGACATGAAAATACATCTAAACTCCTAGACAAACAAACCCAATCAAATTCTCATAAGAGATATTAACAAACCCGTCAAACGGATAGAGAAAACCCAATTACTTGATAGAAACTGCTATTCAACAAGGAGAGAGATTTATTAAATAAAAAGAAAATCAACAGAAAACAAGAAAAAGGGGCTTAATATCAACCAAAAAGGTCGATTATAGCCCTAATCAATTATGGAGATTAGGGTTTGTTATTTTACAAAGAAAAAAAAGGAAGTGACAGTAGTTCTAACAAATGTTATTACTTCTTAAACATATATCGCCTACCAAATACTCTGACCGGAATTTATCTCATACTATGATTCAGACTTTGTTCGTACAATTTTGGCTAAGTAGTTTTCTCCATACATGCTTGAAGTTGAAATTTATCCAACACACTTTCGTATATTTTAGTTGGCGGATGAAATTGAATCTATACTTCTTTGTAAAACAGAAGAATTACTAAAATATACCACGTTTGGGCTTTAACTGGCCAAATATCCTTATGCGGTAATAATCTTCTAGAAATGCCCATTAAGTACGCATATGGATAATTCCCCATTTTTTTAAATATTTACAAAGAATACGCGTATAAAGCATGTGTACTTACATTTTGTTTTTTCTGAAATGCGCATTACAGATATGCGTATCCACAAAAAACAAAAAGGGATTACGTATTCTTTATATGCGTGTTCTTTGTAAAAAAAATTTAAAAAGTGAACTTGCACCCCCCCTAACTCGTACTCGGTGGGTATTTTTGTCAGCTATCAGTGTATTTAGGTATTTTGGTCATTTTGATGCTAAACTTGGGTATTTTGGTACAACACCCAAACGAAACCATGTTTAAATGGAACATATTCAATAATTGTAATAGTGAAAATAGGCAAAAGAGTCAAAAACTAACAATTCTAATTTTTTACGAATACCGTCTAAACATGAAATCAACATAAAAAATATGTATCATGCCATACCAACTATCTACACCCTATTCCCCTACCGTTGTTAATCAACCATTTAGGACTAAAGGCTAAAAAGTGATAACATAACTGTCTTTTGTTAGAGACTTAGAGAATTGGACATTTTTTCTATCTTATAGGTTACCATAAAAGAATAACTATTTTTCAACTCTAAGACGCTTATATAAAAAATTGACAGCCATCTAAATCGAACAAAGAACAAGGATATCACACACATACACCCACCCACCAACAAACACACACACACACAAATATATATATATATAATAAAGTACAATATCCAGGATATCGTGTATAATTATTTTATCAATAAATGATTATTATGTGATTATTATGTGAATTATCTGTTGATTGATATTGATATTTAGATGTTTATATGTGATAAAAGGTGATAAGTTAAATTTATTATGTCCAGAAAAAAATTTAGATAATTGTGATATTTTTCTAGTAATTTTTGGATAGTTATATGATTTATAAATGGTTTATAGATTTAATAATTATTTTCTGTATAATTACAAAACTATTTTATAAAACCGGGAATCGTCCAACTTCAACCATTTTTACATTTATACAACCCGAAACTCTTCAGAAAAATCCTTCCTAACCTAATCTGATAATTCCGGACATTTTCCGTGTTGACTTTTTCGATCCGGATTACGGTTTGACCCATATGCGTCCCGGCGCAAAATTTCCGATACGATAATCATTTCGATAGACAAACAAAACCCGTATTCTCGAAAAATGGGGCAATATTATATTATTTTCATATAAAGTGTTTTAAGAAGGTCGGTTTGGATAATTATCCAATACAGGTATCAAATCGGATCGTTTTTGCAGTTACTTAATGGCTGAGTAACTAATTTATCGATCCAACACATACCAATATTCCATTATATTAATAGCCCCTTTTCTTATTCCATTTTATTCGTATAATCATAATTAATCAGTAAAAATATAGAATTTACAGAGAAAACCCTAATTATTCGTTACGTTTTTGAAAATCAAACTCACAAACGAAGGCGTTATCGAACTCCGATTCGGGCGTGCCATATATCAAATAAAAACTCTCAAAAAGTTCTTTCTGAATCAGTCAACCATTTTAGTGCATAAATCAAGGTGATTTTCTTGATTATTTATTTTAATTCGAATTATTTATAATTAAAATATGAATTTTTGTTCTTGATGTTTGTGTGATTTGATGCTTGAATCATGTATATCTTTTCTTCCTGGTCATTTTGGTATATTATATGATGAATTTGGAGTTCAATAACATAAAGAAATTGAGGTTTGATTCTCGGATTGTTAAATTAGGGTTTAAATCGTTTGAATGTTCTTAATCAAATTTGGGAATTCTAATTTCGTTGATTCTGGGCTTAATTGAATGGTATCAGCTTATAAATAGTTTGAAAACAAGTCGATGCATGCAACTAACTTCTCTGTTAGAAGCCGGAATCGACCCGCCAGAAAAGCTCGAAGCTTCGCCGGCGTTAATGGCGATTTCGCCGGACTTACGCTTCTGAAGATGTTCAGCTACAGGTTCGGCCATATCCAGACTTCTGCTATGATTTTAAACAAAACCCCGTCAAAACACGAGCAAAATCACTAGGTTTGGAGGGAAATCGGAGCTCGCCGGGAAATTTCCCCGGCCGCCGGATTCTACAGTTCATTCGGCCGGGTTATGGGTCTCTTCCCGACCCGTTTTTCGAATTAACAGACCCGGTTTTGATTTGTAAAAACCAAAACTGATTACTTAAAACTTGTTTCTGATTTTTGTTTTAAAAATAAATCAAAAATCTAATTTCTTTTATTCTGAAATTTCTTTTAATTATTAATTTAATTACAAATGTTTATTTAATTATTTTAAATTCAAAAAATTGTTTTTTAATTAATTATTTATTTAAAAATAAATCTGATTTATTTTATTAATTAATTTTAATTAGTTTTTAATTTTTTAATTAATCAATAAATCTGATATTAATTGATTACTTAATTTTATTAATTTTAATTGATTTTGATTGATTTAATAATTAGATTTAATTATTTATTTGATTTAAAAATTCTGAAAAATAGTTTCGAGCTTTAAAATATTATTTCAAATTATTTCCAAGGCTCGATAATTATTATTAAATTATTTTAAAGTCAGATTCAGGTGTTCGGACCCTATTAATCAATTATAAAATGATTCGGAGACCCGTTTTAATTCCGAAAAATATTTGAAAATTCGTATTAAATACTTGGAAAATTATTTTAACCCCGAATCTTCTTCGAATAATTATTATAATTGAATATCTTGTGTGCTATGTGTTATACGTGATCCGATTGCTGTATAATATGACTATACGTGCATTGTTTGACGATTTTATTTGTAACTTTTAATCCGTATGTCGGATTTGGGTGAAACAAAGGGTAGATAGAAGCTTATAACGAATAGGATGAGATCAGAAGTAGTATTGATGAGTACATGTAATGTCTAACAGAGGAAGCGAGGTGTAGGAAGGGAAAGCAAGTGGTCAGTGAGTGGGAACCAATTGACGAGTGCAAGTAAAGTAAAAGCGAATTAATAAGGCAAGTGCTTCTGAACTTTCTTGTAACTTGCAAGTACTTTTGAATTCTCTTCATTATGTTACAATTATTCCAAATAGTTCTTGTTATATATTGCAAGTACTTTGAAGTACTTAACCCTAAACCCTGATTCTTATTGATCTTGAGCCGCAAGCCTGATTTCTTGTAAACCACTGATTGTTGAATTCTTGGATACAAACCACACCTATACGATACTACTCCACAGATACATATCTACCACATAATGATTCTTGATATGAGATTGCTTCGCATACCAACCCTTATGCCTTGTATAACAGAAGACCGATCATTGTAACCCTTGAACCCCTGGTCTTCTACTTTCTGATTCTTTCCTTGATTGAAAGCCAATCTTTATAATTTCATTGTTATACCTTCATGGAATTATATATCACCCTATGCTTCGGGATAAATATTTTTTATAATTCAGCGTATTGATTTACATTGTTTATCATATTGTGATTCTGGAATTGGATTGTTTTTAAATATGGACCAGAATCGTGGTCGGACCAGATTTATGGTCATAATAGGCCAATGTGTGCCTTGGATCCAGTATATAGAGCAAAGTTGGGAGCCTTGCTCGGGGTTAGTGCGTGACTGATCAGCAGCCTAACCTTGGTTTTTAAAAAAATTAAAGTTAATATCCAATTCTAATCATTGCTTATTAGGAAACTTGATTTCTTATATCATTTCAATTGATCATTGTTGAACCTCAATGTTGTCATTGTGACTTGCTGAGCTAGTTAGCTCACTCTTACAAATCTGTTTATATTCTTCTCTAGTGAAAAAGGAAACTGGTGGTAGAGAAGATCCCCAGAAAAGTGCGCGAGCTAGGTTTCCAGGTTGAAATGGAATAAGCTAGCATATGATGTTTGGCTTAGTTTGTGTTGATTGTTTGTAATAAATTTTACTTCAGTTGTAAGATAAATAAACTGGAATATGGTATGTTTGTAATATAAATAAGGATGTGGCTTGTGGGCATACTTTGAACTGTTGCGATCTGTGGAATATGGTAAGTAGGGTCATTGCATATATATTACTTTCATAAACAAGTTTATATGTTGTGTGTGTTGTGGACCCCAAACTTCTGACCCGGGTTTGGATGGCGCCACAGGTTTGGCATCAGAGCTAAGGTTTAAAGTCACTGCCACAAGCCTAGATTATCGGAAATGGGTAGAGGGTTAAGATTAGTATTAGGGAATAAAGAAATAGAACATCGAGAGGTTGAGTATGACTAATTAATAGGTTTTAGAATGATTCGTGATGATATTCGAGATTCTTATCTAGCAACATGATTTTCAGATTGTAATGATGGAAGATTCCGTTATTTCGATATCATCTGATCATTCGGAGCCTTCAGTCGGAAGACCGACATCTGATCCACGTCCTGTTCATCCACCGGTGTCAGCTATAATACCAGTTGGGATGGTTGCACCACTGCGAGCTATTCCATCTCCTGGTGTAAGATCACCTCTTCGAGGACCCCCACCTGCTGATTCTGACCCTACCGGACATTCAGTTGCAAGTGCATTTTTCTAGTTTACTCTACACCCTGTTCTATACTATAAGTATGAAGCTCTTCTTTTAGAACGAGAAGCCCCATTGGCACAGATCCAGGAGCTACAGCATATTATCAGGACTATAGATGTTGACAAGAATGTGAAGAAGCTTCGGAATAAGATTCAGGTGACCCGGAGGATACTTGAGGCTAGACTTCATGGAGTTACCTGTGAGTATGCAGCCCCAGATGCTCTTCTAGGGTGGGCCAGAGAGGTATTGGAGGATTTGGAAAGGCTTAGTGGACTAGAGTTTCCCTAAAGTTAAATGATGAAAATGATGTGACGGCTGATATATGTATAATAATATGTGATATGTATTATCAGACTTTTGGTGGGTATTTAAATAAACTAGACTTGTTGAATAATGGATAGGCATGTTATACCTTTGCCTTAATAAAATGTTTCGTGCTTGTACCACCAAACTTTGATATATATTAGTACCTTTCCTTTTTCAGCATGTTCATTACTTTACTATACCTGTTTTATTTTATTGCAGCAGTTATAAACTCTTATGATAACATGTACCCTTTTTCCCCTAACTGTTTAAATTCTGTAAAGAAGCATGTAATTTACTTAGTTCAATGATTAAAACTGTTTTCAAAAAGAGATATTTTGTTTTACAAAATCTTTTCATAAAGAAGGTTTTGATTTAAAAGCTAAAGTTGTTTGATTCTTTACAGAAAATGCCTCCCAGAAGAAATACCCGTTCCGCCAACCAGAATGAAGAAACCAATAACAACAACAACACCCAAGACAACAATAACCATAATGGAAATCCAGGTCCCATAGACTCAACTATAGCCCAGATTCTTCAGATCTTGGCCCAACAGATAGTCCACCTGACTCAACAACAGCAGAGGCAGACTAATCCTCAAGTAACCTTTAAGACTTTACAGGAGGTGAATCCACCAGAATTTAAAGGTTCTGTAGATCCTATTGAGGCAAGAGTCTGGTTGAAGGAAATTGAGAAGGCATTTGCCTTAGTCAAGGTGAAAGAGGAACAAAAGACTGAGTTTACGAGTTACTATCTGAAGAATGAAGCTACCTACTGGTGGGAAACTGTTAAAGTGTTGGAAGGTATAGATGATGTTACGTGGGATAGATTCAAGGAGTTGTTTTTAGAGAAGTATTTCCCTCAGTTTGTTCAGGATCAAATGGAATTGAAATTTTTGGAGCTTAAGCAGGGGAATATGTCAGTGGCAGATTATGAAAGTAAGTTTGAGGAGTTGTCTAGGTTTGTACCATCACATGTGTACACTGATAGGAAGAAAGCTAAGAGATTCCAACAAGGACTCAAGCCATGGATCCGAGGGAAGGTGGCCATATTTGAATTGGACAAGTATGCGGGAGTTGTGCAGAAAGCTATGATTGTGGAGACAAAAAGTGAAATGTCTCAGAAGGAGAAAATTAGTAAGAAGAGGAAGTTTGAGGGAAGTGAAGGACAGTCCCAAGAAGGGAATTTTCCAAATTTTATTCAGAGGAAAGGCAAGTTCCAGCCCGGAAGAAATTTTAATAGACAGAATGCAGGAAACGGAGGCTAAGATAACCGTCCAGCCACTGGGAACCAGCCAACCCAGCAGAGGCCAGCTCTACCAGATTGTCAAGTATGTGGAAAGAAGCATGGTGGAGTTTGCAACAAGTTAAATGTGGTCTGCTATAGATGCAATCAAAGGGGGCACTATTCAAGGGAGTGCCGTAATCAGCCAGCCAACAAGGATCAGCCTACCAGGAATCAGGCAGGCAAAGTTCCAACAATTGGGTATACCTATTTCAAGTGCGGAAAGCCAGGGCACATAGCAAGGGATTGCAAGGCACCAGTTCCAGTCAATAATATGCTGAGAATCATGGGAGCTACCCCAACAGTGAATGAACCTCCCAGAAATAGAGTTTATGACATGTCTATGAAGGATGCTATCATAGACACTGATGTTGTGGCAGTTACGCTTACTGTGAATTCTTTATGTGCTAAAGTGCTAGTAGATTCGGGAACAACTCGATCATTTATTTTTCAAGATTTTGTTGATAAGCTGAATTGTCCAGTTGAATTGTTAAGTGAGATTATGACGATGGAATTAGCAAATCAGGAGCGTGTATATGTTAACCAAGTGTGTAAGAGCTGTGAGATTGAAATTTCTGGCAATACGTTTGATGCTGACTTGATACCATTTAAGTTAGGAGAGTTTGACATTATTTTAGGAATGGACTGGCTATCTAAACACGATGCTTAGATAGACTGTCGTAATAAGAAAGTAATCTTGAAAATGCCAGACGAGAAAGTGGTGACGTTTAGAGGTCAGAGATGAACGAAGAAGTTCTTGACGATGATTCAAGCTAAGAAGTTACTACGACAAGGATGTGAGTATTTTATTGCTTATGTGATAGATAGAAGTCAGGATCCAGCAAAACTAAAAGACATTTCAGTGGTAAATGAATTTCCAGACGTGTTTCCCGATGAATTACCAGGACTTCCTCGAGATAGAGAAATTGAGTTTGCAATTGACTTAGCACCTGGAACGGAACCTGTATCTAAAGCCCCGTACAGAATGGCGCCAGTTAAAATGAAGGAACTAGCAAAGCAATTGCAGGAGTTGTTAGAGAAAGGAGTGATTTGACCTAGTGTATCCCCATGGGGTGCACTGATACTATTTGTTAAGAAGAACGGAAGCATGAGGTTATGCATCGACTATCGAGAACTCAATAAGCTTACAATCAAGAATAAGTGTCCATAACCTCGAATCGAAGATTTATTTGATCAGCTGAAGGGAGCCAAGTATTTCTCTAAGATTGATTTGAGATCCGGATATCACCAATGGAAGATCAAGCCTGAAGATATACCAAAGACAGCTTTCAGAACAAGGTATGGTCATTATGAATTCTTAGTGATGTCTTTTGGATTGACCAATGCCCCAACATCATTTATGGACTTGATGAATATAATTTTCAAGGAATATCTGGACAAGTTTGTCATTGTGTTTATTGATGATATTTTGATCTACTCAAAGTCAACGGAAGATCATGCGGAGCATCTAAGGATATCTTAGGAAATTTTAAGAAAGAAGAAGCTTTATGCCAAGTTTTCAAAGTATGAGTTTTGGTTGCAAGAGGTTCAATTCTTAGGGCATGTCGTAAGTAATGAAGGGATCAAAGTGGATCCACCAAAGATAGAAGCCGTTATTTATTTGGAAAGGCCAAAAACACCAACAGAAGTGAGAAGTTTCTTGGGATTAGCAGGATATTATCGAAGATTTGTTCAAGATTTCTCGAAGATTGCGACACCTTTAACGAAGCTTATCAGGAAAAATGAGAAGTTTATATGGAACGAGAAGTGTGAAGAAAGTTTTCAAGAATTGAAGAAAAGATTAATCACGGCACCTGTTTTGTCACTTCCAGATGATCAAGAAAATTTCGTAATCTATAGTGATGCTTCTCATATGGGATTAGGTTGTGTTTTAATGCAACATCATAAAGTTATTGCATATGCGTCTAGACAACTGAAACCTCATGAGCAGAAGTATCCTACTCATGACTTGGAACTAGCAGCAATAATATTCGCCTTGAAGATTTGGAGACAGTATTTATATGGAGAAAAGTGCGAAATCTATACGGACCATAAAAGTTTAAAGTACATATTCATGCAAAAGGAGCTTAACATGAGACATAGAAGATGGTTGGAGCTTATCAAAGACTATGATTGCACAATTAACTATCATCCAGGAAAAGCGAATGTGGTGGTAGATGCATTAAGTAGAAAGGAAAGACTGAACGTGTTAACAGTACCTGAAGAGTTATACAAGGAATTTCAGAAATTGGAATTGGAAGTCAAAATTTGCAAGCCTGATGAAGTAAAGATGTATAGCATGACTTTTCAGCCAGATTTTTTAAAGAAGATAATAAAATGCCAAGAGGAAATAATGGATCAGGATATCAATCATTTGGTCGGATAAGAGTTATGCACTCAGAAGAACAATCAAGGTATTCTCAGATGCTCTTCCAGAATTTGGATTCCACCAGTGACAGAATTAAAGAATGAAATTCTGCAAGAAGCTCACAATTCAAAGTATTCCATTCATCCGGGAAGTACCAAGATGTACAGAGACTTAAAGGAGAATTATTGGTGGCCAGACGTGAAGAGAGAAATTGCGGAATGGGTCAGAAAATGTTATACATGTCAGAGGTTAAGGAAGAGCACTAAAGACCAAGTGGATTATTACAACCACTAGAGATTCCAGAATGGAAGTGGGAGCACATTGCTATGGATTTTATAGTTGGCTTACCAAGGACGAAAGCGAACCACGATGCTATTTGGGTAATAGTGGACAGACTAACCAAATCAGCTCATTTCTTTCCTTTTAATGAAAGATTTTCACCGGACAAGTTGGTTCACATGTATTTGAAGGAAATAGTAGTGCGTCATGGAGTCCATGTGTCTATTGTGTTTGATCGAGATCCACGTTTGAATTCAAGATTTTGGAGAAGTTTTCAAGAATGTTTGGGAATTAAGTTAAACATGAGTATGACTTATCATCCGCAGACTGACGGCCAAAGTGAGAGAACAATCCAAACAATTGAAGACATGTTACGTGTTTGTGCCATTGATTTAAAAAGAAATTGGGACGAGCATTTGCCTTTAGTGGAATTTGCTTATAATAACAGTTATCATGCCAGTATCGGAATGCCTCCCTATGAAGCTCTTTATGGACGCAAATGTCGATCACCAGTGTATTGGGAAGAAGTCGGAGAACATAAGATACTTGGACCCGAGTTGGTGCAACAGAAAAAAGAAGTTGTGGAAGTCATCCAGAAAAGGTTAATTGCAGCACAAGATCATCAAAGAAAGTATGGAGATCAATCTAGAAAGGACATGGAATTCAAAGTAGGAGATCTAGTGTTACTAAACGTATCACCATGGAAAGGATTGTCTAGATTTGGAAAGAAGGGAAAGTTGAGTCCTAGATAAGTTGGACCTTTTGAAATTTTGAAATGTGTCGGCAAGGTAGCATACAAATTGGCGTTACCCTCACACATGGAGCATATTCACAATGTCTTTCACGTATCGATGCTTAAGTATAATCCAAACTCTAGGCATGTAATTAAGTATGAGCCGATAGAACTTCAGGAAGATTTATCGTATGTAGAGAATCCAATAGAGATTCTAGAAAAGAAATAAAAGGTATTGAGAAATAAAGTTGTAAAGTTAGTAAGAGTGTTGTGGCGAAACCCAAAGGTCGAAGAGTTAACCTGGGAGTTAGAAAGTGATATGCGAGAAAAGTACCCTAATCTGTTTACTTAGGAGATTCTGAGGACAGAATCCTTTTAAGGGGGGAAGGATGTAATATCCGGGATATCGCGTGTAATTATTTTATCAATAAATGATTATTATGTGATTATTATGTGAATTATCTTTTGATTGATATTGATATTTAGATGTTTAAATGTGATAAAAGGTGAATAAGTTAATTTTATTATGTCCAGAATAAAATATAGATAATTGTGATATTTTTATGGTAATTTTTGGATTGTTATATGATTTATAAATGATTTATAGATTTAATAATTATTTTCTGTATAATTACATAACTATTTTATAAAAACCGGGAATCGTCCAACTTCAACCGTTTTTACATTTTTAGAACCCGAAACTCTTCAGAAAAATCCCTCATAACCTAATCTGATAATTCTGAACATTTTCCGTGTTTTGATTTTTTCGATCTGGATTACGGTTTGACTCGTACGCGTCACGACGCAAAATTTCTGATACGATAATCATTTCGATAAAACAACAAAACCCGTATTCTCGAAAGACGGGATAATATTACATTATTTTCATATTAAGTGTTTTATAAGAAGCCCAGTTTGGATAATTATCCAATACGGGTATCAAATCAGATCGTTTTTGCAGTTACTTAGCGGCTAAGTAACTTAGTTATCGATCCAATACGATCCAAAACGTACTAATATTCCATAAATATAAATAGACCCTTTTCTTATTTCATTTTATTCGTATAATCATAATCAATCAGTAAAAATATAGAATTTACAGAGAAACCCCTAATTATTCGTTACATTCTTGAGAATCAAACTCACAAACGAAGGCGTTATCGAACTCCGATTCGGGCGTGCTATATATCAAATCAAAACTCTCGAAGAGTTCTTTCTGAATCAATCAACCATTCTAGTGCAGAAATCAAGGTGATTTTCTTATTTATTTATTTTAATTCAAATTATTTAATAATTAAAATATGATTTTTTGTTCTTGATGTTGTTTGTGTGATTTGATGCTTGAATCATGTAGATCTTTTCTACCTGGTCATTTTGGTATATTATATGATGAATTTGGAGTTCAATAACATATAGAAATTTAGGTTTGATTCTTGGATTGTTAAATTAGGGTTTAAATCGTTCGAATGTTCTTAATCAAATTTGGGACTTTTAATTTCTTTGATTTTGGGCTTAATTGAAAGGTATCAGCTTATAGATCGTTCGAAAACAAGTCGATTCATGTAATTAACTTCTCTGTTGGAAGCCGGAATCGACCCGCCGGAAAAGCACGAAGCTTCGCTGGCGTTAATGGCGATTTCGCCGGACTTCTACTTCTGAAGATATTCTGCTACAGGTTCGGCCATATCCCTGCTATGACTTTAAACAAACCCCCTTTAAAACACGAGCAAAATCACGAAGTTTGGAGGGAAATCGAAGCTCGCCGAAAAATTTCCCCGGTCGCCGGATTCTACAGTTCATCCGGCTGGGTTATGGGTCTCTTCCCGACCCGTTTTTCGATTTAACAGACCCGGTTTTGATCTGTAAAAACCAAATCTGATTACTTAAAACTTGTTTCTGATTTTTGTTTTAAAAATAAATCAAAAACTAATTTCTTTTATTCTGAAATTTCTTTTAATTATTAATTTAATTCCAAATATTTATTTAATTATTTTAAATTTAGAAAATTGTTTTTTTAATTAATTATTTATTTCAAAGTAAATCTGATTTTTTTTATTAATTAATTTTATTTAGTTTTTAAGTATTTTAATTAATCAATTAATCTGATATTAATTGATTAATTAATTAATTAATTTAGTTAATTATTAATTAATTTTAATTGATTTAATTATTTATTTGATTTAAAAATTTTGAAAAATAGTTTCGAGTTTTAAAATATTACTTTAAATTATTTTCAAGACTCGATAATTATTATTAAATTATTTTAAAGTCAGATTCGGGTGTTCGAACCCTATTAATCAATTATAAAATGATTCGGAGACTTGTTTTAATTCCGAAAAATATTTAAAAATTGGTATTAAATACTTGGAAAATCATTTCAACCCCGAATCTTCTTAGAATAATTATTATAATTGAATATCTTACATGCTATGTGTTATACGTGATCTGATTGTTGTATAATATGATTGTATGTGCATTGTTTGACGGATTTATTCTTAATTTTTAATCCGTACGTCGGATTTGGGTGAAACAAAGGGTAGATAGAAGTTTGTAACGAATAGGATGAGATGAGAAGTAGTTTTGATGAGTACATGTAATGTCTAACAGAGGAAGCGAGGCGTAGAAAGGGAAAGAAAGTGGTCAGTAAGTGGGAACCAATTGACGAGTGCAAGTAAAGTAAAAGCGAATTGATAAGGCAAGTGCTTCTAAACTTTCTTGTAATATATTACAAGTACTTTTGAATTCTCTTCATTATGTTGCAATTATTCCAAATAGTTCTTATTCTATATTTTAAGTACTTTGAAGTACTTAACCCTAAACCCTGATTCTTATTGATCTTGAGCCGCAAGCCTGATTTGTTGTAAACCACTGATTGTTGAATTCTTGGATACAAACCACACCTATATGATACTACTCCACAAATACATATCCACCACATAATGATTCTTGATATGAGATTGCTTCACATACCAACCCTTATGCCTTGTATAACAGAAGATCGATCCTTGTAACCCTTGAATCCCTGGTCTTCTACTTTCTGATTCTTTCCTTGATTGAAATCCAATCTTTATGATTTCCTTGTTATACCTTCATGGAATTATATATCACCCTATGCTTCAAGATAAATGTTGTTTATAATTCAGCGTATTGATTTACATTGCTTATCTTATTGTGATTCTGGAATTGGATTGTTTTTAAATATGGACCAGATTCGTGGTCGGACCAGATTCGTGGTCATAATAGGCCAATGTGTTCCTTGGATCCAGTATATAGAGCAAAGCTGGGAGCCTTGCTCGGGGTTAGTGCGTGACTGATCAGCAACCTAACCTTGGTTTTTTTTAAATGAAAGTTAATATCCATATCTAATCAGTTCTTATCAGGAAACTTGATTTCTTATATCATTTTAATTGATCATTGTTTAATCTCACTGTTATCATTATGACTTGATGAGCTCGTTAGCTTACTCTTGCAAATCTGTTTATATTCTTTTCTAGTGAAATAGGAAACTGGTGGTAGCGAGGATCCCCAGACAAGTGCGCGAGCTAGGGTTCCAGGTTGAAATGGAATAAGTTAGCATATGATGTTTGGCTTAGTTTGTGTTGATAGTTTGTAATAAATTTTACTTCAGTTGTAAGATAAATAAACTGGAATTTGGTATGTTTGTAATATAAATAAGGTAGTGGCTTGTGGGCATACTTTGAACTGTTGTGATATGTGGGATATGGTAAGTACGGTCATTACATATATATTACTTTCTTAAACAGCTTTATATGGTGTGTGTGTGTGTGTGTACGTTATGGACCCCAAACTTCTGACCCGGGTTTGGAAAGCGCCACATAAAGGCCTTCTTGTGAATTTGAATCTGAGTCACAATTGACCTGATATAAAAACTCTATATACATCTCTCATGGCACGACAGTAGCATGCAATTAGAATATGCAAGTTTCTTTAATAAAGAAAAAATATACCTTTAATGGAAAAATGCGGGGATGAAAATTTGCAACAACCTTATTGGATCTTCGAACTTCATGATTTTTGTGGTTTCAACAACACCGTTGAACTATTGTTTTTGTCATTTTAACTTTGTCTTTTTTTTATTTCAGGATTTAAGTTTGTATTCTATCAGAAGTATCTTGAATAACATCAAATCCGAAAGTGAGATTTTTAGAAGGAAGTGGCAAAAGTGATCATGAAAGATAATTTTCAGAATTATATTCAAAATTTTGTCTTGAATCATAAATAGTCTGAGACTTTATTAAAGCTTAATTAGAGAAGAGGGATAAAGGAGAGAATCGGGAAATATGGAAGTTTAGAGGAAAGATAGAGATAATAAAGTACAAGACATGTATTGTAAATAATTAGTATACTTAAAATTGATTAGGGTAATTAGATAGAGTGATTAGGTGAGGTGCAAGTAATAAAATAATTAGATATAAACTTCTTAAAATTTATAAAATTTTCTATTTTTGAAAATGTAAAGAAATGCGAGTGAAATCCCAAGAAGGAAATTTTAAACTATTAGCTGGGATAGAGGGAGTAATTTGTTGGGTAAATATGATTACTCTACTCATAAATTTATAATACACGCATTAATGCATCGCACCTGATACACATCCATAGTCTATTGCACCTGGACCGCTTCATTTCGAGGATAATACAAGGTTAACATTTATGTGATACACATCGCCAAATAGTTCAATGATAATTATAATCAAGTTGGGATTGTAATCATAGACCATTGTGTCCGCAAGATCAAAAGAATGTCAGGGATAATGTGAGGTATCTCTCCCCTTCTTATACAACTATGGGCACTACACCTTGGCCTCAAACAAACATGTATCATAAACTGCGAACTTTAAGACAAAAGATTGTTACCCGTATTAAAAAGTGGTTCACCTAGTTGGTAGGGGTGATAGGGCTAGTCTTCGGGTGTGTTAGAAGAAATTGATGATATCAGTATTTAAACTATTAGAGTTTATTGATCAGCATTTGATATCAGAGTTTGACAGAGGTGACGTCATCAGCATTTACCATCAATATTTTTTAATCAGTATTTGACATCAACATTTAGTCACATCAGTAATTGTCGAGCTGGAAATCAGGAGATATCAAAGGAGGAAATATTTGTAGAGATATGTCGGTGTAGGACTTTACTTTTTATAGCAATCAATAGATGGATATGTATTAGGATTCCTTATTATATTGTATTAGGATTCCTTATTGATTGTGTAACTGTGCAGTATATAAGCACATATTAGGTTTACACATGATGTGTTCAAACATTGTTATATTATTCACGTAACCTAGTAGCTCTCAAGGATATTCGTTCAACCTTTGAGAGAGTACTGTAATCAGTTTTTTTATATCAATAATAAAAACTATTCTTTCAATTAAGTCTATTATTTTGATTTGATTGTTTAACTGTATTCACCCCCCCTGAGTTGATTAAAGGCCTAACAATTGGTATCAGAGCTTGCTGTTGATACACAAACAGTTTAAGATCCAAAGAAAAATCTTTAATGGCAGATAAAGAAGCTCGACAAAATCCCCCACCTCCACCAACCACAAATCAAATCGGCCTGGACATGAGTAGATATCAGGCTATCAAAGTTCCAATCCTGAAGATTCATGAATATCCAATCTGGAAAGTGAAGATGGCCATGTGTCTGGAAGCAACAAATCTTGAATATCTAAACATGATTTATGATGGTCCTCAAAGGCCAGTGAATGTTGGATTTTAAACGCAGCGGGGGCATGGAAAAACACTTTTACACATATAAAATCCAAATAAAAGCATACAGATCATGAATAAAAATTCGAGGGATCGAATCTAACCTTTAAAAATAATTCGGAGACAACGATCAGAGATCCTTAGCAGTTGCTCCTCAAGTGTGAAGCACTCCACCGGTATCCACCAAGAAAACGATGTTAAGGAGGAGGAAGGAGGTGGAGAGAATTGGGTTTTCCAAACTTTTTGGGTTTTGTGTGGGTTAGAATAAAATTAGGGTCTATAATAGTGTATTTATAGGCAAAATTTTCAGCTGAAATTTTCCCATAAATATTATTATTATTATCCCATTTATTATTCTCATTAATAATTAAAACACCTTTTAATCATTAATCATTTTTCTAAACACTTTAGAAATAATTCTCTCTCTTGATTTAATTTCCAAAAATTAAATCCTTTAATTAATAATATTAAGAACTTTTCTTAATTAATTTATAATCAATTAAATCTCATTTAATCAATTATTAAATTTGCCAATTAATTATTTATTTCACAAATAAATAATTATTAGCCATTATTAATTAATTCCTCCACCATTAAATCATTCTCTTTTTATGGTGTGACCCTGTAGGTTCAATATTAAGTCGGTAGTAGAAATAAATAATAATAAAACTATTTTATCATTATTTATATAAATTCTCTAATTTATTAAATATGATTAATTAATTAATCACATTTATTCTACATCGTGAGGGATACTTCTCAGCATATCGCAACTATCCGGATAATATGAATTCACTGCTTAGAATACCAAGAACCTATTCAGTGAATAGTTACCGTACAATAAACTCCTTCTACCCTACAATGTCCCGATTAAATACAAGGCATGGATCTCGTGGCAAGCCTATCTAATTCAATCACTTGCTTACCATTTACTATGCGTAGTTCTATGCAAATTAGAAACTCATTTCTAATTTCATTCACTCTGGCCAGAGATTCTTGAACTAGCATAAGTGGATCAGCCTTGAACATTCGCTTCCTTCACTGGAAGGGGTAGATCCTTTATTGATCATACACTATCTTCGTGTACAAATTCCTATACCCAGAAGAGCCCTAATAATTTTCCCTGGAGACTAAGAACTAAACCAAAGCATAGTTCAGTGTACACAAGATGACTATGATGACCTCAAGTCTAAGGATACTTGTACAACTATCACTATGTGAACAACTGCTGACACGTGAGTGAACTCCATCAGTTGTTCAGCTGTGCGAGTCATGTTCAGTGAACTTATTCTATAATAAGCACCTACATACTAGCTATAGTGTCACCACATAAATGTCTATGAGAACAGACATCCTTCATAATGAAGCAAGCATAGTATGTACCGATCTTTGCGGATTATTAATTACCAGTTAGTAATCCTATGACCAGGAACTATTTAAGTTTAGAGTTATCATCTTTTTAGGTCTCACTATTATGATCTCATCATAATTCATAAAAAGCTTTACTCTAAACTATGGTATATCTTATTTAAACACTTAAATAGATAAAGCCCGTGATAAAAACAAAACAAGTCTTTTATTAATATCAATGAAATCAAAACAGATTACATAAAAGTTATTCCTAAATCCTTATACATGATTGGACTTAGGACATATTCCTTTCAATCTCCCACTTGTACTAAAGCCAATCACTCTGGTATCTAATACACATCTTGTCTTTATAACGATCAAAGTGACTTTCATAAAGTAGCTTTGTGAGTGGGTCTGCTATGTTGTTATGTGTGTCAACTCCAATTCAATACAATACAAGAAATGTTACCGCACTCCCACTAACCCTTTTGTAGACCCATGGTTCATCTTTGTTTTTGATAAAATCAAACTCTTTGATTGTCTCATCAAAACGAATGTTCCATCTTTCGAGAAGCTTGCATTAAACCACATATGGTTCACAGCAGCTTACACACTAGGTTTTCATTTCTCTTGGAAAGAAAACCATCTGGCCATTTGCCAGATTTCATAGTCGTAGTAAGCAGCAATCGCAAGCAAAATCCGAACTGATTTTAACAGGGCTACAGGTAAAAGGTTTCATCAAAGTCAATCCATTGCCTTTGTTTGAATCCTTTTGCCACAAGCCTGTCCTTATAGGTCTCCACTTGACCATCTGCTATAATCTATCTTTTGTATACCGTATACATAGATTCCATTCTGGATTTCATGGCACTATGTCATTTCTCTGAGTCAACACTACTCATAGCCTCATTATAGGTCACAGGGTCGTCATCATCAATGATTGACAACTCATTGTCATTCTCAATGACAAGGCCATAATACCTCTCAGATTAGCGAGACACTCTCCCTGATCTATGAATGGGCTGTTCCACAAAAGGTTGTTTAGTCAGAACAGGTGTTTCCACTTGATCCGTAGTAGTTTGTGCTTCTTGAACTTCATCAAGTTCAATTTTGCTCCCACTGTTTCCTTCAAGGATAAACTCCTTTTCCAAGAAGGTAGCATGTCTGGAGATAAACACCCGATGATCGGTGTAAAAATAATACCCTAAAGTCTCTTTAGGATATCCCACAAAACCACATTTTACGGATCGATATTCCATCATATCTGGGTCAACTTTCTTGACATAAGCTGGACATCCCCAAATCTTAACGTGTTTAAGACTCAGTTTCCTTTCTTTCCATATCTCATACGAAGTTTGAGGAACAGATTTTGGAAGGCACCTTATTCAGTAAATATGCTGAGGTTTCCAATGCATAACCCCATAGGAATACTGGAAGATTTGCATAGCTCATCATGGACCGAACTATGTCTAACAAAGTTCGATATCTCCTTTCAGATACTAATCTGGAGGAGTCCACTGGGAGACTATACTATTTACTTTGAGATAATCCAGAAACTCTCCATTCAAGTATTCACCACCTTGATCTAATCGAAGAATTATAATACTATGTTTGGTTTGTTTCTCCACTTGATACTTATACTCTTTGAACTTTTCAAAGGCTTCAGACTTGTGTTTCATCAAACACATATCCGAATCTAGATCTATTATCCATGAAAGTAATGAAGTATGAAAATCCACCCATGGCTTGCGTAGACATTGGTCCACATACATCTGTGTGTACCATTCCTAGCAAATTTGCAGCCCTCTCTCCATGTCTACTAAATGGAGACTGCAATGCCACTATAAAGTGAGATTTTCATCATCCCTTTTCTTTTATTAGTTTGTTCAATCTAAAATAAATTATGTCACATACATACAGACCATTATTTAAAGTACCACGTCAATAAAGAATATTATCTCTAAGAATAGAACATTCATTATTCTCAATAATAAATGAAAAATCCAGCCAAGTCTAACATGGGAATAATATTCCTCACAATCGAGGGAACAAAATAACAATTATTTAAAACAATAGTCTTGCCCATAGGCATATGTAAATGAAATGATTCTACATCTTTAGCAGCAACTCTTGCTCCATTTCCATCATTAGAATCACCTCCTCTTCCTCAAGAGTCCTACTTCTCCTTGGTCCCTGCAACAAATTGCAGATTTGAGAACCACAGGCGGTATCTAATACCCAAGTAGAAATTTGATTTAATGACATATTCATTTCTATCATGAACATACCTGAATCAGAAGCGGTAGTCTCACTACCCTTCTTTTTCTTCAATTCTGCAAGGTAAACCTTGCAGTTCCTCTTCCAGTGCCCCACCTTGTTACAGTGAAAGCAAACAACTTTGCTCTTGGGGTCGTCAGCTTTTGGTGGAACCGGCATTTTCTCACCTACTTTCTTCTTCTTGGAAGGGTTCCTCTTCCTTTTCTTGGGATTGGAACCTTCACCAATTAGAAGAACAGAACTCTTCTTAGGGGGGAAATTCGATTCCGCAGTCTTCAACATGTTGTGGAGTTCAGGCAGGCTGACATCCAACTTATTCATGTGAAAGTTCACAACAAACTGCGAGAACGAACTCGGAAGCGATTGCAAGACCAAGTCTTGGCTCAGCTCCTCATCCATGGTAAAACCAAGTTGTCCAAGACGTTCAATCAAATTGATCATCTTAAGTACATGGTCATTCACAGATGATCCCTCAGACATCCTACAACCGAACAGCTCCTTCGATATCTCATATCGAGCTATCCTCCCTGCCACATCATACAACTCTTGTAGATGCATGAGGATAGTGTGAGCATCCATATGCTCATATTGCTTCTGTAGCTCAATGTTCATGGAAGCTAGCATGATGCATTGAGCAACATTTGCATCATCTATCCACTTATGATACACAACATGTTCATTATTATGTGCATCACTAGCAGGTTCAGTAGGCTTAGGTGAGTCAATCACGTATTCCAGCTTCTCAATCCTGAGAACAATTCTCAAGTTTCGAAGCCAGTCAGCATAATTAGGACCAGTCAATTTGTGAGCATCTAGTATGCTCCTGAGTGATAGTGCAGAAGACATAATGTATATTGTAAATCTGTAAATGATAAACACATAACAACACTTAGCAAATATTCGATTTCATTTCAAAACACTATATGAATCGGGTCTTTATTCATAAGTGGCTCCCACTAGTTTATCTAAATTTATTCAACCCCCTACGTGAAAAATTAAGCATTCATAATGCTAGTGGGAATAGGGATCCTACATTCCATCACACAACCTCGGCTGTGGCACGAAACGCCATGTAATGTTCAATAGGCAGACAACTCTTGTCAATTACATCTAATGTTATTCCCTAATCAAACTTTAGCCTCTTGAATTATTGAGTCACGGCAGTGGCACGACAAACTCAATATTCTAAGTCAAGTCTAACCCAACATTCTGTACAATTGAATCAGTCCCCAAAGGCCCACGGCTGTGGCACGTAACGACCTTTAGATTCTTATTCAATGTACACGTCTCTATGTAATAGACAAGTATTTCTTATTTCAAAATCAAAGCCCTCGGCTGTGGCACGAAACGACAATGATTCAAAAATAAGAACTACTTTCTATCATGTTGGAAGGCTATGACCGACACAAGCCCGTTGTATCATTGGCCAATTACTACTTGATATTATTTAATTTTAGAGGAATTATATTATGTTACAATCATAATCATATTATAAAGAAATTCTTCCTTTTAAATTAAATATTTCAAATCAATAATCAATAATCAGATGATTCCCAGATCGGGTGGAGCATTGTCAAGAGGCGTCACTTAATAACCCTTTCTTACAGATAGAAATCTGTTGTTGACAGAATCATCCTTTCTCTCATATCGAAAATTCATATTCAATTACGTGTTTCATAAACACAAGAATCTCATGATTATATTCATAATATTATTCTTAAGGTTATGAAACAATTTCACTATACTAGGTTATCTAACAAACGCCTTATGTTCATTTAAGTTCACCTCAATCTATCATCGCATGATAAACTAAGCATATATCACATATATCAACATGAATAAACATCAAGGTAGGCATGTTATATCATCTAGCATATAGAACTAAACATTATACATCTCTATGTATCACATGAAGCATTTAAAAGCAATTAAAACAGTTAAAAACAGCTTTAAAACACTTCATGGAAATATAAACAGTTCAAAACTTTTATATAAACTAAAATTGATCACTCCATTAGATCCGTCTCGGAAAAACGAATCCAACGGTATATTGCACGCCTAAAACGGAGTTACGAAACTCCCAGAAAATCAATTTTAAAATCAACAGACGGGCTGTAACGCATTACAGGAACGCGTTACAAGCCCTGTAACGCTTTCCGGTGATGCGTTACACCCCTTTTAAGCCATTAAAGGGTGTAACGCATTCCGTGAATGCGCCACAGGTGTGTAACGCATTCCCGGAATGCGTGACACCCCCTTTTTTTTTTGGTTTCAGCAGCCGCCGCTTTCTCGGTTGCCGTGCATGTCAGACCTTCTCTGTCAGCGTCTCCGTGCATTCAACAGACAACAGATGCATAACAGCAGATATACATATAACAGATGTATATACATACATACAATTCATATATATATAATTATTTAATTACAAGAACTTCAAAAATTCATAATAAAAAATCTATACATCCTAAAATTATGAAAAAAATACCCAGACGATCTACAACACTTGCAGAACCCAGATCAACATTCAAAATTATTCTGAGAAACGATTTCTCATCAGACAAAATTAAACCATGATATAACTTGTAAAAATCATAATTAATTCATACAAGCACATAAAATTCTGAATTTTTTACCACAGATCTATATGCATACAACTTATGCTCTGATACCATTGTTGGATTTTAAACGCAGCGGGGGCATGGAAAAACACTTTTACACATATAAAATCCAAATAAAAGCATACATATCATGAATAAAAATTCGAGGGATCGAATCTAACCTTTAAAAATAATTCGGAGACAACGATCAGAGATCCTTAGCAGTTGCTCCTCAAGTGTGAAGCACTCCACCGGTATCCACTAAGAAAACGATGTTAAGGAGGAGGAAGGAGGTGGAGAGAATTGGGTTTTCCAAACTTTTTGGGTTTTGTGTGGGTTAGAATAAAATTAGGGTCTATAATAGTGTATTTATAGGCAAAATATTCAGCTGAAATTTTCCCATAAATATTATTATTATTATCCCATTTATTATTCTCATTAATAATTAAAACACCTTTTAATCATTAATCCTTTTTCTAAACACTTTAGAAATAATTCTCTCTCTTGATTTAATTTCCAAAAATTAAATCCTTTAATTAATAATATTAAGAACTTTTCTTAATTAATTTATAATCAATTAAATCTCATTTAATCAATTATTAAATTTGCCAATTAATTATTTATTTCATAAATAAATAATTATTAGCCATTATTAATTAATTCCTCCACCATTAAATCATTCTCTTTTTATGGTGTGACCATGTAGGTTCAATATTAAGCCGGTAGTAGAAATAAATAATAATAAAACTATTTTATCATTATTTATATAAATTCTCTAATTTATTAAATATGATTAATTAATTAATCACATTTATTCTACATCGTGAGGGATACTTCTCAGCATATCGCGACTATCTGGATAATATGAATTCACTGCTTAGAATACCAAGAACCTATTCAGTGAATAGTTACCGTACAATAAACTCCTTCTACCCTACAATGTCCCGATTAAATACAAGGCATGGATCTCGTGTCAAGCCTATCTAATTCAAGCACTTGCTTACCATTTACTATGCGTAGTTCTATGCAAATTAGAAACTCATTTCTAATTTCATTCACTCTGGCCAGAGATTCTTGAACTAGCATAAGTGGATCAGCCTTGAACATTCGCTTCCTTCACTGGAAGGGGTAGATCCTTTATTGATCATACACTATCTTCGTGTACAAATTCCTATACCCAGAAGAGCCCTAATAATTGTCCCTGGAGACTAAGAACTAAACCAAAGCATAGTTCAGTGTACACAAGATGACTATGATGACCTCAAGTCTAAGGATACTTGTACAACTATCACTATGTGAATAACTGCTGACACGTGAGTGAACTCCATCTGTTGTTCAGCTGTGCGAGTCATGTTCAGTGAACTTATTCTATAATAAGCACCTACATACTAGCTATAGTGTCACCACACAAATGTCTATGAGAACAGACATCCTTCATAATGAAGCAAGCATAGTATGTACCGATCTTTGCGGATTATTAATTACCAGTTAGTAATCCTATGACCAGGAACTATTTAAGTTTAGAGTTATCATCTTTTTAGGTCTCACTATTATGATCTCATCATAATCCATAAAAAGCTTTACTCTAAACTATGGTATATCTTATTTAAACACTTAAATAGATAAAGCCCGTAATAAAAACAAAACAAGTCTTTTATTAATATCAATGAAATCAAAACAGATTACATAAAAGTTATTCCTAAATCCTTATACATGATTGGACTTAGGACATATTCCTTTTAGTGAAGCTAGTTGTTGCTATTGTTGGCCAAGAGGAAAAGATGGTTGATAAAGAGAAGAAGGACTATTCTCCTGAGGATCTTTCATCTGTTATGAAAGATGCAAAAGTTAGACATATTTTGCATAGCAGTCTTGACAGTGTCATGTCCAATAGGGTCGTTAGATGTAAAACTGCCAAATAAAATTGAGACATTTGGAGGTCAAGTGTCAAGGCACCACTGCTATCAAGAAGAACAGAAGAATTATACTCACTCAGGAGTATGAACACTTTGACTCAAAAGCTAATGAGTCTTTGAATGAAATTTTTGACAGGTTTCAAAAGCTGATAAATGACAGGTCACTGGTTAATAAAGAGTATGATCCAGAAGATTCTAACTTGAAGTTTCTTGTTGCACTCCCTGAAAAGTGGGACTTAAAATTCACATTAATTAGGGACAACTATGATCTTGATGAATCATCTCTAGATGAGATCTATGGTATGTTGAAGACTCATGAACTGGAGATGGAGCAAAAAAGCAAGAGGAAAGGGCCTAGAACAAGACATGTTGCACTCAAGGTTAAAGAAAAACCAAGAGAGAAAGTTGGGAGAAAAATTAACTCCAAAGGCAAAGTTATGATTACAATGTCTGATATTGAGTCATCAAACTCTGATAATGCCTCAAACTCTGAAAGTGAATCAAATATTGAAAGTGATTATGGAAATGATGATGATATTCAACAAATGGCTGCTCTATTGGTTAAAAGCTTCAAGAGGATAGTCTATAAATACTTCAAGAAGGGAAAAAGGTTTTTCAGGAAGGGCTCCTGCTCCTCAAATACTGATAGGAGGAATTACATAAGAAACTCTGATGATAAGGAGTCAAAATCTGGGAAATATGACAAATCAAAGACAAAATGCTACAACTGTGATGTAGTTGGACACTTTGTAGCTGATTGCAGGAAGCCAAAGGCTGAGAAGAAACAAGCCTTGATTACCAAGAAGAAGAACTGAAATGATATATCAGTATCAGATGAAGGTGTAAACTATGCTTTCATGGCAAATACTGATAGTGAGGCTGGGACTACTGAGATGGTACCTCAAACTACACTTGCTTTTGATACTGATGATATCTGTAAACTAAGGCTATTTCTTAAAATACTGAATTTTAGTTATAGGGATCAAACACTTGAAAATGCTAGGATTAGAACTGAAAATTTTGACCTTAAGAAAATAAATGATCACCTAGAAGCTGAGTTGATTTTCATGCTAGAAACTTAAAAGGAAAGATATGATGTTTTGTATGTTAAGGAAAAACTATTAGAAAAACATGCTTATCTAGAAAAGGAATTAGCTAAAGAAAGAAAGGTCATTAAGCTTTGGAATATTTCAGGAAATACAACTCAGAGTTTTAATAGAATATGGCTACTGGGGATCAGGATTAGGATATGCTGATAAAACTAATTCTGATAAGTTAAATCAAAAAGAAACTGAGAAAATTAAACCAATAACTACTAATAAGAAGGTAAAACTGAACAAGTCTCAGTTAAGATCTATCAAGTTTAATTTAAGTGATGATGTTGTTAAATCAGTAAATGAAAAAGCGTCAACATTAGCATCTAAGTCAAACTTAAAAACTGATAAGTGTGAACAAGTTCACACCAAGTCAGTAAATGTTGGTTTAATGACTCAAAAACAGCTTAAGCAAAAGATGGAGGAAGTCAAAATAAAAAACAAGGAGAAACAACCTAGAAAGAACAGAAATGGGAAAGTATGTGTCAATAAGGAGAAAAAATAAAAACTCATTCATAATACACCTAGAAAGGTATGTTTTAACTGTGATAGTGCTAATTATCTTGATGTTGCTTGCAGGAAGAATAAAGGGATAAACAATGTTCCTCCAAAGTCAGAGTTTAGGAATAGAACAATTAGACATAAACCACAGAATACATGTTTTCATTGTGGTAGTGTTTGCATTCAATTTACACATGTAAAGAGTATCACAGTTTATACTATGATTATTATGAACTGAAACCCTCTTTAAATAAATCAAAAGTTATTACTACATGTGTAAACTCTGATATTAAGAATGTTAGCATAAACTCTCATTCAAAGTCTTATGCAGCAAATGTTAACAAACTTAAAAAGGCCAAAAGATCCAAGCAAGTCTGGGTCCTTAACAAAACTAATTAATTATTTCTCTAGTCTTGGACAGTGGATATTCAGGACACATGGCTGAAAATAAATCCTTGCTATCAGATATTAAGGAGGAGGTTGGCCCAGATATTTCTTATTAAGATGGCAACCTAGGAAAGATTTTGGGATATGGCAAAATCAAACTTGAAATGTCATCATTGAAAATGTAGCTCTAATTTCAGGACTCAAGCATAATCTGACCAGTGTGAGTAAAATCTGTGACAGAGGTTACCATGTGACTTTTTATGAAGAACATTATGAAATTGTCAGTAAATTAGATGGCAAGGTTGCAATGACTGGTTATAGACATGGTAACTTACATTAAGCCATCGTCTCCAAAAATTATGATAACTCTGAAATATGTCTACTTAGTAGAGCATCTGTGGGAGATAGCTGGAACTGGTATAAAAGATTTCTCATCTCAATTTCAACAACATCAATGAACTTGTGAGAGGATTGCCCAATGTAGTATTTACTCTTGATGGCTTATATAACTCATGCCAGAAAGCCAAATTAAGGAAATCATCTTGCAAGAGTAAAACTGAATCATCAATTCTTGAACCATATCACTTACTTTATATTGATCTTTTTGGTCCATTAAATGTAATGTCCATTGCAAATAACAGGTATGCACTTGTAATTGTCGATGAGTATACAAGGTACACATGGGTGTATTTTCTACACACCAAGGATGAGACACCATCTAATATTATTGATCATGTAAGGGAACTGAAAAAAGGATCAACTCACAAAGTAAAGATCATTAGAAGTGACAATGGAACTGAATTCAAGAACAACACTATGGAAGAATTCTACAAATACAAGGGGATCAAACATGAATTCTCTGCCCCTGGAACTCCATAACAAAATGGAGTTATTAAAAGAAAGAATAGAACTCTCATAGAAGTTGTAAGGACCATGCTTGAAGAAGCAAAATTGCCAACCTACTTCTGGGATGAGGTTGTGCAAACTGCATGCTTCACACAAAATGCAACATTGATAAACAAGCATGGCAAAACACCATTTGAGATGGTGAAGGGAAAGAATATAAATTTGAAGTACTTTCACATATTTGGTTGCAAATTTTTTGTTCTCAAAATTCATCCTGAACAACTTACAAAATTTGATCTAAAAGATGATGAAGGCATTTTTGTTGGATATCCACTGTCAACAAAAGTTTTCAGAGTTTATAATCTGAGAACAAGCATGGTCATGAAATCTATTCATGTATCTTTTGATGACAAGAAGATTACAAGTCTAGAAGATGTAGATGACCATGAAAAGTTGAGATTTGAAAATAAAGTACCATATGTTAAATAGTTTAATCCTGATGATCTGATAAATCCCAATACTGCAAATCCAGTGTCACTCTAAACTTTGATGAGCCACATGTCAATGGAAATACTACAAATACCGAAGCACATATTGAGGGGGAGCAACATGATTCATATTAAGATTCAAATAATTCAAATCAAGAAACATCAGTAGATACTCTCCATCAGACTCTAATTCCTTAAATATTGATAAAGTAAATACTGATAATTCTGGAAATACTGATTCAGGGGAAGCTTCAAGAAATCATGATGGTACAAGGAAAATCCTGATAGTGGTGTCACGACCAGAAAAGCCACTCAAAATGAGTGTCTCTACCATTCTTTTCTATCTCAAATTGAACCTGATAAGTGGATTTTATATCTACTTGGAACGCTTCATTACAAGCTTAAGTTGGTATTTTGGACTCAAGTTATTGGTATTTTTGATATGTTTTTGTGCTATTGCATTTCAGGCATCAGTTAAACGAAGAAAAGAGATTTTCAAGGAAATATACTAAAAACAGCTACGAATTGGAAGCCTATACCATTCTCAAGTTGAATAGAATCTCGTTAGCTTCACGTGGATAGTTAAATCACATAATTCTGACGAGCAGAACTCAAGATACGGCCAAAAGAAGAATCAGCAGAAAAATCTAGAAACCCTACGCGGCCGCCCCCACTTTGCGCTAATTTGAGCACGGCCGCGCTGCCCTTTTTGCCCCAGAATCCTGTTTTGAGTGGAATTTGATGATTTTAAGAGTCCAAGTCCACTAGGGGCTTATATATAGTGATAAAAAGATGTTTTTCACAAGGAGACCAGGGAGAGCAATACGAAGACCTAGAAGATCACAAAACGACTACGGAGAAGAAGACTTTTCTTTTCTTTAATATAGTTGATACTTTTCTTTTCTTTTCTTTCTTTGAACCCTAGTACCCTTATATTGTTTATTATCATGTTTTCATTGGAACATATGGTGACAATGAGTTCAGTTATGAACTAATCTTTATCATGAGATTCTAACAGATTTACTTATGGATATCTATAGTTAATTTATTTCAATATCTTGGTGTGTGGTGATTCATTGATATCCTAGTATTGATTGTGCTTATTCGTCTTATGTGTGTAGCTAACATATAAGATAACATGTTAATCTCTATTGAAGCGAAAGTGAATATAAAGGTTCAGAACTTGCAATGATAGCATAGGTTCTTGTATAATTATTATGCATGATTCGTAGGTAATTTAACCATTTTACTTGCCCTATGTAATCACGATAGATAACTTGCGCATTAAACCTTTATGTTATCAAATTCTATAGACATATAGGGCCTCAATATAATTGGTGTCTATTTAGCTTCTATCTCTTTTATGGATGTCTGGTTAGTTGTCATCACAATTGCATGCCAAGGTTAAAAATAATGACTTTGGATGAAGTATTTAATGAAGTTAGAATCCCATATTTGTTGCATATAGTTAATTCAATCACTTTTATTCTTAGTTAATTACATGTTAGTTTAATCTTAGTTATAACATCTCAACTTGTTATTATCTTAGCATTGAGCGATAGCCATACCATTTTTGCATAGGTGGAAAAACTTAAGTTAACTAAAAAGATTCTCTATGGGTACGAATCTGATTTATATCTTAGACTACTTGTGAACGCGTATACTTGCATGTAATTTTAGCGTGTGTTTTCGCCCTAACAAGTTTTTGGCGCCGCTGTCGTGGACTCAGTGTTAATTTTTAGTTTATGTGCATGACATCAGTGGTCATTAAAGTTCACTGACTCGGACTCTCTTACTTACAAGGTTTACTTTAGTCGTGTATTTAAGGTACTCTAGTTATCATTGTAATGGGAGAACCATTAGCAAATCCGAAAGCTTAGATGGATTATTCTCAACCGAAGATCAATGACATTCAGTCTAGCATTGTCAGACCAGCCATCGCGGCTAATACTTTTAAAATCAAGGCTATCACGATTCAGATGGTACAGATTTCAGTCCAGTTTGGGGGTTCACCGACGGAATATCCCAATATGCACATTAGGGATTTCATCGATATCTGTGACACCTTCAAGTTCAATAATGTTTCCGAAGATGCTGTGAAAATGAGACTATTTCCATTCTCTCTGAGGGACAAGGCTAAGAGCTGGTTACACTCTCTACCAGCTGGTTCTATCACTACTTGGGAGGATCTTGCTTAAAAGTTTCTTACTAAATTCTTCCCTATGGCAAAAACGGATGCACTCAGGAATGCTCTTACTCAATTTACGCAGCAATTGGGAGAAACTCTATATAAAGCTTGGGAGCACTACAAGGAGATGCTTAGGAAGTGTCCTCGTTATGGCATGCCTGATTGAATGATCATCAATTATTTTACATTGGGTTGGGAGCATAATCTAGACCCATGCTTGATGAAGCATCAGGTGGAGCATTATGTGTAAAGAGCTATGAGGAAGCTTATTGTCTAATTGAACTGATGGCTACTAATGAATATCAGTATCCAACCCAGAGATTGCCACAGGGCAAGGTAGCAGGAGTTCTGGAAGTGGATACAGCTACATCTATCACTACTCAATTAAAGGCGTTGTCTTTGAAGATCGATTTTCCGGCTAACTATGGTGTTAATCAACCAGTGTTTATGAGCTGTGTGCAGGTTCACATGCGACGAAACAATGCGCTATATCTAGTGAATCAGCTCAATTTGTGAGCAACTTTCAGAGATCGCAGCAACCAGTTCCAGCCACTTATCATCCTGACAACTGGAATCATCGTAACTTCAGCTGGAGCAAAAATCAGAGTGCGATGCAACAGCCTTATCAGTAGTATGCAGCAAAGCAATTCAACCCTCCTAGTTTTTAACAACCGCAATATGCACCAAGACAACAACTCCAACTTCAACAACAAACTCATGGAGGTGCAGGTTTATCTTCGAATGAAAAATCTGAATTGGAGGAGTTGCGGCTTGTTAGGGCGAAAACACGCGCTAATATTCACGCAAGTATACGCGTTTGCAAGTAATATAGAATACTTTCTAGTTCGTTCCCTCAGAGACTCAGACTAATTTATTGTCTAATTAAACTCACTCACCAATGTATGATTACTTCTCAATGTTAAGATAATAACACTTAAAATTGTTGATCAAATATTAACTATAATTAACTACTTAATTAACCACTTAACTAACACTTCAAATTATCAATAATAAAACACTCATGAGATCACAACTTCATTATTACTTCCTTCTATAGCCATTGTTATTACCTTTAGCATGTGACAGTGATGATATTAATCGAATAACACAAAACTGATAAAAGCCAACTTTCATTGTACTAATACCATTCTACCAAACATCCACAATTAAGATAGAAGTTGAATAGTCATCAATTATGTTGAATTCCTATATGTCTACAGAAATTGACAACACAACGATTTAAGCACAAGTTATTCCTTTTGATTACATAGGGAAAATAAAACTGTTAGAGTTACCCACTAATCATGCACAACGTACATGAACCTATGCTAGCATGGCAAGTTTTAAATCTCAAGATCCACCGTCGCTTCACAAGAGATTAACACCCTATCTTATATGTTCGCGACGCACATAAGACGAATACGCACAACCAATACTAGATATCATGCAATCATCACACACTAAAGTATTAAACAATTAACTAAAGAATTCCATAATAAATCCGTTGTAACCCCATGATCACGATTAGCCAATAATAGAACTTATCGCCATCATGGGTTCATATGAAATCATGACAAACAACACAAGAAAATAATAACTACACTAATTATATTAAAACAGAGTACGTCACAAGAGTAAATAAGTCAAAGCAAGAAAACTAGCATCCAACGTTACAACGAAACAAGAATCACAAGAATATATGCTTCCTCTTCGTTGCGGTGTGCTAAATCGGTCTTCTTCCTTATCTCCTTTGCTTCTTGTGTAAAACACAATCTAAAACATAATCTCCTTAATACTCTCTATGAAAACGTCTCAAATCTACCTATATAATAGTCCCATAAAACTCAGATTACATAGAAGTTGGAAGCCACACAAAAGTAGAAGTCTAAAATAATTCAGCTTTTTCCCCGACCTTGCGTGGCCGCTCAGCATATCTGCGCGGGCGCGCAGGCTGCTGCGCGGCCGCTCAGCATTGCTGCGCGGGCGCGCAGGACCCTACTGGAAAAATTCCAAGCTTGCTCCGTTTCTTCACCGTAATCTTCCCATTCCTTTCCTCTCGCAATGGTGAACACATGCCAAGGCTTATTCTTGATGATTCCTCCCCCGAAATGCAACTAATACCCTGAAATGCATAAACACTAGAAAAACGCATCAAATACACAAAATACTTGATTTCAAGACACCAATTTAAGCCATTTTAAGACGTTCTAAGTGGTGTAAAATGCCACTTATCACACCCCCAAACTTAAATCGATGCTTGTCCTCAAGCGTCACAGACTCAAAAACAAATACAAATATGCATGAATGCAATCTATATGAAAATGCAACGATCCCCCTTACTATAATTAACCAACCAAATTGTTACCTCTCAACGAATGCAGTTAGACAACTAAAGATCAATAAACTCATGCAAACAGACATACAGCCAGAAACGTGGTGTGTGCCAATGCTTAACAGATATGCTTCGGAACTAGACCAATTACTATGACTAGACTATCTTCAAGGCAATCCTACGATTATACAAAGAATAAAAAATTCTAGGCACAAAGTGATATACAACACTACAAGAACTTTGGAGCTTACTACGGAATCGTGCTTTTTATTTACAACTTAAATGCTTATTTGACCGTGCAATGAGTGAGGTCCACAAAAGACTTATACAATGGTATCCATGTAACGAGCGTTAGGTTAGCGGATCCCAGACTCTAAAAGCCTTAGGTCACTAGGCACAAAGTCCCCTAAGAACTTAATAACTCGAATACCAAAGAGCCCACTCTTGATCAATTATGCAATTTTTTTTTATATAACTTCTGAGCAAGTGCGTTTTGCTCCATCTTACTCAACCCTAGACTACTCGCAACATAAGCGAGCCGGCTACTAGCCATTTGACGCCTAGCCACAACTAGCAACAACTTCCATATTTTTTTTTCTCCAAAAATTTTTCTTTTTCATGTTTTTATCACTAAGAACCTATAATCGAATTCTAAGCATAATAAATAGATTGACCTTGAAAACAACCAAATCATAACAACAATCTAGCCCTTACGCATTCTTTAAGACTTAGTGGACTTACAATTGTTTCTAGCATGCATATCAACCTACACAACTTAATATCACTTTAATGCTATCACTACACTCGCATCAATATCACAATTCAGTCGATAAATCATTGCAAAAGGGATCATAGTAAATGCATGAGCTACATGACATTCATAAAAAAAAACTATATGGCATAAATTATGCAACTATATGAACTAAACTATCATGAATATGCAACTAAATGACACACACACAATATTCCTTAACTACCACCCCCAAACTAAAAATCTTCACTGTCCTCAGTGAAAGTAGTAGAAAGGAACACAGGGTATACCTACTCGGAGTCATCATCATCATCACCCTCAGTGGGTGGAGTATCAGGCGGCGGGTATGCAGAGTCCTCACCAAAAACTGGCCACTGGATATCAGCTCCAAGGCCTCGAAAAGCAGTCCCTAACGCAAGGGTGAGCTCCTGAGCAAACCTGCTCTGCGTCTCATACATGGCATCCATCCACCGTGAAAGCCTCCTATACTGGGCATCACCCATCCCAGCACCCTCCTGAGCTCTCGACGAACCAGCCTCACCACGCCCTAGCCTAGCCATAGTAGTACCTCGTGCTGGACGCCCTCCTGGAAGACGATAACCCAGCCCATGCTCCTCAGGCTCACCACCGGTCCACTCCTGCATCCCATTCAGAGTGCCAGAATCTATCGGAGCTGCTGGCAACTGCAACTGCTCATGAGCCGGCCAGTTCACTCCCACTGCTCGGCATAGCTTCGTAACCGTGGATGCATAAGGGATGTTCATATGCTTTGCTCCCCTCAAAAACTTCAGAATTCCTTGGTAGATAAACTCACCAAGGTCCACATAGTATTCCTCATTCAGAATTCCCCACAACAGCTGTGCTCTCTCAACTGTGACCTCGTGTGCATGTGAAGAAGGCAAAATATTAGCACATATAAATACATTCCATGCACGGGCATACCTGTTCATGGCGATCGCCGGAAAGTGACGATACTCATTATTGGCTGGACTGCGGTTCCAAACTGTGCCCGGTCGACAGAGAGTCGCACAAATCAAATCCAAGTTAAAATCCTCAGAAGTCTTTTCATTCCAGTTCTCCTCCTCGGGCTTCCTCTCTCGCTGTCCAATCACACGGCGAATCGCCACAGGATGATAATCAACCGTCAACCCACGGACTACAGAAAACCCATTCTTTTCAGCCTTCGCGTTCGCGTAGAACTCGCGAACAACGCTCATCGGTACTGCTTCGGGTGACTCACAAAAAGCTATCCACCCCTTCTCTGCAATCATGGGCAACAACTCACCATCCCTCCCTGATGGTAAAAACCCCCTCTCTTTCAGAATCGGCTTCCCCAACAGCCTAGTGTACTCCTCCTCCGCAGCTCTGTCAGTTAACCGAGGTCTTGCAGCAGTACCCCTCGATGAATCAGCAGTAGGAACTGTGCTGCTGCTGTCAATAGTGCGTGCTCTCTTGGTTGCCATTGATTCGTGAATAAAAGTGTGTAAGAACTGATTCTTGATGTTTGTGAGAGGGTTTAAGTGTAGGAAGTTTTGTGAGAGATATGTAGGATAGGTGTATGTATATATAGGGTGTGGATTAGATTAGGGTTTGGGAATTAAGGGATAAAATGATGGGGTAGTGGGAATAATTCGTGGGTTTATGGGCTACAACTGTTTTTGTATTTTATTTTATTTTATTTTTTTTTTCTGAACTGTAAAAAAAAATTCTGGAACTCGACCCCTGCGCGGCCGCTCAGCATATCTGCGCGGGCGCGCAGAGGGTCTCTGGAAAAAAAAAAATTCAGCCCCTGTTTTCTGATTTTTTTGTGTTTTTGGATAGGTTATTAACTTCTAAGGGTTCCTGTAACAACAATTCATGGGTTGCCTCCCACGCAGAGCTTCTTTTTCGTCATTAGCTTGACGTTCCGTACCTTTCTCAAGTAGTCAACAAAATGGCACTAACCACCTCTCGGTTTGCCATGTCCCCATAGTAGTGCTTCAACCGCTGACCGTTAACCTTGAATGCTTGGTCCGAATCATTCTCAAAAATTTCCACCGCTCCATGTGGAAACACAGTTTTGACAATAAAAGGTCCAGACCATCTTGATTTCAACTTCCCAGGAAAAAGTCGGAGCCGAGAGTTGAATAACAGAACTTGTTGCCCTGGCACAAATAACTTAGGATGTAGGTTCCTATCGTGCCACCTCTTCACCTTTTCCTTATACATTTTGTTATTCTCGTACGCTTGAAGTCGAAATTCATCAAGTTCATTAAGCTGAAGCATTCTTTTCTTACCAGCTGCATCTAAATCCAGGTTCAATTTCTTCAATGCCCAGTAGGCTTTATGCTCAAGCTCCGCCGGTAGATGACATCCCTTACCGTACACCAACTGAAACGGTGACATCCCAAGTGGAGTTTTGTATGCTGTTCTGTAAGCCCAAACAGCTTCATCGAGCTTTAAAGACCAATCCTTCCTTGACGGACAAACAACCTTCTCTAGAATACGCTTTATCTCTCTGTTAGACACTTCCGCTTGACCATTTGTTTGCGGATGATAGGCAGTAGCTACTCGATGATTCACATTATAACGCTGCATCATAGAAGTGAACTTACGGTTGCAAAAATGCGATCCTTCATCACTTATGATTACCCGAGGCGTTCCAAACCTTGTGAAAATTTGCTTATGAAGAAAATTTAGTACTACCTTTGCATCATTTGTCGGTAAAGCTTTAACTTCGACCCATTTTGAGACATAATCGACTGCCAGCAAGATGTACTGATTACTGCAAGACGAGATAAAAGGCCCCATGAAATCGATTCCCCACATATCAAAGACCTCGACTTCAAGCATCACATTTAATGGCATCTCATCCTTCCTTAACAAATTTCCCACTCTTTGGCAACGATCACACCTTAAAACAAACTGATGAGCATCCTTGAACAAAGTAGGCCAGAAAAAACCTGCTTGCAGAATACGAACTGCCGTCTTCTCACCTCCATAGTGTCCACCATAAACCGTGGAATGGCAGTCTCGTAATATCCCCTCCGTCTCACAGAATGGGATACATCTCCTGATGATCTGGTCAGCTCCCTGTCTAAACAAATATGGTTCATCCCACATATACCACTTCACCTCATGCAGAAACTTCTTCTTTTGAGCGGATGTCAAATTAAGAGGCATTATATTGCTGACGAGATAGTTTACAATATCTACAAACCATGGTTCTTCCTCCTGAATTGCAAACAACTGCTCATCCGGAAAAGATTCATTGATTAACGTCCTATCTTGTAAAGTAGAATCGGGATTCTCCAACCTAGAGAGATGGTCAGCTACTTGATTCTCAGTACCTTTTCTATCTTTGATCTCTAACTCAAATTCCTGAAGTAAAAGCACCCAACGAATGAGTCTCGGCTTCGAATCCTTCTTAGAAACCAGATAGCGAATAGCTGCATGATCAGTGAATACTGTTACTTTCGTACCAAGCAGATAAGATCGAAATTTCTCAAAGCCAAAGACTATAGCCAAAAGCTCCTTCTCAGTAGTGGTGTAGTTCAATTGGGCCCCATTTAAAGTCTTACTCGCATAGTAGACCACATGGAAGATATTTTTCTTGCGCTGTCCCAGAACTGCACCTACCGCATAATCACTCGCATCACACATGTAACACCCCCAGATCCGGGGTCGGGGATCCGGGTAGTCACGAGTTCCATTTCCCTTAATAACACCCAATCTTAATAATTACTCAACTACTCTGTATTGTGACCCCACAATAAACACACACACCACACGTTATAGTCTCAGAGATGAACATCCAAAAATAACCACAAGTCTTTGAATCCACAATTTAAAAGTTATTACAACCCAAAATGATTACTTGATAAATTTACAGTTAATTGCCATTATCTGCCACAAGTTATAATTATACATAATTGATTCTCAAAAGTAGATGGTCTGATCTATAATAGATCTACCTCTGCAGCTATAGCAGCTACAACATCAACGGGAAGACGCGGGACGCTTCCCACGCGCTTGCGCTGGGTCTGCTGGAGTCTGGCCATCTTTCCTAACTGTTGTTGTGTGATGAAGAAATAAAGCAAGGGTGAGCAGCAAGCCCACCAAAATAATATGTATAATGATTAATAGTATATGAGCCTACTCATAATACTCATGAAAGTCTTGGTCAAAAGAAATGAACCAAGTTTGATATCTTAATGCGATGAAGTCGCAAAATATTCAGTATATATACATATATACTTTTCAAAATATTGGAAGTCCTCTTCCATGCATAATATACACAAAGTCCCAGTGTATAACTGTATAAAAAATATCGTTGCAAGGTGATCTCATATATCTAACCTTGTCTCAATGTTTTTCTGAAAGTCTTTGTCATTCGTAAGATAATCATTTACTAGATATAAGTTTAAAAGATAAAGTTACAAGATACTCCAATATACTTATATCTTTTCCAAATACTACTTGAACTACCACCGTTCAAGTTATAATTAGTTCAAAAGTTCATCACATAGATGAGACTACAAGATAATACTTGAATAGATTCAACCTTTAAAATATCATCAAAATAAAATGAAGTTATGAGATACTTCATTTGATGTAAACATCATTTTGAAAACTTGACCCTGCCAACACTCAACAATCGCCCAACCGTAGCCTTTCTATCGAAGTGCTCTGGGTAGTGTTGCAGAAATTATCCAATTGGATGATGAACTCATTACGGGAGTTTGCCGCGCCAGGAAGACCACTTACGATGATCAGTCGTAGTAGTACAACCCCACCATTTTCTACATGTAGAGGAGAACCTGTCGGATTTACTTGTCAACCGAACACTGAACTCCTAAGGAATGGACCGCCTTAGCGGAACTTCCAGGCCATTTGGGCCAATATAATAAGGCTGGGCCGGCGCTACTCGGCCACTTACGCCACTCCTAGTTCAGATGAAATCCATGACTCTGAAACGTAAAGCTCGTCCCCACTTTCCCCAAGTAGAAACTTGTTGATACGGCTCCACCAAGAGGTCGTATCTATTTGGAAAGGAGAACTCACCGATATTTCCCAGGCGATGCCTGTTAATGGATTAACTTATTCCAAGAATTTTACTTCCCGAGTGTTGGGTAAGTAATCAATTCATTTAACAAAACAGCAACCTTGTTGCGAATATAAAACACACCACAGAGCCGGATCCCTCAGGTTTTGAGCGAGTATTTAAATCCCCTTCGAAAGGAGGATCTTAAATATATAAAAAAATGAGTTTTGGGATCCGCTCTAACTTTTAAAAATCATTTTGAAGACTCGCAAAACATTTTTAAGAATGTTTGGAGTGAAGCTGATTTAATGAAGTAAATCAGTCCCCAGAATATTTAGAAAATGACTGAATATTATTATTTAAATAATATTCCCATAAAGAATAATCTTTATAAAAATAATTGAAGTAGAAGTATTAAAACTTATACTTGAAACGAGTATTAAATAACCAAAGATATACTTATATGAAAGTATTATCTTTATTTGAATAATCGAAAATAAGTTTGATTATTGACACCTTATTCTTTAATAAAATAAAGAATATACCTCAGCAAATAATCGGAGTCATAGATCCTCAAATGAATATTCAAATAATATTCATTAAATAATATAAACTGAGTCATAAGCCCTCGAATGAATATTCAAATAATATTCAATAAATAATATAAAAGAGTCATAAGCCCTCGAATGAATATTCAAATAATATTCAGATAAATAAATAAAAGGAGTCATAAGCCCTCGAATGAATATTCAAATAATATTCAGATAAATAAATAAAAGGAGTCATAAGTCCCCGAATGAATATTCAAAATAATATTCATTTAATATAAAGGAGTCATACGCCTTCGAATAATATTCAAAATAATATTCAATAATAAAATAAAGTTAAAGTTATCGAATAAACCTTATTCGATTAATAGTTTTAAAAACTATATCCATATATATATATATATAATATACTCGGGAACATCGACTCCCGGTTTAGAAATATGTTCACCTTTTATCCCCTATACTAAGGGTATACGCAACTACTTGCTTATTTCTAGCATAGGTATTATGCAACTATAAGCATTGAAATCAACATATAGATAACCAGATTATGAAACAGACATGCATATATACCATATCAGCATGCTCCAATATATCGCAAAATTTGCTAATAACAATCATGCAATATCACAAGATAATGCATATACATATATTTACATCACAACAACAGTATAACGGGTAGAAAACTTGCCTGAGCGACTGGGGGTTACGAATGGCTCGGGACGAGTCTGGTAACCTATAAGCAACAAGTAAGTTGGAATTAAACCAAAGTCACTTATAAATCTATACTCTAACCGACTCAGACTCTAACGCTCGTTTTGCGCTTAACGATTTACTTAAGTCGCTCGAGTACCCTCGGCTCCACCATTTTTAATAATTTACCCATTACGAGTTTTAAGGCGATTCTTTCGCGAGTGTCTTATCAACTGCCTAACACACTCTACATAAATGTTTCATTCTCCAATTAGTCATTTAAGGGCCTTAACCAAGGTTTCAAAGTAAGGCGAGGGGTAAAGGTTCGTTCGCGAAACACCGTTACGTAAAACGGTCGTTTCTCCTAAACCGTACATCGGATTCAAGCAAACCACATATCAAAACGAAGCTTGAAACATAACCTATCTAAGCATGGAAGTGGTTAGTTTATAGAAGTGGGTGTTCGGGTCCAACAGTTAATCACAAAACAGTTTATAGAAAATCGGGCATTACGACGGCTATAACCTAACGATTTCCAAAGTTTAAACTACACCAAATCATCACCAATTCAACAACAATCCAACATCCATCAACATCAAACTAAACCCATTCATCTAAGCACTATTATCATCCAAACAAACCAAACTTAAAACTAAGGGTTCAAGAGTTTATACCTTCCTTGGAGAGTGGGTAGTCACTAACAAGCCTCTAGGAACCTTGATCTATGCTTAATCAACCTTAAGCTTTCATGAAAATCAAGAAAATCAAAGTAAGTTACTATTCACTACTATTCATCATCATCTTTGATGAGTGGATTAGCTATGCAAACCATGGAATCTTGATCTTAAACTCATGGTATAACTAAGTTATGAAATATAGGATCCAAGGAAACAAACCTTGTAATTTTCCATGGCCTAGAACTTGAGTTTTGAAAATCTATTTCTTTATTTCTTGAAAAGGCCGAATGGAAGAAGAAAGAAATGGGGGAGAGATTTTGCTTGCTTGTCTTGCCTTGATATTTGTGCAAAGAATGCATGGTTGTGGTTAATTATTGGCTAAATATCTTGTTTTCACTTGCTTATGTCATTGCTTGCATCACTACTTTGCCACATGTCTCATTCTTGTGGTGTGATGATGTCACCTTGCTTCTAACCACATGTTTTAGCTTATATTAGAAGCTTCCTTCTCATGTTACTTGCATGTGCTTGCCCCTTGGACGTTTATTTGTTTTACGGTTCGCTTAACTCTCTTTCTCGTTGATCGTTTGAGGAATCGTACCCGGGATCTTATTACTTGGGTTCCCTTAACCTTTCTCAATACATTATATTCCTTTTTATAATCCTCTCTTATAATCCTTGAATTTAAATCCCTTTAATCATGTTACCTTATACTCAATTCTTTCGGTATCTGGTGGATTTTCGAGAAAAATCAAAGTGTTCGGAATTGGATTCTGACGATCTTTACATACACTTATTTACTTTATGGAATACTAATACGATCTTAGAATATCCATAACAGAACCCCTACATAGTGTGGCATGAAAAGTTTTCTCATTCAGCAAAAACACTATTCATAAGGGTTTCAAAAATTTCCAAAAATTGGGGTTATTACAGTCTCCCCTCCTTAAAAGGATTCCGTCCCGGAATCAAATAGAAAATGAATAGGGATACTCTCTTAGCATTGCACTTTCTAACTCTCGAGTAAATTTTCCCACATTGTGGTTCTACCACCAAACTCTGACTAGTTTGATAACCCTTCTCCTAAGCACTTGTCCCTTTTCGATCTATAACCCTTCCTGGTTGCTCCATATAGGTTACGTCTGGTTGCATGTCTATGCACTCATATGCCCCTATTTATCTGGCATCCGAATTACATTTTCTTAACATTGATACGTGGAACACGTTATGAACTTGCTACATATTCGGGGGTAGGGCTAGCTCATATGCTATCTTCCCAATATGTCTTAATATATCCAAGGGTCCAACAATTCGTGGACTTAGCTTCCCTTTCTTTCCGAACCTCATCCTTCCTTTCCAAGGGAATACCTATAACAACACTAGGTCCCCTACTTCCTATTCTTTGTCCTTTCGTGTCAAATCAACATACTTCTTATGTCCATCTTGGGCTACTACCAGCCGTCCTCTGATTAAATCTATTAAATCCTTGGTCCTTTGGACCACTGCTGGTCTGAACATCTTGCGCTCTACAACTTCATTCTAACATAAGGGAGATCGACGTTATCTTCCCTCAAGGATCTCATAAGACGACATCTCGATACCTGACATACGATCTATTGTCGTAAGAAAACTCAATCCGTGTTAAGTGATCATTCCAAATTCTTTCAAGTCTATTGCACAGACTCTCATTATAGCTTTAACATTAGAGCTTTTGCTTCTCAATACCCATTCTTTTCCAGTTCGTAATCACTACTACCTTCCGTTCCTAATATTATACTGGTTATACTTTTGCTCGTTAGTGTTCTATAACCTTTTAATAACCATGCCAACCTTAGTATCACGAATGTGTTTCCATTTCGAATACTACCATAACTTTATTACTCCTTTTTCAGCTGTTTCTATTTTCGAAAGCTTGATCCTTCATATAGAAGTAAAAGAATTTATTGAGAGATCACTATGATTATGAACACTTGTTATATCGCATTGTTAGTACAGAAGGTGGCCAGCCTTTAGTACTTGACAAGCAATTAAACAATAGCTGGTATCCTACTAGGCTTCTATCACACAGATAGATAGTCATTCGGCAATACCTCCCCTTTCTGGAAGGGTTGTTCTTCTCAGCTTACATGAAATGAAAAGAAGAGAAAAGAACGAATTGAAGAGAATTGTATATATGAAAAAATATACTGCCACAAAATATCTGGCTTGGAACCTACCTCTGAACTATAGAGGTTTGTCATAGGAGAACAAATCATATACGTATATAAATCAACATTAAGCATTATAGCCTCGTATTTCCCATGCCTAAATATTTTCGCTATCCCGTCCATCATTCTATGGACCCACACTCTTCCTCGAGCTTATACACAATCACCTTTGAAACTCCCTCGACATCGAAAATCGAATCTGGGATCTCATTCTAGACATCATCATTACTAGAATTTTATGCTTGCACCGCAACCTTCCTCGTATAATAATACGACTCTCTATTGATAAGAAAGAATAATTATTCACTAGGTAGATACTCTACTTAATTAGTCTATCAATGATAACTTATACACTACCACGACCCGATTAGTGGTACTCAATCTCAACACCCATTCCAATACAACTCTCACGGTTGTAATCAGCTCAATACTCGCAGAATCATTGCTGCCTTACTATGGTCCACCACTGACCTACTGTCGTCATTCATTTTCCATGAAGTCTTAATAGCTAACCATACGGAGTCCATACATGTCGTATCAAATCCTTCTAAGGAGGTAACATAATCACCATTCATGATTCATGGAGTACACTCCTGATCCTGACATACATACATGACATGAAGCATATAAAATTGCAGAAGAGTTTCAATCAAAGCACCGATAGCAGGTTAATACCATTCTTAATCATATGCCTTCAATAGAAGACTTAACTCAAAGGTTTGTTTGGTCCTTTTTGAAACATGGTCCTGGCTTATCTCAAGATAGGACCTTCTAAGATAGATAGCCCGTTCATGGCGATTACACAAATTAAACCTTTACCAACTACTATTACGGTTGGGTATTGCACAGTCATCAGAAGGAATGTCAATCTTTCAAATCATAATACAATCTTCACGGCTTTAACCATTATCATTGTATTCTCCTGGCACGAGCGCCGATAATTATCTTTTTTACCTTTAAAGTGTCGGCCACCTCTTTGGCCTTTCCTGATAGTAAAATTTCCTTACAGTCAATGTCATTTTAACCACCTCCAAATAATTTTCTATCTCATTTCAATCGCAGCTTATGTGAAGATGTTTTCTTTAAAGTCTGATGAGTAAAAATAAAAAAATTATCACCATTTTTCCATAAGTTATTGCCTCAGTCTTTAGAGGTTAATCACTGTCACGACTGACTTTTAATCATACTTAGAACATCTTTTACCTTAAGTCCTAATTTCCCTGAATAATTTTGACCATTACTGGTTCGATCCATACCTTCTCGTGGTTTAACACGTGCCTCACTTGGCATCATTATAATTACGTCATATTTCCTTTATCAACATTTCTATTCTTGAGAATTTTGAATATTACCTTTCTCCTTGTAAAATCTCTAAGGTTATCCTTGAATCGTTCCTCCTGTATTCCCTAGATACAGGGCATATCAAGATACCATTTATTAATACCAGAATCATTGTCTATATACTTCTGAAAAAATTTCTCCATTGATTCTTAAAGGTTGTTATTACCTTAATCCTTTCCAATTCATACTGTCAAAACTCATACTATCCCTAACTATCCCTATTAAGGGTTAAATGCCAACCTTTAGGCATTCCCCTAGGATTCGTTTTAAGTTACCGATGTTCTATCCTTAATTCCACCTTTAAAAAGGTACAAGCATCCTTCCATGGATAAATAAAGTCATATATCCCTGATAGATTATCATATTCATCATTCCCACCTCGATAGTCTATACCTAACTTCATAATAGCATCCTTATTCATATTGAGGTCAATCCATATGGCCTCCAAAAGATAACAACGGTTATCCGCTTGTCTTGCCTAATTTGGTAACGATAACAAGGATGTTCTGGAAGATATTGGTCGTGTTCAACGTGAACTTCTTCTTAATAATTCCTTATTTACTTTTATTGTTTCTCAACAGTCACCTCAATGTTGGGATATCTCTCATACCTGGCGTCTCCCTTTCTGGGTATCAAGCCACCGGTCTTACACTTCACATTCTTGAAGGTCACTTCCTTCATCCAATTTTCCTAATTTCTTACTTCCTTGTCTCCTCAGTCTATCCGCGTCTCATATTTAACCTTCGAACTATCTCAAGTTTTCCTCAAATCCTCCCAACTTACAGGGGATAAAATATATGTATCTCTTATGCCTTCACCCAACAATTTTAACTCATGGTGAATCACCCTCATCCTGACGATTACATACTTTTTCTATTTCTATTGCTACGAGTCTTTAGGGTTTCCTCATACCCAATTCCTTTATCATTCCTCAAACTCTATTGCCTTTATATTCCTTTCCACTTCAGTTTCTTTTTATTTTCCTTTCTTTTATCGTTATTTCATGGACCAACACAACATAAACATTGATTTCAAACATCCCGTCATTCTGGATTCGTGTCCTCAGAACGAATCTTGACAACTTTTACAACTTAGATTCATAATTTATCATACTCGTCTGCCTTTGTTCTAGCTCCAAAGCTTTTACACTATCTCCATAACCTTGGGAAGTACTTTCCCGAAAATAATTGTCTGAACTTAAATCAGTTTATTATAATCTCGTGCTCTGTGCCTTCCTTGGTCTTTCACCAGCGGGTGGTCTCTCTCTTAGGAGGGTAAGTGACAAAAATAGTCTTTCGTGATTCGTCAATCATTTAGAATCTCAAATGATTCCTCTATTTCCTTTAGCCAGGCTCTTGCCTCGACTGGGTCAGCTTGTTCCTTGGAACTCTGAGAGCTTAGCGACTTAGAGGTCCTGAAAGAATTTCACACCACATTGTTTCCTCAAGGTGGTGGTTGGGGATAATAGTCTAAGTTCTATCTAGACAGGTCCATGAATTGCCGTATAGGAGTACCGTCTCGGGTCTCCTTTCCTTACTCGACTTTCTGTTTCCTTAGTATGAAATGTTTCATCCTACTCCCCATAATTGGGGTCATCTTTTAATTTAAAATCCTCATTTTCCACTTCATCATGTTATGGGTTCCTTTTTGTCTTGGTGGCAACCTCCCTGACTATCACGTTCAGGGTTTGCTCTAACTCTTATTCCTCAAACTAGCTTTCATCTAAGATTTCATCTTTAAGCTCTTAAACATTTGGAACCCAAATTCTATGGGAATACCTCATTATTCCCTTATCATCTCTCTCGGTATTAATCTCATATCTATTTGTTGGCTCTCTGCCTTCATTCATCACTTTTACTGGCACAATATGTCCTTTTCCAATAATTCGGGTTGTATTGCTATCTCAAACAGCTTTTCGGTACCGGCTCCGGTTACCTTCACTACTATTTCCATTTTCTCAAAATCTCTTATAAACTCTCCAAAAGACATTATCATCTTGAGTCTCTCCTTTTTACTAAGGGCATCAGCCACCATATTGGCTTTTCCCGAATGATAAAGAATCTCCCAATCATAATTCTTGATTAGCTCTAACCGCCTCCTCTGGCGTATGTTGAGCTCTTTCTATGTAAAAATGTACTAGAGCACTTATGGCTTAGGTAATTCTCGCACTTCTCTCCATACAAGTAGTGCCTCCAATCTTTAGGGTAAACTATTGCCACGAGCCTAAGCTCATGAGCGGGGATATCGAATTTCATACTACCTTAATTGTCTTGACATGTACGCGATTACCTTACCGTGCTGCATAAGCACGCACCCTAAGCCCTTGTGCGAAGCGTCACTACACTTCACAAAATCTCCTTTTCCATCCGGCAACGCCAGCATAGGGGCCATCACCAACCTCTGCTTCAGTTTTTGAAAGCTGTTCTCGCATTTCTCTGTCCATTCGAACTTCTCAGTCTTACGAGTAAGCCGCGTTAAAGGGGCTACTATCTTTACAACTTGAACGAACCTCCGGTAGTGACCGGCCAATCCTACCTCTGGTAGTCGACCAAACCATGGTCATCAATTCATCAGTGGTCCTTTATCCAATCCTGTCAGGATCCTCCATGGGATCCTCCTCAACAACTATCCCTTCTAGGACAACATCCTCAACCGCTAAATCCTCAATATCAACATCGTCCGGTCCTGCATTAGGACACTCTATCGGATCCACAATCCGATCTCCAATTAGTAATAAAATATCATCGCGATGTTTCTCCTCAACCTCAGGGTTCGGAGTCCCGCTACCATATACGATAACGAACTACGCTCCTATCACGATATTTATAAGGATTCCCATAAGGGTTTTAACTGTCAGTACTACGTTAGGTAGCCCGACTATGAACTTGGCAAGAGTTCTTATTATCTTAGTGAACTTATTATCTTAACGTCCCATCATCTCTGAGGTTTATAACGCTTAGCTCTGATACCATTTCTGTAACACCCCCAGATCCGGGGTCGGGGATCCGGGTAGTCACGAGTTCCATTTCCCTTAATAACACCCAATCTTAATAATTACTCAACTACTCTGTATTGTGACCCCACAATAAACACACACACCACACGTTATAGTCTCAGAGATGAACATCCAAAAATAACCACAAGTCTTTGAATCCACAATTTAAAAGTTATTACAACCCAAAATGATTACTTGATAAATTTACAGTTAATTGCCATTATCTGCCACAAGTTATAATTATACATAATTGATTCTCAAAAGTAGATGGTCTGATCTATAATAGATCTACCTCTGCAGCTATAGCAGCTACAACATCAACGGGAAGACGCGGGACGCTTCCCACGCGCTTGCGCTGGGTCTGCTGGAGTCTGGCCATCTTTCCTAACTGTTGTTGTGTGATGAAGAAATAAAGCAAGGGTGAGCAGCAAGCCCACCAAAATAATATGTATAATGATTAATAGTATATGAGCCTACTCATAATACTCATGAAAGTCTTGGTCAAAAGAAATGAACCAAGTTTGATATCTTAATGCGATGAAGTCGCAAAATATTCAGTATATATACATATATACTTTTCAAAATATTGGAAGTCCTCTTCCATGCATAATATACACAAAGTCCCAGTGTATAACTGTATAAAAAATATCGTTGCAAGGTGATCTCATATATCTAACCTTGTCTCAATGTTTTTCTGAAAGTCTTTGTCATTCGTAAGATAATCATTTACTAGATATAAGTTTAAAAGATAAAGTTACAAGATACTCCAATATACTTATATCTTTTCCAAATACTACTTGAACTACCACCGTTCAAGTTATAATTAGTTCAAAAGTTCATCACATAGATGAGACTACAAGATAATACTTGAATAGATTCAACCTTTAAAATATCATCAAAATAAAATGAAGTTATGAGATACTTCATTTGATGTAAACATCATTTTGAAAACTTGACCCTGCCAACACTCAACAATCGCCCAACCGTAGCCTTTCTATCGAAGTGCTCTGGGTAGTGTTGCAGAAATTATCCAATTGGATGATGAACTCATTACGGGAGTTTGCCGCGCCAGGAAGACCACTTACGATGATCAGTCGTAGTAGTACAACCCCACCATTTTCTACATGTAGAGGAGAACCTGTCGGATTTACTTGTCAACCGAACACTGAACTCCTAAGGAATGGACCGCCTTAGCGGAACTTCCAGGCCATTTGGGCCAATATAATAAGGTTGGGCCGGCGCTACTCGGCCACTTACGCCACTCCTAGTTCAGATGAAATCCATGACTCTGAAACGTAAAGCTCGTCCCCACTTTCCCCAAGTAGAAACTTGTTGATACGGCTCCACCAAGAGGTCGTATCTATTTGGAAAGGAGAACTCACCGATATTTCCCAGGCGATGCCTGTTAATGGATTAACTTATTCCAAGAATTTTACTTCCCGAGTGTTGGGTAAGTAATCAATTCATTTAACAAAACAGCAACCTTGTTGCGAATATAAAACACACCACAGAGCCGGATCCCTCAGGTTTTGAGCGAGTATTTAAATCCCCTTCGAAAGGAGGATCTTAAATATATAAAAAAATGAGTTTTGGGATCCGCTCTAACTTTTAAAAATCATTTTGAAGACTCGCAAAACATTTTTAAGAATGTTTGGAGTGAAGCTGATTTAATGAAGTAAATCAGTCCCCAGAATATTTAGAAAATGACTGAATATTATTATTTAAATAATATTCCCATAAAGAATAATCTTTATAAAAATAATTGAAGTAGAAGTATTAAAACTTATACTTGAAACGAGTATTAAATAACCAAAGATATACTTATATGAAAGTATTATCTTTATTTGAATAATCGAAAATAAGTTTGATTATTGACACCTTATTCTTTAATAAAATAAAGAATATACCTCAGCAAATAATCGGAGTCATAGATCCTCAAATGAATATTCAAATAATATTCATTAAATAATATAAACTGAGTCATAAGCCCTCGAATGAATATTCAAATAATATTCAATAAATAATATAAAAGAGTCATAAGCCCTCGAATGAATATTCAAATAATATTCAGATAAATAAATAAAAGGAGTCATAAGCCCTCGAATGAATATTCAAATAATATTCAGATAAATAAATAAAAGGAGTCATAAGTCCCCGAATGAATATTCAAAATAATATTCATTTAATATAAAGGAGTCATACGCCTTCGAATAATATTCAAAATAATATTCAATAATAAAATAAAGTTAAAGTTATCGAATAAACCTTATTCGATTAATAGTTTTAAAAACTATATCCATATATATATATATATATATATAATATACTCGGGAACATCGACTCCCGGTTTAGAAATATGTTCACCTTTTATCCCCTATACTAAGGGTATACGCAACTACTTGCTTATTTCTAGCATAGGTATTATGCAACTATAAGCATTGAAATCAACATATAGATAACCAGATTATGAAACAGACATGCATATATACCATATCAGCATGCTCCAATATATCGCAAAATTTGCTAATAACAATCATGCAATATCACAAGATAATGCATATACATATATTTACATCACAACAACAGTATAACGGGTAGAAAACTTGCCTGAGCGACTGGGGGTTACGAATGGCTCGGGACGAGTCTGGTAACCTATAAGCAACAAGTAAGTTGGAATTAAACCAAAGTCACTTATAAATCTATACTCTAACCGACTCAGACTCTAACGCTCGTTTTGCGCTTAACGATTTACTTAAGTCGCTCGAGTACCCTCGGCTCCACCATTTTTAATAATTTACCCATTACGAGTTTTAAGGCGATTCTTTCGCGAGTGTCTTATCAACTGCCTAACACACTCTACATAAATGTTTCATTCTCCAATTAGTCATTTAAGGGCCTTAACCAAGGTTTCAAAGTAAGGCGAGGGGTAAAGGTTCGTTCGCGAAACACCGTTACGTAAAACGGTCGTTTCTCCTAAACCGTACATCGGATTCAAGCAAACCACATATCAAAACGAAGCTTGAAACATAACCTATCTAAGCATGGAAGTGGTTAGTTTATAGAAGTGGGTGTTCGGGTCCAACAGTTAATCACAAAACAGTTTATAGAAAATCGGGCATTACGACGGCTATAACCTAACGATTTCCAAAGTTTAAACTACACCAAATCATCACCAATTCAACAACAATCCAACATCCATCAACATCAAACTAAACCCATTCATCTAAGCACTATTATCATCCAAACAAACCAAACTTAAAACTAAGGGTTCAAGAGTTTATACCTTCCTTGGAGAGTGGGTAGTCACTAACAAGCCTCTAGGAACCTTGATCTATGCTTAATCAACCTTAAGCTTTCATGAAAATCAAGAAAATCAAAGTAAGTTACTATTCACTACTATTCATCATCATCTTTGATGAGTGGATTAGCTATGCAAACCATGGAATCTTGATCTTAAACTCATGGTATAACTAAGTTATGAAATATAGGATCCAAGGAAACAAACCTTGTAATTTTCCATGGCCTAGAACTTGAGTTTTGAAAATCTATTTCTTTATTTCTTGAAAAGGCCGAATGGAAGAAGAAAGAAATGGGGGAGAGATTTTGCTTGCTTGTCTTGCCTTGATATTTGTGCAAAGAATGCATGGTTGTGGTTAATTATTGGCTAAATATCTTGTTTTCACTTGCTTATGTCATTGCTTGCATCACTACTTTGCCACATGTCTCATTCTTGTGGTGTGATGATGTCACCTTGCTTCTAACCACATGTTTTAGCTTATATTAGAAGCTTCCTTCTCATGTTACTTGCATGTGCTTGCCCCTTGGACGTTTATTTGTTTTACGGTTCGCTTAACTCTCTTTCTCGTTGATCGTTTGAGGAATCGTACCCGGGATCTTATTACTTGGGTTCCCTTAACCTTTCTCAATACATTATATTCCTTTTTATAATCCTCTCTTATAATCATTGAATTTAAATCCCTTTAATCATGTTACCTTATACTCAATTCTTTCGGTATCTGGTGGATTTTCGAGAAAAATCAAAGTGTTCGGAATTGGATTCTGACGATCTTTACATACACTTATTTACTTTATGGAATACTAATACGATCTTAGAATATCCATAACAGAACCCCTACATAGTGTGGCATGAAAAGTTTTCTCATTCAGCAAAAACACTATTCATAAGGGTTTCAAAAATTTCCAAAAATTGGGGTTATTACAACACATTATCTCAAACAGTTCTGTCCAATCTGGTGCTGTAATAACTGGTGCAGTGATCAAACTCTTCTTGAGAGTCTCGAATGCTGCCAAACATTCATCATCAAATTTGAAAGGCACATCTTTCTCAAGCAAATTGCACAACGGCTTAGATATCTTTAAAAAGTCCTTGATGAATCGCCGATAAAAACCCGCATGACCAAGAAAACTACGGATTCCTTTCACAGAATTGGGTGGGGGAAGATTTTCAATGACTCCCACCTTGGCCTTGTCCACCTCCAGACCCTTGCTAGAGACCTTATGCCCAAGGATAATGCCTTCACGCACCATAAAATGACATTTCTCCCAATTAAGTACCAAATTAGTTTCCACGCATCTTTTGAGTACGGCGCGCAGATTATTCAAACATTCATCATATGAGTGTCCAAAGACGGAAAAGTCATCCATGAACACTTCGACGTTATTTCCAATCATGTCAGAGAATACAGCCATCATACATCTCTGAAAGGTGGCCGGGGCGCCACATAACCCAAACGAAACTCTACGAAAAGCAAATGTGCCAAATGGACAAGTGAAGGTAGTCTTTTTATGATCCTCTGGTGCAATACAAATCTGATTATACCCGGAATAACCATCCAGAAGACAAAAATACTCATGTCCCGCCAATCTGTCAAGCATTTGATCAATAAATGGAAGAGGAAAGTGATCCTTCCTTGTGGCTTTGTTCAATTTCCTATAATCCATGCATACTCTCCATCCTGTAACTGTTCGAGTAGGGATGAGCTCATTCTTTTCATTTGCGACCACAGTGATACCTCCTTTCTTAGGTACATATTGTACGGGGCTCACCCACGAGCTGTCAGAAATAGGATAAATGATGCCTGCATCTAGCCATTTCAGAATTTCTTTCTTCACCACCTCCTTCATGATGGGATTCAGTCTTCGTTGTTGTTCCACAGTTGGCTTACTACCTTCCTCTAGCAGAATTTTATGCATACAATATGAAGGACTTATCCTCTTGATGTCTGCTATGGTCCATCCTATAGCCGATTTGAATTCTCTCAAAATCCTTAAGAGCTTGTCTTCCTCACTACCTGAAAGGTCAGCTGAAATAATAACAGGTAACGTAGATGAATCACCTAAAAAAGCATACCTCAAGTGTTCAGGTAATGGTTTGAGCTCCAAGGTAGGTGCTTCCTCTATTGATGGTTTGAGCTTCCCTTCAGCGTTCTTGAGGTCAGAAGTACCAAGAGATTCAAATGGTATGTCCAGCTTTCGCTTCTAGGGAGAAGCGTTCAGATATTGTAATTGCTCGTTGCTATCTTCATCATCACTGTCAAATTCCCCCACTAAGGCCTTTTCTAATGCATCAGACATTAGCATGTGCTCGAGTTCCGAAGTAACCGCGGAATCAATCACATCCACTTTTAAGCACTCCTCATCTTCTGTAGGGAATTTCATTGCCTTGAATACGTTGAAGGTCATATCCTGATCTTGGACCCGCATAGTAAGTTCCCCTTTTTGCACATCTATCAAGGTACGGCCAGTAGCCAAGAAAGGCCTCCCCAAGATTATGGGAATCTTCTTATCTTCCTCAAAATCCAGAATAACAAAATCTGCTGGAAAGAAGAGCTTATCCACCTTGACGAGCACATCCTCAACTATGCCCCTAGGGTAAGTAATGGAACGGTCCGCCAATTGTAGCGACATGTATGTGGGTTTTGGATCAGGCAGATCCAACTTTTTAAAGATCGATAACGGCATCATATTAATGCTTGCTCCCAAATCACAAAGGCACTTGTCAAAAGTTAGATTGCCAATGGTGCAAGGAATGGTGAAGCTTCCTGGATCTTTCAGTTTTGGCGGTAACTTTTGCTGCAGAACAGCGCTGCATTCTTCCGTGAGAGCAACGGTTTCAAGGTCATCCAGTTTCACCTTCCTTGAAAGAATAGTTTTCATGAACTTCGCATAACTAGGCATTTGTTCCAGAGTCTCAGCGAAAGGTATATTGATGTGAAGTTTCTTGAACACCTCCAGAAACTTCCCGAACTGTCTATCCAGCTTTTGTTGCTGCAATCTCTTAGGAAAAGGTGGTGGAGGATAGAGCTGTTTCTCCCCTGTATTAGCCTCAGGCAGAGTGTGTTCAACAGTAGTCTTCCTTGGTTCCGCCGCTTTCTCCTTTTGCTTAGATTCTTCATCTCTAACTTCAGCTTCGTCTTCTTTTGCCTTTTCAGCATCAGCTACTTTTCCAGACCTTAAGGTAATAGCCTTGACTTGCTCTTTAGCTTCCTTCCTGCCTGGTACTTCCGTGTCACTGGGAAGAGTGCCAGGTTGACGATTGAGCACTGCATTGGCTAATTGACCGATTTGATTTTCCAAGGTCTTGATAGAAACCGCCTGACTCTTGCACAACAACTTAAGTTCCTCAAAATCAACACTAGTAGGTGCAGCTGCACTTCCCTGTTGAGGATATGATTGCCTTGTAGCATACTGCTGTGGTTGCTGGAATCCAGGTGGGTTAAACTGTTTACTCACTCCTTGCTGATATGGTGGCTGAATAGCATTCTGATTATTCCCCCAGCTGAAATTTGGATGATTTCTGTTATTAGGATGATAGGTCACTGGCACAGGCTGCTGTTGTCGCTGATAATTATTCACATACTGGACAGATTCGTTGACAAGAGAACACTGATCCGTAGCATGAGAACCTGCACAAAGCTCACAAACCATAGCTATTTGATTAACTCCATACGTAGCCAAAGAATCGACCTTCATTGATAGCGCTTGGAGCTGGGCTGCAATAGCGGTGGCTGCATCAACTTCCAGAATACCTGCTACCTTGTCGGACGTCATCCTCTGAGTTGGGTTTTGATGCTCATTTGCAGCCATCGTCTCTATAAGATTATACGCCTCAGTATAGCTTTTAGCCCATAAGGCTCCTCCAGCTGCTGGATCGAGCATGGGCCGAGATTGGGCCCCCAAACCATTATAAAAACCAGTGATCACCATCCAATCCGGCATTCCATGATATGGACATTTTCTCAACATTTCCTTGTAGCGTTCCCAAGCCTCGCACATAGATTCTGTAGGTTGCTGCGCAAACTGAGTAAGAGCACTCCTCATAGCAGCAGTCTTTGCCATTGGATAAAACTTCACCAGAAACTTTTGTGCAAGATCTTGCCACGTAGTGATGGACCCAGCTGGTTCAGAATGTAACCAGTCTTTAGCCTTATCCCTCAGTGAGAATGGGAAAAGCCTCAACTTGATAGCCTCATCAGTCACGCCATTATACTTAAAAGTGCTGCAGATCTCGACAAAATTCCTTATGTGCATGTTGGGGTCTTCAGTTGCCGCTCCTCCAAAAGAAACAGAATTCTGCACCATCTGAATAGTGCCCGGCTTGATTTCAAAGGTGTTAGCTTGAATAGCCGGATGAAGGATGCTTGACTGAATATCATCAATTTTAGGCCGAGAAAAATCCATAAGAGCTGGATCAGCTTGAACAATACGATCTCCCATGTTTACTGGTTCTTTCTGCTCAGCTCCTGAATCCGAATCCTCAAAATCTAACTTCTCCGGAATATCAAGAACTTCGTCTGTCTCCTCAGCTGTATCTAAAGTCCTCTTGCGAGCACGAGAACGAGTTTGCATAAACGCTTGCTAAAGTACCTGAAACACAACCGAAAAGAGTAAGTAACTACTACGTCCTAATCACTGAGTCCTAATGACCAATGATGGTAAGTACATAAACTAAACAAATACGCCGAGTCCCCGGCAGCGGCGCCAAAAACTTGTTAGGGCGAAAACACGCGCTAATATTCACGCAAGTATACGTGTTCGCAAGTAATATAGAATACTTTCTAGTTCGTTCCCTCAGAGACTCAGACTAATTTATTGTCTAATTAAACTCACTCACCAATGTATGATTACTTCTCAATGTTAAGATAATAACACTTAAAATTGTTGATCAAATATTAACTATAATTAACTACTTAATTAACCACTTAACTAACACTTCAAATTATCAATAATAAAATACTCATGAGATCACAACTTCATTATTACTTCCTTCTATAGCCATTGTTATTACCTTTAGCATGTGACAGTGATGATATTAATCGAATAACACAAAACTGATAAAAGCCAACTTTCATTGTACTAATACCATTCTACCAAACATCCACAATTAAGATAGAAGTTGAATAGTCATCAATTATGTTGAATTCCTATATGTCTACAGAAATTGACAACACAACGATTTAAGCACAAGTTATTCCTTTTGATTACATAGGGCAAATAAAACTGTTAGAGTTACCCACTAATCATGCACAACGTACATGAACCTATGCTAGCATGGCAAGTTCTAAATCTCAAGATCCACCGTCGCTTCACAAGAGATTAACACCCTATCTTATATGTTCGCGACGCACATAAGACGAATACGCACAACCAATACTAGATATCATGCAATCATCACACACTAAAGTATTAAACAATTAAATAAAGAATTCCATAATAAATCCGTTGTAACCCCATGATCACGATTAGCCCATAATAGAACTTATCGCCATCATGGGTTCATATGAAATCATGACAAACAACACAAGAAAATAATAACTACACTAATTATATTAAAACAGAGTACGTCACAAGAGTAAATAAGTCAAAGCAAGAAAACTAGCATCCAACGTTACAACGAAACAAGAATCACAAGAATATATGCTTCCTCTTCGTTGCGGTGTGCTAAATCGGTCTTCTTCCTTATCTCCTTTGCTTCTTGCGTAAAACACAATCTAAAACATAATCTCCTTAATACTCTCTATGAAAATGTCTCAAATCTACCTATATAATAGTCCCATAAAACTCAGATTACATAGAAGTTGGAAGCCACACAGAAGTAGAAGTCTAAAATAATTCAGCTTTTTCCCCGACCTTGCGCGGCCGCTCAGCATATCTGCGCGGGCGCACAGGCTGCTGCGCGGCCACTCAGCATTGCTGCGCGGGCACGCAGGACCCTACTGGAAAAATTCCAAGCTTGCTCCGTTTCTTCGCCGTAATCTGCCCATTCCTTTCCTCTCGCAATGGTGAACACATGCCAAGGCTTATTCTTGATGATTCCTCCCCCGAAATGCAACTAATACCCTGAAATGCATAAACACTAGAAAAACGCATCAAATACACAAAATACTTGATTTCAAGACACCAATTTAAGCCATTTTAAGACGTTCTAAGTGGTGTAAAATGCCACTTATCACGGCTTATGTGCAAAAACTAGGCTCTTATATGCCAAAGCCAGGCTGTTTTTATCAAGACACTGGAGAACCAAATAGGACAAATTGCTAAAGCCTTATTGAATTGACCATCAGGAATGCTTTCTAGTGATACAGAAGCCAATCCAGGTAAGAGGGAAGTTAACGAACAGGTGAATGCCATCACTTTTAGGTCTGGAAAGGTTGCAAGCCCCCGAATTCAGCAAGACGAAGAGTCTGAAAATTCTTTCCAGAATGCAGGTGCATCTACACCTTTGCCAAGTCCAGAAAATAAGATTGTAGCTGAAAAAGTGGTGTAGAAGGATGCTGAGGTGGAACTGAAGAAGAAAGCTGTGGAAAGCAATCCTCTTGAGGGTAATACAGGGGATAAACAGGTCTACCCACCTCCTCCATATCCTAAAAGGCTTCAAAAGCATAAGTTTGACAAGCAATTTGCTAAGTTTTTAGAAGTTTTCAAGAAGCTGCATATCAACATACCTTTTGCTGAAGCTCTAAAACAGATTTTGAGCTATGCTAAGTTTATGAAGCATATTCTATCTCGGAAGCTAAAACTTGAGGAGTTGGAAACCGTTGCTCTAACAGAAGAGTGTAGTGTTATGCTGCAACAGAAACTACCTTCTAAGCTTAAAGATCCAAGAAGCTTCACGATACCTTACACCATTGGCAATCTGTCATTCGACAAGTGTTTGTGTGACTTGGGAGCTAGCACCAATCTGATGCCCTAGACAGTTTTCAAGAAACTTGGACTACCTGATCCAAAACCTGTGAACATGTCTTTAAAGTTGGCTGATCATTCCATCACTTATTCGCGATGAGTAATGAAGGATATCTTGGTTAAGGTGGATAAGCTCATCTTCCTGGTAATTTTGTTATTCTAGACTTTGAGGAGGATAAGAAGATTCCCATTATCTTGGGAAGACCATTCTTGGCTAGAGGACGAACTATGATTGAAGTGAAAAAAGGAGAGCTTATGATGAAGGTTCAAAATCAGAAGGTCACTTTTAGTGTGTCCAAGGCAATAAAGTTACCCACGGATGAAGAGCAGTGCTTTAAAGTAGAGTGGGTCAACTCTGTCATGAATTCAGAGCTTGAGAAATTGCCAAAGTTAAATACCTTAGAGAGATCCTTATTAGGGGAATCAGTTATTGAAGATGAAGAAGGAGCAGAGCAACTACAGGTTTTGAATGCACCTCCGCGGAAGAGGAAGATGGATATGCGATTCGATTCTCTTGGGTTAGCAGAGCTGAAAATTTCTCAGAAGCGTTTTGAGCTGTCTATTGAAGACACTCCCACACTTGGGCTCAACTCGCTGCCAGATCATTTGAGTTATGCATTTTTAGGTGCACCCCATGACAAGGGCTTGGGATATATTTTTGATGATGTAGAGGGTGGCCGAACGGATCCTCCCGTGCCTATAGAGGGTTCTTCTCATGCGCAACAGGCAGTTGATAGGACTGGTGTTGGTGATGAGCAGTACAGGTGATTGACTAGGCGGGAGGCCATGCACGACATTCACAGTCATTTTGCTGCAGATTTGACACACACTCTCGGTACTATTGTCCGAGACACTGGTGTCGAGGTTGATTGGCCACTTGATCCTCCACCCAAATATGGTGATCCTCCCACTAACTAGGTATGCCTGAAATCCTTATTATTACCTTCAATAAGGACATTGAAAATTTTAAGTTTGGGGGTGATAGTTAAGCAATATTTGTGTGTGAGTTCATATAAACACATATTCATGATAGTCTAGTTCATATAGTTTGCATATTTGTCATGTAGTTATTTGTTTTGGTTTTTGTTTTGTGTATTTGTTATCATGTTAGTATGTTTCATATAGTTGCATTTGCATGCATTTAACATAATCCCTTAGGTTGAGCTATTTCTGATTGATAAGTTGATGTTAATTTGAGTGTAGTGATGACGAATAGACGGTTGTTTAAGTCTAATGAATTGATTTGCATGCCAGGAAAAAAATCACAAGTCTTATAGGTTTGATTTTGATCTAGATCATGATCGTATTTGTTTATTTGTTGAGATTTAATCATTTGTTTATATCTTGAATTTTTGGTAATTTGTAATGACGTAAAAACACTGATTTTTTAATTGGAGAAAAAAATTGGATATCAATGCTAGTTGTGGCTAGGCGTCAAATGTCTAGTAGCCGGCTCATATTTTATGAGTAGTCTAGGGTTGAATGAGATGGAGCGAAATGCACTCGTTCAAAAATGAAAAAAACAAAAGAAAAGAAAGAAAAGAAAAAGAAAAGAGTATGTGTTTATGCATAATTGATCAGAGTGAGCTCTTTAATAATCGAGTTATTAAGTTCTAGGGGACTTTGTGCCTAGTGACCTAAGGCTTTTATAGTCTGGGATCCGCTAACCTAACGCTCACTACATGGGTATTATTGGATAAATATTGTGGGACCTCATTCATTGCACGGTCAAATAAGCATCTTTGTTATGTGTTCAATAAAAGCGTGAATCCTTGTATAACTCTAGTAGGAAGGAGGTGTTGTGAGTCATTATGCGTTTAACGTCTATTCTATTTATAAACTTGTGATTCTTTTGATGGTAGATAAGTTATGGTTATTGATCTAGTTTTGAGAGTATATCTGTTAAGCATCCACATACGCACATTTCTGGTTTGCGAGTTGGTTTATGGGGCCTATTCGAACTCTGTTTTAAGTCGTTGCATTCTTAGAGGCATTCGTTTTTTGGTTGGTTATGGTTATTCTGAGGGGATCGATTGCATTATCATTTAGTTGCATTCACGTAATTGCATTCATGCATTAGATTTGTTTTATAGTTTTTGAGTCTTTTTATGCTTGAGAACAAGCATCGATTCAAGTTTGGGGGTTTGATAAGTGGATTTTATATCTACTTGGAACGCTTCATTACAAGCTTAAGTTGGTATTTTTGGATTCAAGTTGTTGGTATTTTTATATATTTTTATGTTATTGCATTTCAGGCATCAGTTAAAGGAAGAAAGGATATTTTCAAGGATTCTGAAAAGAGCTAATAATTGGAAGCCTAGTCCATTCTCAAGTTGAAGAAAATCTCGTTAGCTTCACGTGGGCAGTTGAATCTCCTAATTCTGACGAGCAGAACTCAAGATACGGTCAAAAGAAGAATCAGCAGAAAAATCCAGAAACCCTGCGCGGCCGCCCCAACTTCTTGCGCGCCAGTGCTGGTTTTCTGCCCACGCTGATTTGAGCGCGGCTGCGCCGCCCTTTTTTCCCCAGAATCCTGTTTTGAGTGGAATTTGATGATTTTAAGAGTCCAGGTCCACTAGTGTCTTATATATAGTGATAAAAAGATATTTTTAACAACAAGGAGACCAAGGAGAGCAATACGAAGACCTAGAAGAGCACAAGATGGCTACGGAGAAGAAAACTATTATTTTCTTTAATAGAGTTGATACTTGGATGCTTGTTTTCGATTTGTCTTTGAACCCCAGTACTCTAATATTATTTATTATCATGTTTTCATTAGAACCCATGGTGACGATGAGTTCAGTTATGAACTAATTGTTATCGTGGAATTCTAACGGATTTATTTATGGATTTCTATAGTTTATTTGTTTCAATATTTTGGTGTGTGGTTATTGATTGATATCCTAGTATTGGTTGTGCTTATTCGTCTTATGAGTGTAGCTAACATATAAGATAGCGTGTTAATCTCTATTGAAGCGAAAGTGAATATAGAGGTTTAGAACTTGCCATGCTAGCATAGGTTCATGTATAATTGTTATTCATGATTCGTAGGTAATTTTATCCATCTTACTTGCCCTATGTAATCATGATAGATAACTTGCGCATTAAACCTTTATGTTGTCAAATTCTATAGACATATAGGGTCTCAACATAATTGGTGTTTATTCAGCTTCTATCTCTTTAGTGGATGTCTAGTAGTAGGGTATTCGTACAACGAAAGTTGGCATTTACTAGTTTCGTGTTATCTGATTAGTTGTCATCACCATTGCATGCCAAGGTTAAGAACAATGACTTTGATTGAAGTATTTAATGAAGTTAGAATCCCATGTGTGTCCCATATAGTTAATTCAATCACTTTTATTCTTAGTTAATTGCATGTTAGTTTAATCTTAGTTATAACATCTCAACTTGTTATTGTCTTAGCATTGAGCGATAGCCATACCATTGTTGCATAGGTGCAAAATCTTAAGTTAACTAAAAGGAGTCTCTGTGGGTACGAATCTGATTTATATCTTATACTACTTGTGAACGCGTATACTTGCGTGTAATTTTATCGCGTGTTTTCGCCCTAACAGAACCCAAGAAAGTGAAAGAAGCTCTTCAAGATGCCAATTGGATCACAAGAATGCATGAGGATCTCATTGAATTTGAAAGGAACAAAGTTTGGACATTGGTACCAAGACCAAATAATAGATCAGTAGTTGGTACAAAGTTGGTGTTTAGAAAGAAGACCGACAGTGAGAGCATTATTACAAGGAATAAAGCAAGGCTGGTTGCAAAGGGTTATTCACGGCAAGAAGGAATTGATTATGATGAGACTTTTGCTCCAGTTGTAAGGCTTGAAGCAATCATAAATTTTCTAGCCTATGATGCTCACATGAAGTTCAAGGTGTTCCAAATGGATGTGAAGAGTGCATTTTTAAATGGTGAACTTAATGAGGAAGTTTATGTTGAACAACCTCTAGGGTTCATCGATCCAAAATATCCATATCATGTTTATAAGTTGGATAAGGCACTCTATAGACTAAAGCAAGTTCTAAGAGCATGTTATGAAACACTTGCTCAATTCTTATTAGAAAATGGTTTCAAAAGAGGTACAACTGATAAAACTCTATTTTATAAGTACCATGGTAAGGACCTATTGTTAGTTCAGATATATGTTAATGATATCATTTTTGATTCTACTAATGATAAACTCTGTGAGAGATTTGCCAAGGTAATGCAGTCAAGATATCAGATGATTATGATGGGAGAATTGAGTTATTTTCTGGGATTACAAGTCAAGCATCCTGAAGAAGAAATCTTTATCAATCAAGCAAAATATGCCAGAAATTTTCTCAAAAGGTTTGGAATGCAAGTCAGTTCAACTGCAACAACTCATATGGCCACTGCAACCAAGTTAAATTTAAATATTGGTTGATCAGTAGATATAACTAACTACAGAGGTATGATTGGCTCAATCCTATATTTGACTACTAGTAGACCTGATATCATGTATGCTACATGTCTGTGTGCAAGATTCCAAGCTATTCCAAGGAAACCACATATATTAGCTATGAAAAGAATTTTTAAATATCTCAAAGACACCTTGAATCTAAGATTATGGTATCCTAGAGATTCAGACTTTAAGCTAATTGGATATTCAGATGCTGATTTTGCAGGATGCAAAATAGACAAGAAAAGCACTTCAGGAAGCTGCCAATTTCTTGGCAGTGGATTTCCAAGAAACAAAAGTCAATTTTCCACTTCAACTAAAAAAGCTGGGTATATTGCTGCGAGAATCTGTTGTGCTGAAATTCTTTAGATGAAGAATCGGTTACTAGATTATGTGTTAGAATATTCTAAAATTCCTATATATTGTGATAATTAAAGTGCTATTGTAATGACAGAAAATCCAGTACAACTTTCTATGACTAAACAAATCAGCATAAGGTACAACTTCATAAGGGAACATGTGATGGAAGGTAAGATAGAATTGCACTTTGTGCCTATAGATCAGCAATTAGCAGATATCTTTACCAAACTACTTTGTGAATCCACTTTTAGAAGAATGGTGAATGAATTGGGAATGATTTCAGGATAATTCTCAAACACTGATGAATGAGTTATGATCTATAACAGTAAAATATGATTAGAGTGTGGTATTTTTTTTCAATATATCAATATTTCTTAAAGACTGGTAACTGTTTTAAACATCGATGACAAGTATACATGATATTTGTTACTAGCAATTAAAGTTGAATTTTAAATCATGATAGTTAAACTCTGATAGTAATTACATGATAAACTCTGATTGTATAGTTAAGTACTGATATTAGTCAAACTTTTGTTGACTGATAAGTCCTGACAGTAGTAAATTAAATACTGATAATGGTCAAACCCTGATTGACCGTTAAACTCTGATGACTTTTTGAATTTATTTAAAAATTTCATTAAAATAGTATTTTAATTTAAAATAGAGATGTAGAATAGTGGGTGATTTTATATAATTGATTACAAGTGTAAAACTCATGGCGTGTGTTTAGGAAAAATGTTTGAGTGTTTACACAACATTACCTTTTATAATTGTGCACGTATTTACTGCACATTAATACATGTTCCATGATTATTTTTCTGATCAATTACAACTTGCCACGTGTCCCACTAAGTTGAACTGTCTGTGTAAGATAGATTACATTGTTAAACAAAATCAATTTTTTGATTTTCAGTTATCGCTTTATAAATTTCTAATCACTTTTTTACTCTCTTAATATCTTTTTCTCTCTAAGTTAAACATTGATAACCTCATCAATTTTTAAGCTTTTTCTACACAGATCACTCATGGCGGTGCTACGTTTATCACCAACAACTACACTGCTATTCTTGATTCCACTGTGATAAATCCTGACTTTTATATCTTTCAGTATTTATTAAGATCCAGTGAAGTAGGTTATGCTCTTATGGAACCTACAAAAGTGTCTGGGGACCAGGTTCTCGCTATTTGGAGGACTGGTATTTATGATGATGGTAGTGCAAATGGTTCTCCAAGCATCATATTTGATTTTAATGAGAAGACAAAAGTTGTGACTCCTCAAGCAGTTAGGGAAGCTCTTCATCTCCTCACTCATGATTCTTACACCACTTTCGTTGGAGATGCTGAGATGAGGAGGTTCTTCACATAGATTGGCTATGATAAGGAAATGAAGAATATGAGACAGTTGAAAAGAAATGGTATAAGGAATGATTGGAAATTCTACTTCGACTGCATTACCAGGGCTTTCAACAATAAGTGCGCCAATTTTGAGGCACTTCCTACCATGACACAGCAAATTGGGTACTCTCTAATTCATGGTTCTAACTATGATTTTGGTAGAGTAGTACTTTATTTTATATGAGATAGATTAAAAGCTGATCCTATTATAGTTTACTCTTTTAGATTTTGTTAGTTAATTTTTAATCTTTTTTTCCCCAATACCCCAATCCCTGTTAATCAAATCATCTCAGTGTTTAAGCTCACAAAAAGGGCTTTCTATCATTTGATCTCTAAGGATAAGGAAGGATACCTTTGACTTATAGATTGCAAAATCTACAGATTTCTAATCTACATGCAATTACTGTTGGGAACCCCCCATGTGGCTAACCCAAGCACTACAACTCAAACACTTCCCCAAACACAATCCACCTCGGTGTCTCTCAAAAGGCATCTATTGTAAAAAGTAAGAATTTAGCAAAGTCTGATTCCCCTCAAGGATCAGTACTAGGGGCTTCTCCGAAGCCTCAGTAGCAAATTCTGATGCTCCTCAAGAGAACCCACGGGATATTATTGTCCAGTATGTTAGGCCTTATGGTCAAAGAGTTAGGCCTTATGGTCAGAGAGCACTCTTGAAGTTTGCACATGACACTTGTGCCAATGCAATTGCACAAGATGGATCCAAAGTACAAGTTTCTCCCTCTTCTAAATCTTTAAAAATTGTTAAGAGAAAGCTTATACTAGCTGAGTCAGAATCAGATGATGAGGACAATGCTGCATTATGATCAAAATTCAAGAAGTTAAATCTTGTTTCCACTCAGATTCAAGTTTTATTACCAACTGAGGAGGGCACAACAAATATTGATGATGTAACTACTGATTCAAGCCCTCAACAAAGGAGGAAGAAGTTGGTCAAGACTTATTTTGCTTAAAAAAGCCGAAGCTCAAATAAGAAATAGTTGAGGAGGGACAAGATACATTTGTTTCAGCAAAGCAAATTACTGATACTCGGGAAGATATAAATTTTGATACACCTGGCATAATTTCTGATTCTCTAGTGAAGCTAAAGAGAAGAGTGAGGGAAGTCACTCATGAGCAAGTTAAGAGGATAGCCAAGAGGTTACAGAAATAAGGAAAGTTTCATGGGTCAAGTACACAAGAACCTGCATCTCAAAGGGATGCAGCAGTTACTATAAACTCTGATCCAGTCCCACAAGAACCTATACCTCAAAGTGGTGTAGCAGACTATGAAGACATTGCACCTCTTGCTATGAAGTCAATCCAAGAATGGCATGATGTAGCCACTGCCAAAATCATAAGTGAGGTCTCAAAAGTCAAAGATTCTTGTATGATTGTTGAATCTCTTACCAACAAGAAGACAACCGGTTTGTAACTTGGAGCTTCACAGGAGTCTCATTCTGAATCTGAAGAGAGGAGTACACAAGAACCTGGGTTTCAAAGTAATCCAGCAACTCCTAAATATCCAGCCACACAAGAACCACTAACTCAAAGTGGTAGTGAAGGCTTGACTCCTGGTACAGTCATCTTGGCACTGGACACTGAATGAAGGATACATCCAACTTCAACATCAGCTGAAATTCTTTCAGTTCAACCTTTGGATGCTATCTTAGAAGCTGATCATTCAGAAGCACAAAGTATAAATACTGTTTCTTTATCATTATTTAATTTAAATACTGATACTGTTTTGTCATCTTTTACTAGTACTATAAATCATGATGGTATGATCATGTCTAGTCCTTTACAAAAGGGTACACATAGTCATGTGACCATAAACATCTCTTCTCTGCCACCTCCTATTTCTGTAGGACAAAATATTTGAGCCTTTCATGTGAGAATGATTGAAAAGATTTCGAGAAAAATAGAACTAAAGAGAGGCAGGATCCTTATCTGGCAAAAGGAGAGGTAGATGAGTGTCAGAATTTAGAAAATTCTTGTGAGGATACTCTCATGATTTAAAGTCATGAGATGAATGGAGTGAGAAGTAGTGAGTCTATTTTAGAAGAAAATAGATAATTAAGTGGTTCTTTCATTAATTTTGCAGGTGCTCAGAGTCATAAAGAAAGAGTTGCTGATATCCGGCCAGTAGTCCCTTAGTCTAACTCTGATGCACCAAATGCTGACAATTTCCCTGCAGGTCTAAGTACCGATACTTTCTTACAGTCCACTCATATTTCTATTATATCCACTGTAACTCTCCTTGTTCTTACCTACAGATTGGAAATTAGCAGATATCTTCACCAAACCACTTTGTGAAGACACATTTACAAGACTGGTGAATGAATTGGGAATAATTTCAGGACAATTCTCAAACACTGATGAATGAGTTGTGATCTGTAACAGGAAAATATGATCAGGGTGTGGGTTTTTTTCTATGTATCAATATTTCTTGAAGACTGATAACTATGTTAAATACTGATGCCATGTATACATGTTATTTGTTACTTGCAATTGAAGTTGAGTTTTAAATCCTAATAGTTAAACTTTGATAGTAGTTGCATGATAAACTTTGATTGTATAGTTAAGTACTGATATTAGTCAAAATTATGTTGACTGATAAGTCCTAACAGTAGTAAATTAAATACTGATAATGGTTAAACCCTGATTGACTGTTAAACTCTGATGACTTTTTGAATTTATTTAAAAATGTCATTAAAATAGTATTTTAATTTAAACCAGAGATGTAGAATAGTGGGTAATTTTATATAATTGATTATAGGTGTATAACTGATGGCGGGTGTTTAGGAAAAATGTTTGAGTGTTTACACAATATTACCTTATGTAACTGTGCACGTATTTACTACATATTAATACATGTTCCATGATTATTTTTCCGATCAATAATAATTTGCCATGTGTCCCAATAAGTTGAACCATCTGTGTGAGATACATTACATTGTTAAACAAAATCAATTTTTGATTTTCAATTATCACTTTATCAATTTGTAATCACTCTTTTAGTCTCTTACTCTATTTTTCTCTCTAAGTTAAACACTGATAATCTCATTAGTTTTTAAGTTTTTTCTACACAGATCAATCGTGTCATCACCTGCTACATCATCTGCTTTCACTTATGGTGGTGCTAAGTTTGTCACTAATAACTACACTGTTATTCTTGATTCCACTAGGATAAATCTCGACTTTCATATCTTTCAGGATTTATTAAGATCCAGTGAAGTAGGTTATACTCTTACTGAACCTACAACAGTGTCTGAAGACTAAGTTCTCTCTATTTTGAGGACTGGTATTTATGATGATGGTGGTGCAAATGGTTCTCCAAGCATCACATTTGAGTTCAATGAGGAGACAAAAGTTGTGACTCCTTAAACAGTTAGGGAAACTCTTCATCTCCCCACTCATGATTCTTACTCCACTTTCATTGGAGATGTTGAGATGAGTAGGTTCTTCATATAGATTGGCTATGATAAGGATATGAAGAATATGAGGCAGTTGAAAAGAAATGGTCTAAGGAAGGAGTGGAACTTTTACTTCAACGGCATTACCAGGGCTTTCAACAATAAGTGCACCAATTTTGATGCACTTTCTATCATGACACATCAAATTGGGTATTCTCTAATTTATGGTTCTAACTATGATTTTGGTAGGGTAGTACTTTGTTTTATAGGAGATAGATAAAAAGCGGATCCTAATATAGTTTACTATGCTAGATTTTGTCAGTTAATTTTTAATCTCAGTTTCCTCAATACCCCAATCCTGCTAATCAAATCATCTGAGTGTTTAAGCTCACAAAAAGGGATTTCTCTGATTTGATCTCTAAGGATAAGGAGAAGGTTGCTCTTGCACCTCTCAGGTTGCCACTCTCTGCCAGGAATTTTCTAATTGCAAGGATGCCTGAGACTTATGGATTGCAAAATCTACAGACTGCTAAGATACAGGAAATTACTGTTGGAAACCCCCTATAGCTAATCCAAGCACTAAAACTCAAACACTTCCTCAAACACAATCCATCTCAAGTGTCTCTCAAAAGGAATCTGTTGTAAAAAGTAAGAAATTAGCAAAGTCTGATTCCCCTCAAGGATCAGGACTAGGGGCTTCTCGGAAAGCCTCAGTAACAAAGTCTGATGCTCCTCAAGAGAACCCACATGACATTACTATTCAGTCTGCTAGACCTTATGATCAAAGAGCTAGGCCTTATGGTCAGAGAGCAGTCTTGAAGTTTTCACAGGACACTGGTGCCAATGCAATTGCACAAGGTGGATCCAAAGTACAAGTTTCTCCTTCTTCTAAATCTTTAGAAATTGTTAAGAGAAAGCTTATACTAGCTGAGTCAGAATCAGATGATGAGGACAATGCTACATTATCATCAAAATTCAAAATTAAATCATGATTCTACTCAGATTCCAGTTATATTACTAACTGAGGAGGGTACAATAAATATTGATGCTAAAACTACTTATTCAAGCTCTAGACCAAGGAAAAAGAAGTTGGTCAAGACTTATTTTGATCAACAAAAGCTGAAGCTTAAACAAGAAATAGTTGGCGAGGGACAAGATACATTTATTTCAGAAAAGCCAATTACCGATACCCGGGAGGATATAATGCTGATACATTTGTAACAATTTTTGATTCTCCAGTGAAGCTAAAGAGAAGAGTGAGGGAAGTCATTCATGAGCAAGTTGATACGATAGGCAAGAGGTTGCAGAAATAAGGAAAGTTTTATGGGTCAAGCATACAAGAATCTGCATCTCAAAGGGATGTAGCAGCTACTACAAACTCCGATCTAGTCCCACAAGAGCCTACACCTAAAAGTGCTGTAGCAGAGTATAAAGACATTGCACCTCTTTCTACCAAGTTAGTCCAAGAATGTCATGATGCAACCATTGGCAAAATCACAAGTGAGGTCTCAAAAGTCAAAGATTTCTGTATGGCTGTTGAATCAGAAATTTACAGACTGCTAAGATACAGGAAATTACTGTTGGAAACCCCCTATAGCTAATCCAAGCACTAAAACTCAAACACTTCCTCAAACACAATCCATCTCAGGTGTCTCTCAAAAGGCATCTGTTATAAAAAGTAAGAAGTTAGCAAAGTCTGATTCCCCTCAAGGATCAGGAATAGGGGCTTCTCGGACAGCCTCAGTAACAAAGTCTGATTCTCCTCAAGAGAACCCACATGACATTATTATTCAGTCTTCTAGACCTTATGATCAAAGAGCTAGGCCTTATGGTCAGAGAGCAGTCTTGAAGTTTGCACAGGACACTGGTGCCAATGCAATTGCACAAGGTGGATCCAAAGTACAAGTTTCTCCTTCTTCTAAATCTTCAGAAATTGTTAAGAGAAAGCTTATACTAGCTGAGTCAGAATCAGATGATGAGGACAATGCTACATTATCATCAAAATTCAAAAGTTAAATCATGATTCTACTCAGATTCCAGTTGTATTACTAATTGAGGAGGGTACAACAAATATTGATGCTAAAACTACTTATTCAAGCTCTAGACCAAGGAAAAAGAAGTTTGTCAAGACTTATTTTGATCAACAAAAGCTGAAGCTCAAACAAGAAATAGTTGGCGAGGGACAAGATACATTTATTTCAGAAAATCCAATTACCGATACTCAGGAGGATATAATGCTGATACATCTGTAACAATTTCTGATTCTCCAGTAAAGCTAAAGAGAAGAGTGAGGGAAGTCACTCATGAGCAAGTTGTACGATAGTCAAGAGGTTGCAGAAATAAGGAAAGTTTTATGGGTCAAGCATACAAGAACCTGCATCTCAAAGGGATGCAGCAGCTACTACAAACTCCGATCCAGTCCCACAAGAGCCTACACCTAAAAGTGGTGTAGCAGAGTATAAAGATATTGCACCTCTTTCTACCAAGTTAGTCCAAGAATGTCATGATGCAACCATTGCCAAAATCATAAGTGAGGTCTCAAAAGTCAAAGATTTCTGTATGATTGTTGAATCTCTTACCAACAAGAAGACAACTGGTTTGCAACTTGGAGCTGCACATGAATCTATTTCTAAATCTGAGGAGAGGAGTACATAAGAACCTGGGTTTCAAAGTAATCCAACAACTCTTGATTCTTCATCCATATAAGAACCACTAACTCGAAGTGGTAGTGAAGGCTTGACTCCTGGTACATTCATCTTGGCACTGGACACTGAAGGAAGGATACATCCAACTTCAACATCAGCTGAAATTATTTTAGTTCAACCTTTGGATACTATCTTAGAAGCTGATCTTTCAGAAGAACAAGGTATAAATACTGATTTTTCTTTATCAAAATTTAATTTAAATATTGATACTGTTTTGTCAGCTTTTACTAGTAATATAAATCCTGATGGTATGATCATGTATAGTCCTTTATAAAAGGGTACCCCTAGTCATGTGACCACATACATCTCTTCTCATCCACCTCTTATTTCTATAGGACAAAATATTTTGAGCCTTTCATGTGAGAATGAGATAAAAGATCTAGAGAAAACAGAATTAAAGAGAGGCAGGATCCTTACCTGGAAAAAGGTAAGGTAGATGAGTGTCATGATTTAGCAAATCCATGTGAGGAAACTCAAACTATTAAAAGTCATGAGATGAGGGGAGTGAGAAGTAGTGATACTACTTTAAAATAAAATAGATATTTGAGTGGTTTTTCATTTATTTTGCAGGTGCTCGGAGTTATAAAGAAACAATTATTGATATCTGTTAGGTCCCAATTTGTTTGTAGAAGGGGGGGTTGAATGCAAACAATACCGTTTCGTCGAATAAAATGCGGAATAAAATTGTGAAACAAAATTCAAGTTAAATAAAACTTTTATTAAACTTGAAAGGTGTTACAACTACGGTATCGGTTACAAGGGATTAATCTCAAATCAATTATTACAAATTTAGAATAAATTCGACATGAACTTTTTCTATTTTTGTAATTAAAAGATCAAATGCTAAAAGCGATTTGAGATTAAGTTCTAGGGATTTTAATCCGCTAGATTGATATACAAGAACAAGATAAGTAATTCTAGTGGTTTGGATTTAACATTAACAAACTAGAATATTGATCTTGAATAAGCAGATTAATGATGAAATATTTTCCTTTTGTTTTCTGATGTGTTCTCTCTTGTTCTGTATTGGTTGCTCTCTTGATATTTTTTTTGATATTGTCTTCTTCTTCTTTTTAATCAATCACAGCCGAAGTTGTTGAACTGGTGTGACAATCTTTTAGAGCTAGCAAGACAATTTAAAATGAACTAGCAAGACTTTCGGTATGACTATTAATCGTCATACCGATTGTCATAGTAGTACAATTGAAATTGTTTTTCTGAATAAATAATTGATTTTAATCTAATTAAAAATTCTATCAATACAATCAACTGAATTAGCATGAAATTCGGTATGACTATCAATTGTCATACCGATTGTCATACTAGTACAATCAGTTGTCTTTTTAGAATTAACACAGATTTTAATCAATTAACATTCTGAAAATCCTCAATATTAATTCTAAATTAATTAATTAATTTAATTCAATTAATCAATAAATTAATCCTTGCAGATATAATTTATTCTCTTAATTAAATTATATGACTTAATTAATTAATAGAGAATTAATACTATCCCTGAGCAGCATCCATTCTTCTGACAATCTTCTGAAAGTCTCTGAGACTTATGAATCAATTTCGTCACTTCAATGCTGACACTCGATGTACTGTCTGGTTCATGAGTGACTAACTTTCGTGACGTTTCTTCATGTCTTGACTTTGTTGTTCTGATTGAATCCTTGTAATAAATGATACCTTGACGAGATCTCTGTCACTTGATTAAATCCACGATCTTGATTTATATCACTGAGGCATGATCAAATTCTTGAACTTCTTCCAGTGAATCTTCAAGTCTGCAGATGAACAATGTTTCTTTATTCTTTGACAGATGTTACTTTGTGAGATCTCTCTGATGATTGATCCACTATTTACTTATTACATTCTTATTTGAGTTGAGTTAAATACTCGAATAAACGAGTAGGCTATGACATATGCCTTTCAATCTCCCCCTATTTGCTTGTTAGACAATAACAACAAATACCTAGAGGATAACTCAACTAACAAATAAGAAAAAGATATAAACAGTAATGTAAAGTAAATAGCAGAAAAGTTCTGGATTATATTTAACATTTTCCAGATTCCAAATGAAATTTACAAGTGAATACAAGATAGATGTTCCTCTAGCCTGAACATATAACTACATTAGTCTATCTTGATTCATAACGCTCTAATCATATTACATTGAGTTTTGAGCTAATTGACTTTAGTTGTCTTCTCTTCTGACTTCACCTTCTTCTAAATCTTGAAGCAATTCCTTGTCAAAGACACGATCTTTTTCTGAAGTGAAGCTTGCAGGTCTGACTGGTTGAACTCCAACTGACTTCAACTTATTCTTGAGTTGATTGTACCTTTTAACATTCTTTTCACAATAAGCTTGAATCAAGTCAGCAGCTTGAGTCTTCAACATGGATGAATATCCAGCAGTTCTCAAATGATGTTCCATCCAGACCAGATGCTTAGCTGAGTAGTCTTTAAGAGATTGTACATCTAGCTGACAGATTTGAAGACAATCAGACTTAAAGAATCTCACTTGATGAGGATTGTTGACCACTTGAGGACTAGCTCTGCTGGCAAACTCTTTAAGCCTTTCCCGAAGAACTTCATTCAACTCTGAGCTTCTTTTCACTTTGTTTAAAAGAACCCAAATCTCTGACAACGAACGATTCTCAAATAGATGAAGTGACACCTTGAATGATCCTTCACTCTGACAGTATACAAAAATGCTCATCTCATTTAGGGATCTATCAAAAGCAACTGTGATCCTTGAGACTTCAGTCTTGATAGCATTCATGTACATGTCATTGTTAGGATTTGAGATTTCCAGCTTGTCAAGAAGATGTAAGAACTGCCTATCATTGTTAGTGCATAGCTGAGGCATATCGAGTACTCTCCTAGCTTCATCCCACTTTTCACCAATCTTTAGTCTGACATCTCTTCTCCTTTCTTGAGCTTTAATGTCATGAAGACGTTGCTTTTGAAGAGTTTCTGTTCTTTGTATGTCTTTTCTCCTGTCAATGATCTGTGAGACCTTCTTGAGTTCAGCTTCTTTTCTTTGCATCTCTGACTGCTCTTTCTGAAATTCTTTCTCAAACCTAGGATCCACTGTATCTTCTTCTTCCCAATCTTCAAAATCACTTTCTTCTTCAGCTTCAAATAATCCATCTTTATCTTCCTGAACTGGTTCAGTGGGAATGTCAAAAATATCGAAGTCATCCTGTTCTCCACTGTAGTAGGCATCATCAGCCTTTCCTTTATCTCCAGCAGAAGTATCTTTTTCTTTCCCTTTGGTACTACTCCCTTTCTTCTCCCCCTTAGTTGAGGGATCCTCTGCTGACTTTCCTTTGAAACCTCCACCACTTCCAGAGCCTGATCCTCCACCAGACGGTCCTTCAAAATAAGCTCTTTGTTCTTCATTAGGGCAATGAGAATTCTTGATCATGTAATATAAGTGCTTCATCCCTTCATTTAGATGTTCCATGCCCGTCTCTATCTTTAGAAATCTTGAGTTGTCCAGTGAATGATTCATCTCAACGAGGTCTTCAAGAGAAGTCATTCTTGTATGTAGGGAGCAGAAGTTGGATATTTCATCAGCTGATAAATTTGGAGTTTCTTGAATAGAATTGAGCTTTGGTATTACAGTAGTCTTTAAATCTGAGATGTCATTCCTTATGATTGCAAGCTGATTGTCGACAGAGGTGGAAGAAGAAGACCGTTCAACCACTTGTGCTTTGAATGCTTGAGCTTCAGCTTGACTTTTAGCAAGTTCTTCTTTCAGGGCAGCAATCTGAGCTAACAGGTTGACAGTATCAGTGTCTGTGTGTGCTCTCACCTGAAGTTCACTCGTGTTTGGTTCACTCATCTCACGTGCATGTGTTTCTCTCAATATGATTGCTCGTGAGGAGTCTTCCAATTGCTGTTCTTGTGTACCTGCATTAAAAATCACCCTAGCCTCTTCAAGAGAGGTCAGTGGTGGTGCAATGGGAATTCGCGAGTCCCGATCCTCAGTCAATACTATCAAATCTTTTGGAATAGATGTCTGAATTGCTTCAGGGATAGATTGACCGAGTTGCCCTCCACTTTCTCCAGATAAATCTGCGAGTGGAGAATCCCATAAGGGAGCCAGAGTTGTTGGATCTGGGAGGGGAGAAAATGACTCTATTAAAGATGGCGGAGAGTCAGATTTTCCCTCTGAAGCATGTGACTGCTCTTCTGCCGTAACTATGGCAGGCACTGTAACCGACACTACGTGCACTCCTCGCTGTGTGTCCTGAGTATGATCTGGGGAAGTGTATGGTTCCATTGTGAGTAATGGAATTGTGCTTGACTCAGTACAAGATGCCATGGCCCTATGGCAAATTTCAATAGATGCATCCTGTTGAGAGAATGCCTCTAGTAACTGTTCATTGGCCATTTCAAAGTCCATGTCCTGTTGGGAGGACAAGGATGGGCTTTCAGATGCCTCAGAATAGGTTTTCCTTTTCTTAGGAGGAGGCAGAGCTGAGGGTTCACTCATATTTGACAATGTACGACTTCCTAGTAATCTCCTGGGTAACATTTTAGACAGTGGGGGAGAGGTTGAGATAGAATGAGACTCTGTGTTTGGCTCTATGATCTGGGATTGAAGCTGTGGTTCTACAACTTCATGGTCAGCCCTATCAACCACTGAGGGTCTGTCAACAGAAGTAGGAAGAGAGTGAGAGTGAGGAATTACTACCTGTAATGGAAGAGTCTGGGTGGCTTGTACCACTGGAGGTTGAGGTTGCTGTTCATGGCCGGGAAGATTAAAAATAGGTAAGGGTATATAATTGGCCATGAAAGCAGATACAAGCACTGGAACTTGCATAAATTTGAAGGTTGTGTCTTGGCGAGTGTAGATCTTTTTGCTAACTGGTGGGGGTTCGGTTACAGCAGAGTTAGCAAAAAGTGCTTTGTGTTCAGGGGTGAGTAGATGATCTGCTATAAGCATAAGAAAACGAGCATAGTAACATGATACCCTACGATTTGTAGAATGATCACGTAAAGCAGAAGTTAGACGTCTCAAGAGAATGGGAAAAAGTAGTTTGCCAAAATTGATCCTTTGATTGAAAACAACCGCAAGACCAATATACTGCAGGGTGGAAGTAATGTTATGAAAATTAGATTTTGTGCAGTTGGCAAACACTTTGGAAAGTGTATCGAAGAATATATCCCATTCAGACACCAAATTTGATTTAGAAAGTTTGGTTAAATTGATCACCCCCTGATAGTGAATAGCATTGAAAAAATTTGTGATATCATTTTCAGAGGGTAAATTACAGAAATTGTCTAGTGGAAAATTTAACGCTCGATTGACGACTGTTTCATCAACTACATACTGTGTGTTTGCGATGGTGAATGAAAAAGATTTTGAATCATCGACCACAGTAGAAGTTGTGCAAATCAGTCTAAGTAGATCGACGTTTAAAATCACATTTGATTTAATAGCAGAGCTAACAATCGAATGGTCATTTAAAAATCTAATCCATGGCTTAAATTTTTCAACATCACATTTTTCCGGATTAAAATAACCAACCTGATTATGCGCGACAATTTGGAAATTGAGAGCCATTTTTTTAAAGAATAATAATAAGACACAAGCTTTTCAGAATTTTAAGAATAATATTAAGAAAATTCGAATTAATTAAATTAATTTAATAATTCGAATTAAATTAATTATAATCGAAAAATTTAGACAGAAATGTATCTCGTTAAAATTTTTAACTCACAAACACAGTTTTGACAAACCAAAAGACACAAATCAGAAATTCAAATAAAAATAAAAAGTTCAAATTCAACAACACAAATGGAATTTGAAGGGGCAAACTGATTTTTATTTGATTTTGCATTTTTTTTTATAATAATTTATTATTTAAGAAAAATTCAACAGCACTTCTTTATGTATATACTTGTATGTATATATCACAAAGTGATGATTTTGTGTGCTGAGTAAAAACTCGAGCAAGGAAGGAGACAGATTAATGGTTTTTGTTCGAGGAGAGAGAAGAGAGAAAAATTAGGAGTGAAAAACTGTTCAATTTTTTTTTTTTTGAAATGAACTGTTAAGTTGAATTGGTGTAAAACAACACAGCAAAAAAACTTTATATAACAGCTGGTATGACAATCCGGGATTGTCATACCGATTGTCATACCAGGCAAAAAGAAGGAAATGAAATACACGAATAAGTATTAAAATTATAACTGGTATGACAATCTGATAGTCATACCTGATAGTCATACCAGGAAAAATAAAATAAAATAGATATATATATAATGTTTATAACTGGTAAGACAATCAATAGTCATACCGATTGTCTTGCCAGTATAAAACTAAACTGAAATAACAATTATATTCGCAAATGACTTTCAGCAAGACAATTTTAATTGTCTTGCCGATTGTCATTCTGGAAATAAAAGGTTTTCACACAGAATTAATATGAAAATAAGTATATATATATAAGTACTGAAATGATTTTCAGCAAGACAATTCAATTGTCTTGCCGATTGTCATTGCAGTAGAAAAAACACTCAAATATGTACAGACTTCTATTTATGTACTGAAACTATATTTCAAAATAGTAAAACTGAAATAAACACTTAAAATTTTTACAGAAACAAAGATAATATATCAGAATTTATTATTTTTATTCCAAAAATAGATTTCTATTGAATTTTAGCAAATAAAATTCATAGAAAAATATTTTTAGAGGAAATAAAATGTTCTGAGATATTTTAAATTAACAAGTAGGGAAAATAAAAATAGATAAGATAATATATATTACATAGAAATAAGCAAGAAATATGATAAAATGATAAAATAAATTTGCAAGTGAATTTTTCATTTATGAAAAATTCATTTGTAAATTCATTCAAGAACAGATCCCAGATATTAACTAAATTAATCACTAAAACTATTCAACATGCCCAATTTACCAACTAATCCGGTAAATGTAGATTCGTCAAGTGGTTTAGTGAAAATATCTGCTATTTGTTCTTCTGTTGGAACAAAAAATAGTTCAACAGTACCATTCATGACGTGCTCTCTAATAAAATGATACCTGATGTCAATGTGCTTTGTCCTCGAGTGCTGCACAGGGTTGTTGGTGATGGCTATTGCACTTGTGTTGTCACATAAAATAGGAATCTTGTTCAATACAGAGCCATAGTCTCGTAGTTGGTTCCTAATCCACAAGATCTGAGCACAGCAGCTTCCAGCAGCAATATATTCAGCCTCGGCCGTTGAGTTGGAAACTGTTTGCTGTTTCTTGCTGTACCATGAGACTAGCCTGCTTCCTAGGAATTGACAACTTCCTGAGGTGCTTTTCCTATCAACAACACTTCCTGCATAATCTGAATCTGTATATCCGACAAGGTTAAAACCAGATTTTTTAGGGTACCAAATACCTAGATTTGGTGTTCCCTTAAGATATCTTAAGATTCGTTTAACAGCAACGAGATGAATATCTCTAGGATCCGCTTGGAACCTTGCACATAAACATGTAGCATACATAATATCTGGTCTACTTGCAGTAAGATAGAGTAACGAGCCAATCATACCTCTGTAGCTTGTGACATCTACCTTAATGGAGTTTTCACATGGTCCAAGCTTGACAGCTGTAGTTGATGGAGTCCTTGCTGATGCAGAATCCTCTAGATTGTACTTTTTGAGGAGTTCCTTGAGATACTTGGATTGACAAATAAATGTTCCATCTAACCTTTGATTTACTTGTAATCCAAGAAAGAACTTCAGCTCTCCCATCATGCTCATTTCAAACTTGCTGTGCATTAACTTAGCAAATCTCTTACAGAGATTATCATTAGTAGACCCAAATATTATATCATCCACATAGACTTGGACTAATATAGTATCATTCTTATGTTTTTTAGAAAAGAGAGTTTTGTCTATGACACCTCTAATAAAGCTATTTTCAATAAGAAATTCAGAGAGAGTGTCATACCATTTTCTTGGAGACTGTTTTAGCCCATAGATAGCCTTGAAAAGAAAGAAGACAAAATCCATATGATCTGGATCTTCAAAACCAGGAGGTTGCTCTACATATACCTCTTCATCCAGCTTTCCATTCAGAAAGGCGCTCTTGACATCCATTTGATAAACTTTAAAGTTAGAAAATGCTGCGAATGCCAGAAATATCCTGATGGCCTCAAGTCTAGCCACTGGAGCATAGGTTTCATCATAATCAATACCTTCAGCTTGAGAATACCCTTTAGCTACCAGTCTTGCCTTGTTTCTTGTAACCACACCATCTTCATCTAGTTTATTCCTGAATACCCACCTTGTACCAACAGCTTTCTTGTGTACAGGCCTAGGTACCAGTTTCCAGACTTGTTGACTTTCAAACTGATTGAGTTCATCTTGCATAGCAATCACCCAATCTGGATCAGTCAGTGCTTCCTCAATTTTCTTAGGTTCCATCTCAGAAAGAAATCCTGAGAATAGACACTCATTTTGAGTAGCACGTCTAGTTCTGACTCCAACATCTGGATCACCAATAATCAACTCAAAAGGGTGAGCTTTATTCCAGACAGTCTGTCTTGGAAGATTTGATCTTGATGATTCGCCTTGAAATTCATTGTGATGTTGTATCCTACTAGATGATCCTTCAGCATCTCCCCCTGAGTTGTTGCCATGTTGACTTGAAGATTCTCCGTCAGTAGCAGTGGTATCTCCATTGTTGCCAGAGTTTCCATCACTATTACCTTGAGTATAATCAGGATTAACAGGTTCTTCACCAGCAACAAACTCAGGTTCTTGACCATGTTCTGACTCTGAATCTGACGTATCATCAAACTTCAGTTTCTCAGAAGGATCTTCAGTTTGGATACTAGGGAGTTTAGTGTCATCAAATGTAACATTGACACTTTCAGTTACTTTGAGTTGATCAATGATATACACTCTATATGATCTTCTTCCGTATCCAACAAAAATACCCTCATATGCCTTTGCCTCGAACTTACCACGACGATCATCTCCATCCTTGAGCACGAAGCATCTGGCACCAAATACATGAAAGTATTTGATAGAAGGTTTCTGTTCATTCAAAATCTCATAAGGAGTTTTCATGAAGTCTTTGTTGATTAGAGTTCGATTCTGAGTATAACATGCAGTATTGACAGCTTCAGCCCAAAAGTACATTGGAAGACCTGATTCATTTAACATCGTTCTTGCAGCTTCAATCAATGTACGATTCTTCCTTTCTACCACTCCATTTTGCTGAGGGGTTCTAGGAGCTGAAAATTGTCTGGTAATCCCTTTGTCTGTACAGAATCCATTGAGAAGTGCATTCTTGAATTCTGTTCCATTATCTGACCTTATTGCTCTAACAGGGACGTTAGAATCTAACTCAATCATCTTGATATGATCAATCACAACTTGTGGTGTTTCATCCTTAGAGTGAAGAAATAAAACCCACGTATACTTGGAATAGTCATCAACTATCACAAGACAGTAACACTTCTTTGACATAGAAAGGATATTAACTGGACCAAATAAATCCATGTGCAATAATTGCAGAACACCAGTTATGGAAGATGTGTCAGTGCCTTTGTGACTTGCTTTCTTTGACTTTCCTTTCTGGCAAGCCTCACATAGTCCTTCTGGAGAGAATTCCAGCTGAGGCAGACCTCTTACCAATTCTCTTTTGACAAGAGAATTCATTGTTTTGAAATTGAGATGGGAAAGTCTCTTGTGCCATAGCCAACTCTCATCTGACGATGCCTTTGCATAGAAACAATTGACTTCAAGATTGCTTCCAGAGTTCATGTCAGCTACGAACAGATTTCCTTTCCGGATTCCCATTAAGGAGGGTTTTTCACTTTTCTTGTGCAGAATCTGACACTTCAGCTTGTCGAATAAAACATTGTAGCCATTGTCACAGAACTGACTAATGCTAAGCAGATTGTGTTCAAGTCCTTGCACAAGATATACATTTTCAATGATAACATTTCCAGCTTGCAAACAGCCATATCCCTCCGTTAAACCTTTGCTGTTATCTCCAAAGGTAACCACTGGGCCAGCTTTCTCAACCACATTTGATAGCAGGGCTCTATCTCCGGTCATATGTCTTGACGATCCGCTGTCAAGAATCCACACTACCGGTTGTACCTGTTTAATGCCCTCTTTTCTTGACGATGAGGTGCTTGCATCAGTAGCCATGAGAGCAAGATTCCCAACTTCTTCATCTTCACTGTCAGTATCATCCCAGCTTCTTCCCTTTGCCAGGTACGCCCTTTCAGATTTACTCTTCTGATTAGAATCGTAAGAGTTCTTCCTTGCTTGTTTTGGCTTCCTGCATTCTGTGGCAAAGTGTCCCAACTCATTACAGTTGAAGCATCGAATGGTGCTTCGATCAACCATCCCTGTTTTATACCCACCACTGCTGGTGTTAGAGGATGAAGATCCACCTTTCTGGAATCTGTTGTAGTTGGACTTGTACTTGAACTTGGGATTCCTTTTGAATCTGACATTTGAGAATCTCTTGACAATCAGGGCCATTGACTCATCCTCCAATTGCTCCAGTTCTTCCAAGGAATAATAATCATCTCCTGATTGATTTGTAGTAGGAGAATCAAATTCTGCTACTATCACATTATCTTCAACCTTGGAAGACTGTACCATTCTATCTGACTGTTGAGATTGTTGTTGATATAGTGGTTGTTGTTGCTGTTCATCAGCTACTAGAGCAGTAGACGTGCTGACCACTCTTCCTTTCCCGTAAACTTCCTTCTGCTGAATCTGCTCCAACTCATAAGTCTTTAACACACCATAGAGCCTTTCCAAAGAAATCTCACTCAGATCTCTTGCTTCTCTTATGGCAGTGATTCTATGTTCGAGATGAGTTGGCAGTGTCAAAAGGAACTTTTTGTTGACCTCCCTGATGGAATAGTATTTACCATTAATGTTCAGGTTGTTGATCAATGCATTGTACCTCTCAAACACTTCAGTGATTCCTTCTCCTGGATTGGATTTAAAGTATTCATACTCAGAGGTTAGGATTTCTAGTTTGTTCTCCCTAACTTCCTCTGTGCCTTCATTAATAATCTCAATAGTTTCCCAGATATGTTTGGAATCTTTACAATTCATCACATGTCTATTCATTAGGGGATTAAGGGAATCTACTAAGATTAATTGAAGGCTAGCATCCAGGGAAGCTTCTTCTATTTCAGCAGGAGAGAAGTCCTCAGGATCCTTCACATAAGTTCTCGCTTTGGTGATCACCACATCATTTTCTATTACCTCTGGTTCAATAACCATAGGTATTTTTGGACCCTTCTTCAACACTTGCAAATATTTGGGATTAGCAACCTGTAAAAACAGTAGCATCTTCTTCTTCCACATAACATAATTTTCTTTATCGAAAAGTGGAATTTTAACGGTTCCAACTTTTTGTGTAGTCATTATGAATTTTTTGAGTGAATAAAAAAAATTCAAGAAGTGAAAGAAACACAAAAGTCTAGGATCTAGATTTGTACGTTAATCAGAAGGCTCTGATACCAATTGTTAGGTCCCAATTTGTTTGTAGAAGGGGGGGTTGAATGCAAACAATACCGTTTCGTCGAATAAAATGCGGAATAAAATTGTGAAACAAAATTCAAGTTAAATAAAACTTTTATTAAACTTGAAAGGTGTTACAACTACGGTATCGGTTACAAGGGATTAATCTCAAATCAATTATTACAAATTTAGAATAAATTCGACATGAACTTTTTCTATTTTTGTAATTAAAAGATCAAATGCTAAAAGCGATTTGAGATTAAGTTCTAGGGATTTTAATCCGCTAGATTGATATACAAGAACAAGATAAGTAATTCTAGTGGTTTGGATTTAACATTAACAAACTAGAATATTGATCTTGAATAAGCAGATGAATGATGAAATATTTTCCTTTTGTTTTCTGCTGTGTTCTCTCTTGTTCTGTATTGGTTGCTCTCTTGATTTTTTTTTTTGATATTGTCTTCTGCTTCTTTTTAATCAATCACAGCCGAAGTTGTTGAACTGGTGTGACAATCTTTTAGAGCTAGCAAGACAATTTAAAATGAACTAGCAAGACTTTCGGTATGACTATTAATTGTCATACCGATTGTCATAGTAGTACAATTGAAATTGTTTTTCTGAATAAATAATTGATTTTAATCTAATTAAAAATTATATCAATACAATCAACTGAATTAGCATGACATTCGGTATGACTATCAATTGTCATACCGATTGTCATACTAGTACAATCAGTTGTCTTTTTAGAATTAACACAGATTTTAATCAATTAACATTCTGAAAATCCTCAATATTAATTCTAAATTAATTAATCAATTTAATTCAATTAATCAATAAATTAATCCTTGCAGATATAATTTATTCTCTTAATTAAATTATATGACTTAATTAATTAATAGATAATTAATACTATCCCTGAGCAGCATCCATTCTTCTGACAATCTTCTGAAAGTCTCTGAGACTTATGAATCAATTTCGTCACTTCAATGCTGACACTCGATGTACTGTCTGGTTCATGAGTGACTAACTTTCGTGACGTTTCTTCATGTCTTGACTTTGTTGTTCTGATTGAATCCTTGTAATAAATGATACCTTGACGAGATCTCTGTCACTTGATTAAATCCACGATCTTGATTTATATCACTGAGGCATGATCAAATTCTTGAACTTCTTCCAGTGAATCTTCAAGTCTGCAGATGAACAATGTTTCTTTATTCTTTGACAGATGTTACTTTGTGAGATCTCTCTGATGATTGATCCACTATTTACTTATTACATTCTTATTTGAGTTGAGTTAAATACTCGAATAAACGAGTAGGCTATGACATATGCCTTTCAATATCCATCTTGTAGTCCCTCAGTCTAACTCTGATGCACCAAATGCTGACAATTTCCCTACAGGTCTAAGTACTGATACTTTCTTGGAGTCCACTCATATTTCTATTCCATCCAATGTTACTCTCCATGTTTGTTAGTCCCAAAGTATCGTAGAATGGGGGGTTAAATACGATACCTACAATCTTTTTCGATTCGTTTTAAGTTCTTCATTAAAAGTACGGAATCAAAAACAATACAAAACAATTCGAGGAATATATTGTTTTATTAATATAACCTTGAGGTTGCTACAATCTAATCAAAGTATTGATTAGCTACAATAAATTCAGCATCATAACATTCTGTTTACAAGGATAATAAATTCAAGCTTTAATGGAGCTCTCGTAAACTGTATGTGTTTGCTGAAGAAGATAACTAACTGAATTGAATTACATTCACTTCAGTTTTGTAGTATTTCAAAATTAAATGAACAGCTGGCCAATTCATGTCCACATAAATCATTTAACTTTGCTGTATTTAACTCAGTGAACAACACCTTATGTGGCGACAAAGTTCCTCTGTATAGCCTCTATGGTGACACCTCTGTGGCGACACAATCACCCTGTATAGCCTCTGTGGTGACAGGTCTGTAGAGACACCTTCTCCTGTATGGTCTCTGTGGCGATAGATCTGTGGTGACAGTTTGTCTTATAATACTCTGTGGTGACAAGCTCTGTTGCGACACCTTCTCCTGTATAACCTCTGTGGCGACACGCACTTTCCCTGTATTACCTTAAGCAATTTGTTCTAACACCTTCTGTGGCGACAGGGGCTTCTATGGCGACAGAGGTGCCTTAGAGAAAATCCTCTATGGTTACTTCTCCTGTGGCGACAGGGGTTCCTTAGTGTCTTTACTTAGAATATTTTTGGTTCTTTGTCAAGTCACTCTTCAGTGTATCAATCATTTTTCTTCTGTTAATTGAATCAAAATACTTCCTTGAAATGCTGATGTTTGGTGCACTGGTCTGGTTTACAAACAACTAGCCTTGAGAGGATCCTGACTCAATTTGTCTTATGATTCTGAGTTGATACATACTGATGTTTATCCACTGCTTCTTTCACTGAACCCTTGATTTGTAACACTTGAAGTCAATACATGCAGATGATACTTAAAGCCTCTTGATGTCTTATTCTTCATGGCTGCTTGAACATAGTAATGAACTTCTTCCCATGATCTGTAGGAGAGCTTACTGAATCAATCACATCATTTGGTTCTTTGTGTTTATCCTGTCTTCATCTGAAGGGTTCCCGTGCTTCACAGTTTAATAAAGTTTATCTGTTTATGTTTTCATGTTGAGTTATAAATCCTCGATTACATGTTACATTACATTATGCTTTACAATCTCCCCTATTTGATTGTTAGAGTTCGACAAGCAAATCCTTAAGGATAACTCAACTGATAATAAGAAAAAGTACGAACTATAAAAATAGATTAGATATCAAATACATTCTGGATTACATATTCATTTCCAAATTTATAACAATACAAATTACAAAGAAGTGTTCCTCTAGCCTGAACATATATTTTATGTCTTCTTTGTCTTTGACTTCTTCTTCTTACTGCTTCCTTCTTCTTCTTGAGGCTGAACGGATTTTCTCTTAGAGACTTTCTTCTGAGGACCTGAAGGTTTTGGAGGAGACTCTTTCAGCTCATTCAATCTAGCTTGTACACAATCACGAGCTTCTATTTCAAGTGCATTGACTGGAGGTGGATTGTTTAGCTCATGAAGCATTATCTCAAGATACTTGACTTTAGAGCATTTAGGAACCAGATCAAACAGTAGAGATGATTTTCTGGACATTACGAAGACTGTTATCCTTTTTGGATGTCCTCTTACTCTGCTGGTGTCATTGATTGATTCTTCTTCAGTTACTTCATCAAGAATCTTTATGATAGGGATCAAAGCAACCTTGTCATCTTTACAGGTAGACAGTTTGAAATCCGTCAAGGCTTGCTGAATTGAGCTTGATTCACTTGTCCTGAAGTCTTTGATTCTGATTCTGCATTTGTTGATTCTAAAGACTAACTCTCCTTCACTGTCAATGCTGATTATGGGTTCAGTGTCTTTGAGAAGACCAATTTCTACTTCTCCATTAATGAACACCATCTCATGATATTCTCTTCTGATTGCCCTCATATCCTTCTCTGTGTCTCTGATCATCTTGTCATTGAGCCTATAAGCGTACATAACTTCAGCGGCTTTGACATCTGCTTCAGATCTCTTAACACCTGGAGCTGTCAGTTTAGCTCTTTTGCTCCTTAGTTGACTTTCCAGAAAGGTAACCTGTAGATACCGAATGGTTCTTATGTGTTGGTCAGACATGGTAATATTCTGCAATCTACCACCCGCAACAAGTTTGATCACAAATGGATACATAAATTCTTGAGGAGATACATCCATCATCATTCTCCAAAGTTTGTCTCTGAAATATTCATTTTCATTCGATTCCAACCATGGGATCTTCGAGGCTAAGACAAATAGTTCAACAATATTCAACTTTTTTAGTACACTTGTAGACACTTTCATCTGTAAACCATCTCTGTGATTGATAGTGATCTTCCATCAATTCTTCATAATGTTCATAATAGTTCCAGTAATTACTTTGCTGAATTGATCATAGAACCCATGGATGTTTATATATGTCTCTCTGTAGTGCTCCACAGTTCTCAACAGATTAGAGTTTCCAGGGTCTGAATAGTGATATGTTTCTGGTTTGTCCATTTTCTTCTTTGTTTCTTCCCATTTACTTCCTTTCCTGTTAGCTTGAAGATTTGCTTCTCTCTCCTCTCTGTTCCTTTTCCTTTGAATAGCTCTTTGAATTCTTGCTCTGGATCTTTCTATTTCTTCTTGAATTTCCAAATAAGAGCGATTTATTTTCTCTGTGATTCCATAGGATATACAGTCATCCGAGAAAGCATCTTCATCTTCAAATTCTTCATCCTCTGTGATGATCATTCTTTCTTCCGTAGCCACATTTTCAAATCTTAGCTCACACCCTATCGGAACATCACTTTCATCTATCTCACCTTCTTCTAATTCTTCTTCAGAAAATAAGGGTGTCGGAGCATATATCTGAGACAACAGATTTCTCTGAGTTGTAATGATTCTGCTCAGATGCCCTGATTGCTCCCCTTGAGATGTTGCGCTTTCTTTAGAGAATCTTTCCTTTAGGAGCACCCTTTCATCAATTCTCTCATCTAACTCTTCCTTCATATCTTCTTCAAATACATCATACGTACCAGTGGTCTGAAAGGCATCTTGAAGTAGATTAACAACAGTGTCCACTTTTTCTTGTTCTACTACCCTTTTCTCCCCCTCAGTTGGGTTATCCTTCAGAGCTGGTGTTGATTGAGCATGGAAGGTCGAGACAGGGATCTCAAGAGAAGCAGGTGGTTGCTTACTGACTGAGGTCTTTGGACCAGTACTGGCAAGAGCTGCTTCAGATGAGACCGGGATAGGCGCCTGCTTGCTAACTGAGATCTTTGGCCCAGTATTGGTAGGTGCTTTTCCTTTCCCTGTATGAGATAGTGATCGCTCAATGAATTCCCGCAAACTGGCGAATGCTGCTTGTTGATGTTCAAGTTGATTGGAAAGACTGGCGATTTGATGATCTCGGAGAGATAGTTCTGTCTGAAGGTGTTGATCTTTAAGAGCCAGTTTTCCTTAAGATAGCTGTCCTTGAATGCTAGCTGCTCTTTGAGATAATCTTTAGTGACGTAATTGGATAGATCTATAGGTGTAGTTTGGATGGTAGGTGTCTCACAGGCTTCTCACAGTGTATCGCTCAACACTCTATCACTCGGTTTTGGGTCATGTGTGTCACTCATTCTCATAAGTTCACTCCTCTCAAAGCTCTGAGTTCCAGGTGTACCTGCAGAAGACACTGGAGCCATCCTTAAGGAGGTCAACAGTGGTGCAATGGGAGTTCGCAATTCCCCATCCTTGTCCGAGACAAGTTGCCTATCATTAGGAGATGATTCGATCATAGTTTGAATCTCCGTAGGGAGCACTGGGGCCTTCATATCTGGCATCTGATCCCCAGCTTCCCTTTGTATTTGTGAAGATACATTCCCCTTAGGCTCACCAGGTAAATCTGGTTCATCGCCAATGGGTTTCTGATCCGCACCTACGTCGGATCCACTATCCGCAGATGCATCCAGGGTTATTAGTCCTGGGGAGGTAAGAGCTGTGCTAGATTTGGCAGCGATTACAGCACTATCTCCTAACACCTGTGAAGGCAGATGATCCATTGAAGGACCTTGAACATGATATTCTAACTGTAAAATGGTCGAATTCCCTGTTACCGTCAATACGTCCTCACCAAATAGTACTCTTCTAATTGACTCATTTAAAGCTTCAAAAGCTTGGATATTGGATAAGGTGTTTGACTCGTTACAGGATGTCGTGGCTGACGGGCGAATTTCAATAGATCTACCTCGTTACAGGATCTGCCAGAGAATCCTTTTGGGAAGATACCTGGAGGTTTGCAGATGTCTCAGGATGTTCACTACTTTGCTTCATAGGAGACAGAGTTGCGGGTTCACTCACAGTACCTTCCTTATTTGCTGCATCTAGTGCAGTTTCTCCCTCTATTTGCATAGGATCCTTATACTCCAGGGCTTGAGCTAGGAGAGATGATGGTGTTTGGTTTGGCTCTAAAGGGTGGCTATGAATTTGTGGCATACCAAATTCACTCCCTAACCTATCTACTTGTTCAACAAGTATTTGTGTGTGCTGAGGATCAAGGTGTAATTGATCTATGCTAATAAAATCAGAACATACTTCAAAAGTACGACTCATAGAAGAAGTACCCAACCTGAGAAGACTGGTCTATAGACAGAGGTATTAGAATGAGTAGATTCAGCAGTTTGATGTGGTGGACTAGCAGCTTCAGGTTGAGGTTGAAAGGATTCTTCAGATTCAGCTTCTTATTCTTGCTCAACTTCAGCCTCTGCTTGGTCACCATGTTCAGAAATAGGTTGATCTGCTTCTACATCCTCATCTCCAACAGGCTCATTAGCAATGTTTTCCTCTGGGTCATTTTCAGCTAGGGATTTATCTGCAGCTATAGATGCATCTTCAGCTTCTTCTTCTTCTTCATATTAAGCATTGATAGTGGCAAAGGCATCTATCATGTGGTCTGTTAGGAAAGCAACCTCTGAGTTTGGATAGTTCCCTTTCTTGTGTAGCTTTGTGACTACCAATTGAGATAGGATAGGAGGATCTTGCATTAAGTCACTGTGAGTGGATGTCTTTTGGGCTTCTGACAGTTTTCCATTTAGCACTATCTGAAGAAACCTTTCATATAGGATGAAGTTCTGATGATTTGATTGGTTCTCCAAAATGTGCTCCATGAATAACCTCCCAAAATTGATGGAAGATTATTCGCGACAGCAACCCCAACAACTTGATTAAAAATAATGAGTCCATGAAATCCAGTTGTCTTGGGAGACAAGCAATGAGACAGTATATTGATGAATCGATTCCATTCCTTCGGAAGATGACTTTTGTTGAAGTGCCTTGGTAAATCATCATTCGCTGTCATTGTGCTCCTTATTACTCTGAAAAAGCTGAGTAGTTCCCAATCTTCTGGAGTGTCATCAAAGTTATCTCGAGGTAACTGAAGATGTTCATTGAAATCATCATCTGTAATTCTGATGGTATCATCATCAATGTCAAAAGAAAAAGCTAATTTTTTATCTTCTGAAGAGTTTATAGCTGTTGTGTGTACATGTCTGAGAAGCTCAACATTCAATTTCACGTTAGTCGTTAATGCGAAGCGCACAATTGAGTGTTCGTTTAAAAAACGGATCCAAGTTTCAAAATGTACCATTTTCACGGGATCACGTTCAATAATAGAAACAAAATTTGTTTTTGGAATCTGAATATTATTTACCATTTAAATAAAATGAGAATAAAGTTTAGATTTAAAACAAATTAAATTGAGCACTTCGAATTATTAAGAGAAATAAATAGACTCTAATTAAACACACTGCAGTTCTAAAGGATTAACCAAACAATGTCTTAAGGAAGAAATTTAATTGAGACTAAAACCCTTAATGAAGTAACCAAACAAGGCCTTAAACAGTTAAACAAAACAAGTATCTCGATCTGCAAAATTAACCGATGAAATTGAGTGATTTTGATATCAAACTACTCCTGATTAACTAGGCTTTACAAAACTGTAAAAATTATAAATTTCAACAGCACTTTGTTAGGGTTTTGATCAACAAAAATATTCTCTCCTGTGATGGTAATGTTGTGTGTATGTAGAAGATAACCAACTCGATTGTGTATATATACATTAACAGCAAAATAATCTAAAATAAACAAAGGAGCTGTGTGGTGATCCCTCTCCGTGGCGACCACTCTATGTGGCGACACAGAGTACAGGACTTAGAGAAATTCTAAGTCAGATCTCTGTGGCGACACAGTCTGTGGTGACACAGAGTACTGTACTTAGAAAAATTCTAAGTCAGGTCTCTGTGGCGACACATTCTGTGGCGACACAGAGTACAGTACTTAGAAAAATTCTAAGTCAGATCTCTGTGGCGACACATTCTGTTACGACACAGAGTACAGTACTTAGAAAAATTCTAAGTCAGATCTCTGTGGCGACACATTATGTGGCAACACAGAGTACAGTACTTAGAAAAATTTCTAAGTCACAATCCTTTGCTACTAATTTATTTTAAACATCTTTTAAATATTGAGTTATTAAAAAGACTGTTAAAATAAATCACAATTATTTTTCATTACTTCTACAAATATTATCATTAAATTGATAACACTATATATTTGTGAAAAATGATTATGCTGCAATATATTTAATTTTAATGTCAATGAACCCCTTTAAATATTAATTATCTAAAGTCCACTGAGATCAAATTAAATAGATTTATCAATATGAATGTTCTCAGCCATATATATATTTTGTATGTAAGCACAAAAATGATTGAATTACGAGAAATAATTAATGGCATGTAAATTCAGATGTCCTTAATATATAGAATTTAGGCAACAAGTGAATTTAACCAGACCAAATTGCAGTTATTGACTTCTAAAATTAATTAGAGATATTTAACATCCCAAGTTCACTAACCAACTTAGAGAAAGTGTTTTCATTAAGTGGTTTGGTGAAGATGTCTGCAATTTGATCCTCTGTGGGTACAAAGTGTAACTCCACAGTGCTATTTGTGACATGCTCTCTGATAAAGTGATACCTGATATCAATGTGCTTTGTCCTTGAGTGCTGAACTGGATTGTTTGAGATTACTATTGCACTTGTATTGGAATCTTTGATACCAGTAGACCATAATCCCGGAGTTGGTTCCTCATCCACAAGATTTGAGCACAACAGCTTCCAGCAGCTATGTATTCAACTTCAGCAGTTGATGTGGATACTGAGTGTTGTTTCTTGCTATGCCAGGATAACAATCTTCTTCCAAGAAACTGACAGCTTCCTGATGTACTTTTTCGGTCAATCTTACAGCCTGCAAAATCTGAATCTGTATAGCCAACTAGATCAAAACCTATACCTTTAGGGTACCAAATTCCAAGATTTGGAGTTCCCTTAAGGTACCTAAATATTCTTTTAATAACTATTAAATGAGATTCTTTTGGTTCAGCTTGAAATCTAGCATATAAGCATGTTGCAAACATTATGTCTGGTCTACTTGCTATGTGATAGAGTAATGAGCCTATCATACCTCTATAGCTTGTGATGTCAACTTTCTTACCAGTTTTGTCCTGATCAAGCTTGGAGGCTGCTGGCATGGGAATCTTTGCTAAAGTTGAATCTTCCAGATTATACTTCTTAAGAAGTTCTCTGATGTACTTAGATTGACAAATGAATATCCCATCTTTCCTTTGACTCACTTGTAATCCAAGAAAGTAGTTCAACTCTCCCATCATACTCATCTCGTACTTACTCTGCATTAGCTTAGAGAATCTCTTGCAAAGATCATCATTAGTAGAACCAAATATAATATCATCAACATATACTTGAACTAATATCATATCAGATTTATGCACTTTGTGAAACAGAGTTTTATCTATGACACCTCTAGTGAAACCATTTTCAAGTAAAAACTCAGAGAGAGTGTCATACCATGTCCTCGGAGCTTGCTTAAGACCGAAGAGAGCTTTGAATAGAAAGTATACAAAATCAGCCAGATTTGGATCTTCAAAACTAGGTGGTTGTTCCACATACACCTCTTCTTCTAGCTCTCCATTCAGGAATGCACTCTTCACGTCCATTTGATAAACTTTGAATTCTGAATATGCTGCGAATGCCAGAAACATCCTGATTGCCTCAAGTCTAGCTACTGGTGCATAGGTTTTATCATAATCAATACCCTCTTCTTGAGAATAACCTTTAGCTACCAGTCTGGCTTTGTTCCTCATTACAATGCCATCTTCATCTAGCTTGTTCCTGAATACCCATTTAGTGCCTATCACTGACTTGTTCTTTGGTCGGGGTACCAGCTTCCACACTTTCTGCCTCTCAAACTGATTGAGTTCTTCTTGCATTGCAATAACCCAATCTGGATCTTCTAGTGCCTCATCCACTTTCTTAGGTTCCATTTCTGAAAGAAATCTTGAGAAGTGGCATACATTCTGAGTGGCATGTCTAGTTCTTACTCCTGTGTCAGGATCACCAATGATCAATTCAAAGGGATGGTCTCTGTTCCAAACTCTTTGACGAGGCAGATAAGATCTTGATGTTTCCCCTTGTTCAGCCTGATATTGATTGTGAACTGTAGATCCTCTTCCTGCTCCCCCTGAGTTGTTGTCACCATGACTGGATGATTCTGATCTGTTTGTAATGGTTCTTGCTGGAGTTTCTGTATGATTATTATGATCATTATTTCCACCATTACCATCACTTGATCCTGAATCAGCATTGCCTTGAACTACAGGCCCAGTTCTAGCAATCTCAGGTTCTATAATATCCAAAGGATCATCTAGATTCTCAAATTCCAGAGATTCAGAATCCTTTTCTCTCTGCAAGCTTGCCAACTTGGTGTCGTCAAATGTTACATTAAGGCTTTCAATCACCTTCTGATCAGAAATCATATAAACCCTGTAAGCTTTAGATTCCAGAGAGTAGCCAAGAAATATACCTTCTTCTGCTTTAGCATCAAACTTTCCTAAATGTTTATTTCCTTCCTTTAGCACAAAGCATTTGGCACCAAATACGTGAAAGTATTTCAGTGTAGGTTTCTTGTCAGCCATAATCTCATAAGGAGTCTTGTCATCATCTTTGTTGATCGGGGTACGATTTTGAGTGTAACACGCTGTGTTGACAGCTTCAGCCCAGAAGTAGGTGGGAAGTCTTGATTCACTTAGCATAGTCCTTGCTGCTTCAACCAAGGTACGATTTTTCCTTTCTACTACCCCGTTTTGTTGAGGAGTCCTTGGGGCTGAATACTGTCTCGAAATACCTTTCTCCATACAAAATTCATTTAGAAATGCATTCTTGAATTCTGTCCCATTATCTGATCTGATCTTTCTAACAGGTAATTTTGCTTCCATCTCAATCTTCTTTATATGATCCACTATTAGCTGAGGTGCTTCATCCTTGGATTGTAAAAACAACACCCATGTGTACTTGGAGAAATCATCGACCATTACTAAAGCATATCTTTTCCTTGATAGTGACAATACGTTCACTAGACCAAATAAGTCCATGTGAATCAACTGAAGTGGTTTAGTTATACTTATCATATCCTTGCTTCTGTGTGAGGCTTTCTTTGATTTCCATTTTTCACATGCTTCACAGAGTCCTTCTTGACAGAATTCCATCTGTGGTAGTCCTCTCACTAGTTCTCTCTTGATTAGAGAGTTCATTGTCTTGAAGTTTAAGTGCGAGAGCTTCTTGTGCCATAACCAATTTAGATCTGATGAAGCTTTGCTGTAGAAACATCTGCTTACTCCATCACAGGTAGACTTTAAGTCGGCTATGTACAGGTTACCTTTCCTTACTCCCTATAAAGCAAGCTTCTCATCTTTCTTGTGGGAGATCAAACATCTTTCTGTTGAAATTAACATTGTATCCCCTGTCATAGAATTGACTTATACTCAGGAGATTATGCTTTAATCCTTCCACAAGAGAGATATTCTCAATAATGACATTGCCAATTTTCAAATTGCCATATCCCTTAGTAAATCCTTTGCTGCCATCTCCAAAGGTAACTATAGGGCCAGCTTTCTCAACCACACCTGTGAGCAGGGACTTTTCTCCTTTCATGTGCCTAGAACACCCACTGTCTAGAATCCACATGATCTTTTCTTTTCTTACCTTACCCTGCAAACACAGATTGATTAAGAAGACTTTGGTACCCAAGCTTTCTTGGGTCCTGAAGGTTTAGGGGTAGAAACAGAATCAATAATTAAACCTTTAACAGGCTTAGCTTTCACTATGGATGGCTCCTTCTCAGTGTCATTCTCAACGAGTTGTCAGACTTAGAGATAGGAGTAACAGTCTTGTCTTGTGTGTGCTTATTACTCATGCTTGTCTTAGTGTCGATGCAATTGCTAGCAGTTGAATGAAAAGCTTTGAAATAATCAGACATGGTAACAAATGCACATGGCATACATCCAACTATACCACAAGGTTCATGAAAACTAGGCATGTTAGGCATGGCAGGCATACTGGAAGTTGCAATAGATTCTACTTTACCTTTAGTGTATGCATGTGTAAGATGTGCAGCAGAATTACAATTATTACAAAGCTTCCTAGATGCAGATGAGGAAGATGCAAAATCAGATTTCTTGTTAACACCTACCTTGCCATTCCTGTTCTTTTTAGTCTTATCCTTAGCACTCTTACCAGTCTTAGGATTAACTATAGGTTCTGGTTTCTTAAGAGTTTCAGGTTCCTTTCTATCCACCTTAGTACCTAGGTCAGCTATGGATTTAGCTTTCATAGCTGGAGCCTTAGGAGTCTTAGGGGATTCCTCTATCTTCTCTCTATCTTCAGCAATCAATTCCTCATTGATCAGCAAACTTACTTCATCCAACGGTTCTGAAACAGACTCGGTGAATAAGGGAGATACATCATCCTTAATAACATATGGAACCTTTTCTGAGACAAACATGTTTATCTCTAATGTGCCACTATGTTTCTTACTGTTCAGCTTAGAATAGTCAAGTCCTATTGAAGTCTTAGATTTAAATCTTTGACTATCTATTATCTCCTTCTGAGTCAAAGCTGCATTCTTAAACACCTGTAATTTCTTTTCTAAGTCAGCAATTTGGGTTCTAAGAATGGCCTCTATATCTGCATTGCACTTAACCTTATTCTCTAGATATTCATTATTTTTCTTAAGGTCTTCTAGTCCAACTACAAGCAATTCTAGTTCTTCATTCCTAGAGGTTAAACTCTCAGATTTAAGAACTAACTTATCATTTTCCATTTTATATGCAAGCATGCTAGTATGAACATTATCCAATTCTAAAGTAAGTTCATGCACAGTAGATTTGTATTCAGATACAGACATTTCTATAGTGGTAAGTTCAGGAACCTGAGATGATCGTGGTGATTCCTCTGCAGAGTCTGCCATGAGAGCCAGATTTACATGCTCTTCCTCTTCATCCGAATCAGTATCATCCCAGCTTTTTCCTTCAGCGATGTAGGCTCTTCCTTTTTCCTTTACCATATAAACATTCAGCTTCTGTTTCAGCTTCTCATTCTTCTTTTTCAGATCTTCATAAGTTTCCTTCTTTTCATAGGAATCATTAGATTTTGCTGCCTTGGGCTTTCTGCAATCAGATGCAAAGTGCCCTAACTCATTGCAGTTGTAGCATCTGGTTTTGCTCTTGTCAACCCAGCTTGACTTGTAGCCTCCTCTGGAGCTTGACCCTGACGAGTAGCTTCCTTTCTGAAATCTCCCTGATGAACACCTTGGTTTGTAGTTGGGCTTTCTTCTGAATCTAACATGACTAAACTTTGTAGCCATGTAAGCCACAGATTTGTCCTCCAACTGTTCAAGTTCCTCTTGAGTATAGAACTCACTTTCATCTTCTGGCTCACCATGAGTAATTTCAGCTACAACAATTTCTTTAATTATTGAGGAGGGTGTAACCTTGTTTTCTTGAGATTCTGGTTCATGAGCTACAAGTGCAGTGGTTTTTGCAAGTGTCGTACTCTTACTGTCAATAGAACCAGGTCCATAGATAATGGCTCTTTGCTCTTGCTCCAACTCATGTGTTCTTAACTTACCATAGATCACATCCAGGGATATAGTGATAAAATCTGATCTTTCCCTTATTGAAGTGTTCTTTTGTTCCAGGTGAACTGGGAGCGTCAGCATAAACTTTCTGTTAGACTCTCGTATGGAGTAGACTTTCCCTTACAGCTTTAATTCACTTGACAGTCTTATATATCTCTCGAAGTGTGAAGACAATGCTTCTCCGGGTTGAAGTTTGAATGCCTCATACTGAGTCGTCAGAATATTCATCCTGTTTTCTTTGACTTCCTCTGTTCCTTCCATCAAAAGCTCAATGGTCTCCCACATATCTTTTGCACTGTTACTTCCTAGAAGCTGATGGCTCATATCATTATCGGTCGATTCCACAATTATGAATTGAAGACTTGTGTCCAGATTTATCAACTCCTTATTGGTTTCCGTGTATTTAGACGGATCTATGGGAGAAGATGTGGAAGGAATTCTTATACCAGTTGCAGTTGTGGATTCAGCAATTACTTCCATCGGAACATAAGGTCCATTCAGTAGTATCCCAATGTAAAGTGGATTCGAAGCTTTCATAAACAGAATCATATTTTTCTTCCATAGGTTGTAATTATCTATGTCAAATGGAGGAACCTTTATGCTTCCAATTCTTTGGTTATTCATTTTCTTGGCGGAATTAAATTATTTAAAATTCAAAAAATTTCAAGAAATGAGAATTTTTGAAAATTAAAAAATTTAAAAAATTTTCAAGAACTTGTTTCTTTTTTCGGATCTTGATTTGTATGTCAATCAACAAACTCTGATACCAATTGTTAGTCCCAAAGTATCATAGAAGGGGGGTTGAATACGATACCTATAATCTTTTTTGATTCATTTTAAGTTCTTCGTTAAAAGTACGGAATAAAAAACAATACAAAACAATTCGAGGAATATATTTTTTTATTAATATAAACCTTGAGGTTGCTACAATCTAATCAAAGTATTGATTAGCTACAATAAATTCAGCAGCATAACATTCTATTTACAAGGATAATAAATTCAAGCTTTAATGGAGCTCTCGTAAACTGTCTGTGTTTGCTGAAGAAGATAACTAACTGAATTAAATTACATTCACTTCAGTTTTGTAGTCTTTCAAAATTAAATGAACAGCTGGCCAATTAATGTCCACACAAATCATTTAACTTTGTTGCATTTAACTCAGTGAACAACACCTTATGTGGCGACAAAGTTCCTTTGTAGAGCCTCTGTGGCGAAACCTCTGTGGTGACACAATCACCCTGTATAGCCTCTGTGGCGACAGGTCTGTGGCGACACCTTCTCCTGTATGGTCTCTGTGGCGACAGATCTGTGGCGACAGCTTGTCTTATAATACTCTTTGGTGACAAGCTCTGTGGTGACACCTTCTCCTGTATAACCTCTATGGTGACACACACTTTCCCTGTATTGCCTTAAGCAATTTGTTCTAACACCTTCTGTAGCGACAGGGGCTTCTGTGGCGACAGAGGTTCCTTAGAGCAAATCCTCTGTGGTTACTTCTCCTGTGGCGACAGGGGTTCCATAGTGTCTTTACTTAGAATATTTTTGGTTCTTTGTCAAGTCACTCTTCAGTGTATCAATCATTTTTCTTCTGTTAATTGAATCAAAATACTTCCTTGAAATGCTGATATTTGGTGCACTGGTCTGGTTCACAAACAACTAGCCTTGAGTGGATCCTGACTCAATTTGTCTTATGATTCTGAGTTGATACATACTGATGTTTATTCACTGCTTCTTTCACTGAACCCTTGATTTGTAACACTTGAAGTCAATACATGCAGCTGATACTTAAAGCCTTTTGATGTCTTATTCTTCATGGATGCTTAAACATAGTAATGAACTTTTTCCCATGATCTATAGGAGAGCTTAATGAATCAATCACATCATTTGGTTTTTTGTATTTATCCTGTCTTCATCTGAAGGGTTCCTGTGCTTCACAGTTTAATAAAGTTTATCTGTTTCTATTTTCATGTTGAGTTATAAATCCTCGATTACATGTTACATTACATTATGCTTTACAATGTTCTTGTTGATGTTCAAGTTGAAGAACAATCCACTTAAACTGATGCCACACTTCCTGAATCACCACAACACTCTACTGGCACTGAAATTCTGGAAATAAATATTGATGTTCCAGTTCATATGGCTACAATTCTTGAAGATGTAGAGCCAAATGCTGATGGTATGGCAGTTTCTGAAGCAGCTGGATCACATACTGCTCCAATTCCTGACTCAATATTAAATGTTGATGTTGAAGATGAAGTGGCACGGATAGTCAAGGAACCAGTTACTGATGAAAAATTTTTTCATGAAAGCGAGCCTGATGATGGTGAAGATATTGATGTATTTAATATCAATGTACAATTAGATCCTGATGAGGATCTTGATGAGATATTCTTTCCTGAAGGCATGACAAAAAGGGAGAAGAAGATGAAGTTAGCTGAGTTGGATGCTAAAAATACCAAGAAGTTTTCTGATGAGGAATGGATTTCCAAATTAAAGGATTCTAAATATCCTATTTCTGCTGATCATGCTTCTCAACATTTGGAGATAGATGAGAAGACAATTTCAAATCCTGATATTCTTACTCATCTTAAAGCTTCAGCATTAATGGTCAAATCCATTTAGACTACTCAGACTAATGCCAACTCCCAATGGATAAACTTAAGGATGCTTTATTTGAAGCTAAACTTACATCTGGTCTTGAGATACAAAAGCAATTGAAGCCTATCATTTCCAGACAAGACAGAATTAAAGCCAACCAGGCTAAATTTGTAGCTACTCAACTGAAAATATTTGGGCAGTTGAATGAGGTACAACAATCTATGAAGCTCATAGTTTCACTCCTGCTTGGTGATGATGCCAAAATGGGGGACAAAGTATTAAAATCTAAATGCAAGAAGCTCCAGCTGAAAGATGCTGATGACAAAGATGATGGTCCTGATGGTGGAAGCAAAAAGAAAAGAGGAAAGGAGATTCTTGGGAATAAAGGTGGAGAACTAGTTGGACCTAGTGGCACTTTTAAAACCACTAGCCAATCTAGAAAAGGTGGAGGGAGAGAGAGAAGTGGAAGAAAATAAAAAACTGATTGTGGCTATAAAATAAGCACTGACAGTCACAAATGCAAATGAAGACCAAGGTATTATGGAGATAGAAGCTGATGCTGAAGCAAGTCAATTTTTATAAATATTGAAGGTTAAAGGTAAAAAGACAACTCTGTTCTACAAGGATCCTAAAATATAAGCTTTTGATTTTGAGGTGAGTAGAAGAATTTTTGAAAGGGAAAATCCAGGATTTGATCTTGAGCAACTGAAGCTTATGGAAGAGGAATTCAAATCTTTGAGAGCAGTAACCGCTGATACTGTCTCACCATATGAAGATATTCCTGGACAGAGACCAACTAAAGGTGTAGTTATCAAAGAAATCAGCCAAACCGAAGTTGAAAGACCTGTTCTAAGGTCTCAAGCTATTTAACTGTTGATAAGAGTTATAAGGGAAATGAGAAAGTTGGTGAGAAATCAAGATCCAAGCCTAAGCCAAAGTCCAAGAAGAAATCAGCATCTACCAAAACTCAAATACTGATAGAACCACTCTATTCAGTAAGTCAAGCTCATGATGATGTTGATGAAGGAAAAGTTCTTGAAAAAGATGCTAATCAGGTTCACAAGAAGAGAAAGGTAATTCCTGGATCTGATTGGGCTGAGAAATTGCAAATCATTCTAACCACTGACAATGCTCAAGTTGGAGAAATAACTGCTGAAATTCAGCTAGTCACAACCACCGGTACTAATCAAGTTGTTGACAGTACAATTTAAGAAACAAAAGTTGATCATTCAAATCCTGAAAGAAATTTAAACTATAATTCAGAAGGCTCAAACTCTGATAAGCCAGAGTTAACTCTTGGAGAAAAAAAAGTTGTTAAGGAAAAGTAAGACACCTGCACCTAAAAGAGATTCTTCTGAGACTATTAATAATATTTACAGTGGTAACTCACGGTCTAGAAGAGCTAGAAGAAGAGGTGGTTTGGGACTTCTAAATGCTGATACTTTTACTAGCAATGCTTTAATTTTAAGAGAGCCTGGAAATCTGACAGGAATAAGAGAGAATGTAAAGCTTGAAAATTTACAGAAGATCATATCTTTCCAAATAGTGCTTGATTTATTTGATACCAACAAGCCTAAAAAGAAGATGTAATTCTAGAATCTGGAAAAAGGTTGAAGATTTCACAAGACCAGATGAGAGATAAACCATGACAAGAGTTGAAATATGTCATAATATTACTAAAGGTAACTCTACTACTGCCAGATGGTCTGCTTATCTGAAGGACCTAGTATACAAGAAGCAGAGAGGAATGGCTTACAAGTCAACATACACTTTAAAATATATTGATGAATCTGGAAACACTATTGATATGCCTATTGTAGGAGCCAAGTTGATCATGTCTGTAGGTGTAAAAGTTCTCACTTTCAACCCAGATTATAAAAAAGTTGGTTTCTTGGAACTGGATGACTTGTCACTTGGAAGATCTAATCTACATGGCCTTATAGTTGCTATCTATCAGAATAATGAATGTACAAAAGAGCTTAAGGATATCAAACAGAGGATAGAGATGTATTTAAATGTTCTTGAAGTAAACTTACTCAAGAAATTCTTTGATGATGCTACTGGGTTTACTAGAGTTCAAGACTGAAGTTAAAGTCTGAAAGCACTGGCTGTAAGATTGATATATGTTTGTATTTATGAATTTAGATGGTTTTGACATCATCAATTAGGAACTTGTACATATTTACATAATGCACAAGTTGGGGGAGATTGTTAGAAAAATTGATGATATCAGTATTTAAACTATCAGAGTTTATTGATCAGCATTTGATATCAGAGTTTGACAGAGGTGACGTCATCAGCATTTACCATCAGTATTTGATGATCAGTATTTGACATCAGCATTTAGTCACATCAGTAATTGTCAAGCTGGAAATCTAGAGATATCAAAGGAGAAAATATTTGCAGAGATATGTCGGTGTAGCACTTTACTTTTTGTAGCAATCAATAGATGGATATATATATATAAGGATTCCTTATTGTATTGTATTAGGATTCTTTATTTATTGTGTAACTGTGCAGTATATAAGCACAGATTAGGTTTACACTTGATGCATTCAAATATTATTATATTATTCACATAACCTAGCAACTCTCAAGGATATTTATTCTTCATTTGAGAGAATATTGTAGTTAGTTTTTATATATCAATATTAAAAATTGTTCTTTCAATTGAGTCTGTTATTTCAATTTGATTATTTAATGTATTCACCCCCTCCCTCTACAGTTGATTAAAGGCCTAACAGGGTGGTTGAGCAGATATATAAGCTATTGGGTCACATCCCATATAATAGAAAAATGGAATTAGATATCTAGTTAATTCTACAAACCGAACTATACGATAACTTGCATCGGTAGGTCTGAATAATTCAGATAATGTGCACTTTATCTTTGAACCATTTGTGCACCCAAAAAACCTTGACATGGATATGAGCTTTGGTCATTCACTCCTTCAACTTAGAGTCTCTATGATCCTAATTGATACATATGTGACATCGATCTTAGAGGTGACAATTTCCTAGCTAACACATATTATCGTGGAATGACAATACTATAACTCGGACAATGGAGGTGGAGATGTAGTGGTGTAACTCGACATCCTGCCACTTTTTGGTCGTTCGTTGTTACAACCTTTATTTTTATATCTAGTTTTTTCATGTCTCAAAATTGATAATAAAAAATTCTTGTACAACTCTAATAGTGAATATTGTGCATATATATATAGACACACACACACACTATTATAGGATGTAATGTTGTAGAATCTTGTTTTAGTTTAAAATGACCTCTCGCCTATCGTGACTTCATTTTGATACCCCAAGCAGAGTCCATTTTATTATTAACCATACTCATTTGAAGTGCACATTTGACCAACCTAATTGAAAATTTAATTTATTTACGAAAACATTCATACTCCTTGTACCAATGCTTTTAGTGTAGGGAATGATCAGTCTAAGTTGGAATCATATAAAATATAATAAAATTGATAGATTGTATGGTAAATTTGAGATGACAACTTTGTATAATATATATTTTACGAGTATTATAGTATGTTGAATAATTTTCTTACTATATATTCTAATATTGAATTATCGATGAACAAATACTTCAAAAGTCAGTGACATAATAAAATTAAATCTGGGGAATTTTTGAAATGTTTTCATTAGGATTTTTATAAATAAGTTATTACTTTTAAATCTTAATAGTATACATACAATGTTATTTTTTAACCCTGATATGTTCATTTTAGTATTAGAAATTATGAATTTTACAGAATATTAATCTTCATAAATTTTATAGTAGTGTATAAAACTATTTCAAATGGTATTGTTAAAAAAATATTTAAATTTAGTGGACACACCTTAAATTTTAATATATGGTCGTGACATAGCTTTTTGGGCTTTTAAATTTTTTGGACTAATTTATCGAATCATTAGGCCCATTATGTCTTATGGTTTGGATAATCTGTTTTTTGTTTCAAGTTCAATTCTAACCCATTAATAATATTAAATTCTCTACTTTCTATAAATTTAAAGGGCATAGCTTCCTATTCCCAAAAGCGACGGCAAGTTCTAGTTTATCTAGTATCTTTACAGGTATGATCGTTCTCTACTTTCCGTTTAAGTTTTTAACGAGCTTATATTATTTTATGCTTTATTTTCAATATATGTGTATCTACCTTAAAAATGTTTCTTCAAGATTTTTTTCCCATTTTAAAATGGGCTTTGTGTGCAATTGTTTCTAAGATTAATTTTGAAATTTCGTACATATTTTCTTTATCGCGCATATGTATATACATTGTAAATCTCGAGATCTTTTCAGATCGTATACTGATTTTGGTAAATTCACGTGTTAACTCTTATTATTCAATGTCTAAATTGTGTACGAAAAAAATCAACCCGTTTATTTTTTTAAAAGAAAAACCCCTCTTAAGATTTTTTTTCAAAGAGCATACTTTGAAATTTAATGCTTGTAATTGTCTTATTTTTAATGTTAACTTGACTCTGAATAGTAGATTTTAGATTCAATTTTGGGTATACGCTCTCAGATATATTGTTCTTTATTAAGTGTTTGTGTTCTTTTTATGCATTTAATAGAGTGATAATGAGTTTACTTATTTGTCTGTGTTAATATTTCCAAGATATCTTTCCTAAAGTCATGCGATTTGAAAATTTAATATCTATAATCTAGGAATTAGACTTTCATATGACTTGTTAACTTGACGTATATGTAGTTATTTGAGAATTTTGTGTTTTAAATTCACAAATTATGTGTATATCTAGTGTTCTTGATAAATTTGTTCCTGGCACATGTATATTTATACAACATGTATTTATTTACGAAGATCTTTTATATTATACGTTTGATTTTTTATAAGAATATTATATATGCTCTTTTGTGTCCTTTCATTTCTCAAGTCTATGTGTCATCTCATATGGGATAGAGTATCATAAGTTAGTGAACGAAAATTAGTCATATAACATGTTATGACAATAATTAAAGTTGAAATGTGATGCATTATAATTTTATTAAACTTTCGTTATGTTCGGGTTGCATAGATAATGAATACCTTGTAGGTAAAAGGTTGGAAAAAATTGAAGTAAAAAGATTAATAATATAGGGATAAAAAGTCATGTGAAAGATTTGGTGGTATATTGCAGGCTTTGTTGGTCAGCCCAACCAAAATTGAGTCAAAATTATGTATGTAGTTGATATGGTCGACTAGTACCTTAACGTTAACTCAAGTGGAGTTTGTTGACCTTTTAGGAGCTTCCCTTTTTAGCGTGAAATTTAAAACTTATCGTGAAAGGTTATGTTATTTTGATATATGTCTTGGAGATTATTGTTGGTCTCATAACTTTAATCCATTAATCTAACGAGTTTAGATGAAACATTAGTTTTATTTCTCCGAGGTTTAGACAAGTCAACTTAAAGGATGAGCATATGTCATACATGACATCGATTCAATCCCATTCCTATTTCGCATAAAATTTGGGCTTTACTTGGTATGGTGTGTAAAAAATAAGTTCAATTTTAGAAAAATTTGAGGGATAATAGGGCCAAGACATATAATGGGATGAGCACCGATATCCTTCCTCTCGTAACACTCCACAAAATGCCCTTATTTATTAACTTTATATGTGTGTTTGTGTATATTGGTGGTGCAACGTAGCATTTTAAGGTAGAACATATAATCATCCAACTAGTACTTTATTTAAGAGTATTTATTGGACCGTGTTAATCCAAGTATCAACTTCATTAGTTGAGAGCTTTCAAAATTTACTGAAAAATAAATCTCAGTGAGTTTAGTTCAAATCGAAAAATATCATGTTAGTGTGAAGTTAAGACTTCCTTGTAGTCTAATGAGTGGTATTATATTTGAAGTTTTGGGTTGCAGTTATATGATGAGATCCCCTCAGTTTGAATTTGTGGTTAAAGATTTATTAAGATGCCTTGTGTCTAGATTCTATTTTATGAAGTTTATGTGATGGGTTTTGTTGGTAAATAACAAATTGGATTGACATTTGACACATATATCTTTAGGAGATAGGATCACGAGATTTGTGGTTTTTGTTTTGAAGAGACTATCGTATGGTGGTGTCAACACAAATACCACATCGACAAGGCAAAAGACTATTCATTTGTATATGACTAGTCGGTTAACTTCATTAATACGTGATCATTTGTGATATGCCCAAAAGTAAATTCTCAAGTGCTCTAACTAAAGCGAACAACATCATAATGTTATGGATTTGGGGCTTGCTTGCGCCAAACATCACTTCATATAACTTTTATCTCGACATATCGTATATTATCAACGATATTGATAATTGCAGCGAGAATTACTTATAATGAGAATTAAGAACTCGGGACATAATCACCAAATCAAAATTTAAATCACCAAAATTTGAATATATGCATATATCTTTTTCAAGCTTATATGTCACCACAACCACCACCATCACTACACTTCCGCCACTAGTTCTGTCACTCAATCTGTATCACCATAACGCCGCCAACACTAACCATTATATCAAAATATAACATTATTATCACCATATTATACAACTGCCATCAAATTTAAGTTAATCTCACTAAATCAAACCATTACCACCACGACATCAACAAAACCAGTATCGAGTCTTGATGGTGGTCGAAGAGAGGTATGATAATGGATGACTTATCAAAAAGAGGTGGAGTTGGAGGAGAAAGAAAGTGGACGAGAGAGACGTGTGGAGTATATCTAAATTCCAATGGTAGATGGAAGGTGGTGGTCGTCGGATATTGTGGCCGGTGAAGATGTCGGAGAGAGAAAAATATGATCACACATAGATGTTGAAAAGTTAAAAAGTTGTAGAGATGAATGAGAGAGACATGTGAAGTAGATCCGAACTCTGACAATTAATGGAAGGTGGTGATTTCCGAAAATTGTGGTGGGGATAAAGGAGGGAGTAAAAGTGAAGGTGGAGGATGATACTTATACGTGTGTGTGTATTATTTAATTGAGTGATCCATATTAAAATATTTAAAAGACAAGGATTAAGTCATAACTTTTTATAATAGGATTTCATTTGATCACACAAGTATATGTATACATATACGTTTATGTATACATATAATTAACTTATAATTCATATATTAATTCTTATAAGAAAATGTATTATGAAAATTGATTTGTTAAAGAATGATAAAAGATAAATTTTATTTCGGTAAAAATTCATGTTTTTAATTTGAAACAAAGATCATGAAGCAAATCAATCATTGGTAAATTTGATGTTTAAGTCAACGGGCTCGTGTAAAGTGTAATGAAATAACATAGATATTTAAGCTGTTGTGATTTTAATTAATGAGAAAGTGAAAGAGTTTGTGTGAAGTATGATAAGTTGCATAAAATTGAGTGAAATATGTCGAATAAATGTAATGGAGTATGGAATAATGTAATGGAGTTTGTGTGCTGCATACTGAAAGTTTCAAGTATCCAGGGTCTATTATATAGAGAAATGGTGATATACTCTCGATGTTACATATCGTATTAAGGCAGGTTGGGTTAGGTTGGGTTAAATGGAGCGCGGCTACTGGCATTTTGTGTGATAAGAGTGTTCAGAAGAGTTTTTGGTATTGAGTCTATTTCTAAAAAAAACTAAAGGAAGGACGTTTACATTGGTATGGACATCTTAGACGGAGATATTTTTCAGCCTTGGTTAGCTGAGTTGAAGGTATTTCGATTAGGGGGCAGAGAAAGAGAGGTAGATCGCGTAGGGCATGGCAAGACCAATTAAGATTGGATATGTCAGCTTTAAATCTCATAGGTGATATAACATTAACATGGTTGCTTGGAGGTGTCGTATTAGGGTGTTAGAAGCCGGGTCTCGTGATTACCGTAGGGTTCTTTCTTTATTGCATGAGTACATTGACATCATCACTAGGTTATATCAGTCATTCCATAAGTTTCTTTGATTGCGATAAAGCATTCAATTTGAGGTAAGTATCGTGTGAATAAAATCACGGGCTAAGGTATTGTATCGAAGTTATCATACACATTTTATGTACTATTCACTAAGCCGGGAGTCTTCATGGAGACAGTTTTCTTACTTAAGGGTAGAGGTGTGACTGCGTACATTTTACCCTTCCCAGACGGGTCTGAGCAGTTATATTGGGTACGTTTGGTTTGGTTTGGTTATGTATAGCGTTAATAATGTATATTATTTAATTATTCAAAAAATTGTGATTCTAAATCTTTTTCATAATAACTTTTTTATTTGTAAAATTTTAGAATTGTAATATAAGTGTAAAAATATTTTAATTATTTTAGCATTTAATTAATCTTTTATGTTCAATTGTTTTAAATAAATGTGCTACATAATTTAAATAAATTGCATTATTAACTCAAATATCTTCATAATATTTTTACCTATTTGTTGTAATTGAATTATTTTTCAAAAAATATATAAGGTGGGGGTGAGGGAAGAACGGACGGTGCTGATAAGACCTAAACCTAGAAAGATCTCAATCATCCCTTATTCATCTCCCTCACTCTGCGTCGTCCGATCTCAAATCTCTCCTCTCTCCATGTCTCCCGCCCTTTTGCTCAATATTTAACAACGTAAAAGTACTTCCTATTTTTTTAAACTTCAAACCCTCTTCCTCAATTTCCCTTTTATAAATTGGCAGTTTATAATATTGATTGATTGCACTCTTACACTCAACTCAATCTCAACCTTGTTTATTTAATTTTTTCTTGAAATAGTTGTGATGTTTTTGTTTGTTTGTATGTTTGTTTATGTAGGGTTTGATTCGATGGCGGAAGTTCCAGCAGGGAGTTCAGAGTATGGAAGCGGGGAGAGTGGCAATCAGAGCCCTCCGTCGTCGTGTCGAGAGCAGGATGGATTACTACCAATAGCTAACATAAGCAGGATTATGAAAAAGGGGATTCCGCAGAATGGAAAGATTGCCAAAGAAGCTAAAGTGTTTGTTCAGGAATGCGTCTCTGAGTTCGTCAGTTTTATCACCAGCGAGTATGCCTCCTCACCTCTTATTTTTTTTGTTTCGCAAGTTGTATTAAATCAATACTTGCTCCTATGTGCCTATATATGCTACAGTTGTTTGGATCATGGGATTTCAAACTCCGTTTATAGAAATTAATGAGATTGAGATTCTAATACAAAAATTGTATTGGAATCTCATTTGTGGGTTGTGATCCTATGATCCAAATGGCTTGACATCTTTTTTGTTTTTGTTTGATATTAAGTTCTGGTGATTTGCAAGCCCCCAACATTACTTGACTAGATGAGAACATTTAGTGTGAGAGGACCATGAAACATATTATGTTCTCTTATGTTTTATCTGTTTTTGCTGTTTGAGGGGTCGGTGCCCCTAATAGTTACAAATGCAACACTTTCGTGTCGTGTTTAATAGGATGGAATGGAATTTCTAATATGTGTGATACCTCTGCCTTCCTCCGGCTCATTGTGCAAATTTCAACCATAGTTTTTTCTCACTTATTTGTAGATGAATATTCATTCCTTTCTCCTAGTCAGATTATTCCCAATCTTAGCAAATTTTATGCCCTGACATTTTCCTCTCACAATTTTTTTTCCTTATATTCCACCTAGACTTATTCACAGTTTCTCATTTCATTCCACCCAACTGCTTTACGATCCCAGATCGCGACAGAGAACAAGAGAGCAAGCGGTTCAGAGCACCTGGCTCTGCCCATTCACAAGGACTCGATTCTATGTTTAGAATGATTCCCCTGCATGGTTTAAACAAAAGAAGGGAAAACAGCAGGACTGTGACTCTTCTATTATATTACGAAAACTTGAAAAGACTAAAGGAACGGGGGAATGACTACCTGTAATAAAGCACAAGCTAATACGAGCCGACCAGAAGAAGCAAGGCTTAGATTACCAGATCCTGGACACAATCAACACAACCTTAGCTTTTTAGATAGATGTAATCTGATTTATGTGAAGCTATACATATATTTACTAATTAGGCTGATCTAACATTGAGGCCAGAACATATGAATGTGACGACAATGGTATGTACTGATATCAGCATTGAGGACTAGTTGCCCTTTCTCTTGAAATTGAGAGACGAACTTAAGTATTAACATTGACTAACAGGAAAGATTTCATCCACCAAGCAAAGAATGAACTTATGAACAACATTTCATGAGAACCTGGATATTTGTATCACCAGCCTGATATTGCTTAGAATTTTTTAAGGTGTTGTTTGTGAGGGGAAAAAAATAAGAAAAAACGGATGACAAGAGGGGTAACTTCAGACACTATAGTAACATAGTTCGCAAAAGGCATAGTTTTTGCCTGTTTGAGTTCCATCATACATATCATCATCAAGCAATTTGTTTTAAATCTGATATGAGTTCTAATATGTGGTTGTTTTGCAAATGGAAACAAGCTCAAAATTAACTACCAAATAAGAGGTTACATGAGCCAGGTGTTATGAGTCTTGTCAGTTAGGTTTTTCTCTGCAGTTCTTTCTTAAACTCTTGATGTCTGAGAATATTAAAAGTTTTTGAGAATTGTCACGGTGAAGAATACAGGAAAGCTGTGTGCATGAAACAAATAGGATACTATTTTATTCAACCTATGGTCATGAAATATTAGTTATAAGCAAAGGAGAATGTTTCCTTTGAGAAATTGAAGGTGAAATACATAGATAAAAACTCTATCAGTGTATTTATCATATGTTACCAGAAGTGAAATTGGCTATATTATGGGTAGAGACAGAGGGGCGGCTACAATATATAAGGATTGTTTTATGTTCTGCTTAATATGGTCAAGCCCTCCTCTAGTTAAGTTAATTGATTTTAATTTAAAATTTGTAACTTTATTTTCTTAAATTCTGATTGGCTTTTTCTATTTTAAACTTTAAAATTGTGTAAATACATACATAAAAGCTTAGAAAGTATTTAACAAAAATTTAATATAATTATACACATCAAATATGTTATAAAAGATAATTTTTATAAAAAAAATTGCTAAAAAATACCCCGCCTTTCACGAAATTTCTTGTTCTGCTACTGTCTATGTTTGGTTTTTGTAATATAGCGGAGGATGAAATGTTCATACAAAAGTTTTTAATGGGGTCATGTTATATTTGTTTTTGTAAATTTTGAGGATTAATCGAATGTACAGGGCGAGCAACAAGTGCAAGAATGAGAGGAGGAAGACTATAAATGGTGATGATCTGCTATGGTCTATGTCCCTTCTTGGATTTGAACATTACATTGATCCTCTTACAGGATACCTGCACAGATACAGAGCGGTAATTCCCTTCCCAAGTATCATATGTTTCAGCTAGTTGGACATGTTTGTTGACAATTTTCTTCATTTTTTTTCCTTTTTCATTTTGGGTTTCACGATGTTCTGGAATGATTGAGCTTGTTCAGATCGAGGTTAGATAATATTTATTGGATAATCTGTTCAATTAAATATGCTGTTATACCAGATGTAAGTTTTCAATTAATGTTTATGATAGGGTGAGAGCAAGGGGTTAGCAAAAGGTGCTGGAGGATCTGCTAAAAAAACTGGGAATAATGGGGTACATTCTCAATTCTTCATATGGAATTCTCTTTATATGACTTTTAATTTCTTTTATTGTTTTCCTGAATAATCTTTCCATTAGTACCTGAATGGCTGTCATTTTCTGTACAGCGTGCTCATCAAAGTTCTTATTCCCAGAGCTTGAACTATGCCAACTCACAGGTTCTCTCTCTCTCTCTCTCTCTCTCTCTCTCTCTCTCTTTCTCTCTCTCTCTCTCTCTCTCTCTCTCTCTCTCTCTTTCTCTCTCTCTCTCTCTCTCTCTCTCTCTCAAAATACGTTCATTTATTATGCATGTTAGCAGTCTTCTTTCAGAGTTAACTTTGTTCAAAATATGTCTATTTATTATGCATGTTAAGTGTTAACAGTCTTCTGTCATAGTTAACTTTGTAATTTATTGAAGGATGACTTGGCATATCTCACTTCATTTGCTGCAACAAGTCGATTAAGCTATATGTAATATCTTTCATTCAGATAGGTTCTGCTTTGTCTGTGTAGCATGCTTTATATAGATGGACTTAAATTAACCACTAAACTTGGATAGGTAGTATATATAGCAGAGTGAGCCAGATTGTTTAAACCTGGAATAACGGTGGAAGTTGTTTAGGGTGAAAGATACTGAGCAGAAGTATCTTCTGCAGTGTGCTAATGTGCGGGTAATGTTTGTGGCTGTAAGAATATTGAAAGAGAAACCTGACCTCTGGAATTTTTAAGTTCTTTTACAGTTTTACAAAGTATGTTAAGAGATCTTTATGGACAGGTTGCAGGAAACTCTTTTGTAATCTCTTATGTTGTCATGCATATATTTCTCACATGCATATTTTTCATGTGCTTGGTTTCGGGAGATATGTTATGAGGGGCATGTAGGTGTAACTATGATAATATTAGATTTATGATATTGTAATGTTCTAAAAAACGTTAGACAGGTCTAGGCGGTGAGCCTACCTTCCAGGGATTAGTCGACTAGGCGGGGATTAAAGAATGATGAATAGAATATTTTTAAATATTATTTTTTATTTATAAAATTTAATTCTTATATTGAATGAAATATTTTTTAATACAAGTAAAAATATAAATACCCTCATTTTATTATCAAATACAATAAGTAAATTTTCCCTTTCATGCTTAAGTTATATTTTCTTTAAAATAAATATATTTTCAGTTTTATTCTTAATTTGATCATTTTTAAGATTTTGACCTATTAATCCTACCTAAATTTTGACCGATCAATCCCGCCTAGATTCGATTCTTGCAAAAAAATGTTCTATGACCGATTTTCTCAAAAATTAGACATTTTGCCCCGCCTAGGGCTGATTAATCGGCCACCTAAGCCCAATTTTAGAACACTTTGTACCCATTACTTGGTATTTCTGCAGTGCACAAGTAGTGTTACAAATGACACAATGAAACCTAAAATTATGTGACAACCTGCATAAAATGCAAAGTTATATGATGATATACCGTAGAAACTACTCTACTAATTCCTATTTTTGTTGAATAAATATTTCAGGCACAGATGCAGCATATGATGGATTCCATGGAAGGCCTGGAGTAAGAGATATGGAACTCCCTGGTCATCATCTTGAAATATTCTTCCAGGGAGATCAAATTTATGTCAGTGATCAACTGTTTGGTACCGAACTCATATGTTATAGGAGCCATGTTAGTAGAGAGGATGTTATATCTCTGTTTGGATGTTTGCTTATATGATTATCGAAAGCAAGATTATGTAATGTTATATACTATCTCCTGTTTTGAATTCCCTGCATAAAGAATTAGCAGGAGGCCGAAAAACGTCAAAACTTTATAATTGGCGGGCATGTTAAATCAATTCCGACAATGACGTTAAATATGGTATAATTTCTATGATGTAACGTTTAAGAAAAAACTAAACTCCAGTGGAGTGTTAAGTATGGATGCACAATAATAAAATATTAAATTTCATGCTAAATATAATTAAAGGTAAATGTAATGTAACTATAAATGTTGCTATTTCCGGTAGCATTTAAGAAAAAAATTATACTATAATTTATGAAAAATTATACTGTAAATATAGATGCACAATAGCAAAAGGCTAAATTTCGCGCCTAAATATAACCAAATATAGATTTAGCAACATATCTATTTTAACATAAAAAAAATAAAAAAAATTGTTATACATTCTCTTTAAGATCACCCATAAATTTGATCTTACGATGTAACTATGAGATTCTAAACATGATGGTTTGTGTTTTTTCATTTTTCATAATTCCCCATTAGAAATAAGAAGTCGTCATTTTTTATAAGTAGTGTCAGGTACCGAATCTGTTCCCAAATATTTTTTCGAATGATATAATGTGATATTTTTCATGTTCAATTTAGTGACGAATATATAGACACGCGATGTTTCATTTCACTACGAGAAAAGTTACAAAGTAGCTAATACATCGACTCTAGAATTTCTCTTTAAAATTGTAGTATAGAATTTTATTCAAGTTCCTAAAAATTACTCTCTCTCTCTTATTTTATTCATCACTCTAAATTGTTGCACACATTTTAATATATTTTGATCGGTAACTTATAAATAAAATTTTAAAAAAATGTAAATTAGAATATAATTTGTCTACTCAGATTTACAAAAAGAAAATTTATAAACGATAATTTTAATTAACAAATCAAATTCAAAACGTTTAAAATGATAAATAAAAAAAATAGAGGAAGCAACATTTTTTAAAAATATCCGTCAGATTGAATTTTTGAGTTCTTGCGGGAAGACAATAGACCCGCAAGTAGGGGTGTACAGATAAATCGCTCAACCGCATCCAACCGCTCAACAGCATCCAACCGCTCAACCGCTCGCAACCGAACCGCATTTGCGGATAATCGCGAAACGCGGGTTGGTTGTGAATTTAAATTTTAAAAACCGCTCATTCGCGGTTTGGACGCGGTTTTAAATATTTGAAAATCGCAAAATCGCAACTGCAACTCGCAACATATATTTATAATAAAATATATTTTCAAAAATGTAGTTGATATTATATAAATTAATAAGTATACACATTTATTAACTAATTTTAGGTTAATATTAATACTTCGTTCATAAGATTCACAATCATTATAAGATATATAACGAAACAAATGAAAAATGTAATCAACATGTAATTTTTTTATCGTTTTCTTTTTTTCTTTTCTCTCCGCCTTCACATTTTTTGTATGTTTTTAATATCCTTGCTCCACACGGAGCATTAGTTTATATTTTATTTTTGAATGTAATTTATCACGTAACTTAAATTTCAATTTATTAATATTCCGAATTTATTTTTTTACAAATTATTAATTATTTTATAATAAGTAGTTTAACTGCAAACCGATTCGCAATAACCGCAAATTCGCAACCACAATTGACATGGTTAACCGCAACCCCAAATGCGGATGACAATTTTCTAAAACCGCTCTTCGCGGTTTGGTTCGAGTTTTACCCCAAAACCGATCCGATCTGAACCGCGTAGACCCCTGCGAGCAAGAGGTTGAAAAAGAAGGCAGGACAAATTAGAGGACATAACACAGTACACATATCACCCCCAATCTCCATTCATAACTCACGTCCAGATTAATATCTGCGTAATATAATATGAATGCGGCTGCCTAATATAATATCTATCAATCGATTTCTTATAATGATTTGTCTGTCTCTAATATATTTGTAATCTATTTATGAATAACAATTATTCTCGAAATTCGATTCCGAAAGATAAACAAAATTAAAAGCCATACAAAAATCAGAAAAGAGAGAGGACCAAATGTGGATGGGCTAGTAAAATGACCACCAACATCATCACTCCACCACCGTGGCCAACCACCTCAACCCACCCTATCACCACCGCTCTCCACCGTATATCCCCACCTCTCAAAAACCCATTTCGTGTCCAAACCTCAACACAGCCCAACTCCTCAAATCTTAGTATCTCGACCCCAAACAACAACAATAATAATAACCAACAACAAATAGTTCCAAACAATCCCCAAGACCAAACACTAATCTTACTTCTCCGACAAAGAAAAACTGAAGAAGCTTGGTTAGCTTACTCTAACTCTACTAATCTCCCCAACCCCACTTGTCTCAGCCGCTTAATTTCTCAACTCTCTTATCAAAACACTCCTTGTAGTTTCACTCGAGCTCAATCTATTATCACGCGTCTCCGTGATGCGCATCAGCTACACCGTCTCGACGCCAACTCTCTGGGCCTTCTTGCTGTTTCTGCTGCTAAATCAGGTCATGTTCTTTATGCAACTTCTATAATTAAGTCTATGCTCAAGTCTGGTTATCTTCCTCATGTTAAGGCTTGGAGTGCTGTTGTTAGTCGTTTAGCGTCTTCCGGTGATGATGGTCCTGCTGAGGCTTTGAGGTTGTTTACGTCTGTTGTTAAGAGGGTAAGGCGTTTTTCGGAACCCAGTGTTGTTATTGATTCTTTGCCTGATACTGCTGCTTTTAATGCTGTGCTTAATGCGTGTGCCAATTTGGGGCTTAGTAAGAAGTTTTTGGAATTGTTTAATGAAATGCGCGAGTTTAAGTGTGAACCTGATGTGTTGACTTATAATATTATGATTAAGTTGTGTGCCAGAGTTAATAGGAAGGATTTGCTTGTGTTTGTGTTGGAGAGGATTCTTGACGAGGGGATAACGGTGTGTATGACCACGTTGCATTCTCTTGTTGCGGCTTATGTTGGGTTTGGTGATTTGGAGATTGCGGAGGAATTGGTACAGGCTATGAGGGAAGGTCGGTTAGATTTATGTAGAATTCTTAGGCAGTCTTCTGATTCTGAATTTGTAAGAAAGACGGAGAACCATGTGTTTGCAAAATTGCTTCCGAATTCTGTTTCCTCAAACGATTATGAGCCGCCAATGTTGAAAAAAGTATACAAACCGGATTCTAGAATATATACAACGTTAATGAAGGGGTATATGAAGCAAGGTCGTGTTTTGGACACGATGAGAATGTTAGAAGCAATGCGCCTTCAGGAAGATAGTGGCAGTCGCCCTGATCATGTTACATACACGACAGTTATTTCTGCGTTTGTTAAGGTTGGCGCAATGGATAGGGCAAGGCAGGTGCTCGCTGAGATGTCTAGGATCGGTGTGCCTGCTAATAGGATTACTTATAATATTCTCCTTAAGGGATATTGTGAACAACTTCAGATCGACGAGGCCAAAGAATTGATTCGCGGAATGACTGGCGGTGATGCAGGTCTTGAGCCTGATGTGGTTTCTTACAATACTCTAATTGATGGGTGTATATCGGTGGATGATAGTGCAGGGGCTCTTACCTATTTTAATGAGATGCGAGCAAGAGGAATTGCTCCCTCCAAGGTTAGCTACACCACGTTAATGAAAGCATTTGCTTTTTCGGGTCAGCCAAAGTTAGCCAACAAAGTTTTTGACGAGATGCTTAATGACCCGAGAGTGAAGGTTGATTTGGTTGCATGGAATATGTTAGTTGAAGGTTATTGTAGGCTGGGATTACTCGAAGATGCAAAGAAGATTGTAGAGAGGATGAGAGAGTATGGAGTTCATCCAAACGTGGCCACATATGGAAGTCTTGCAAACGGTATAGCATTAGCCAGAAAACCTGGAGAAGCACTTCTGCTATGGACTGAAGTAAAGGAGAGATGTGGAATGGAAAATGGAGAAAATTCAAAATATTCTCATGTCCCGCGATTACAGCCTGATGAGGGGCTGTTAGATACACTGGCTGATATTTGTGTGAGGGCTGCTTTCTTTAAGAAAGCATTGGAGATTGTAGCTTGCATGGAAGAGTATGGAATACCACCAAACAAAACAAAGTATACCAGAATATATGTTGAAATGCATTCAAGGATGTTTACAAGCAAGCATGCGTCCAGAGCCAGACAGGACCGAAGGAAGGAAAGGAAAAAAGCAGCAGAGGCTTTCAAGTTTTGGTTGGGATTGCCAAATTCTTATTATGGGAGTGAGTGGCGACTTGAACCTGCTGATGGAGATGAGTGAGCATCTCATTTTGTATAACATCCAATTCACTGGAGTATATTAACAAGAGCTACACTTCTTGTTGGATGGAAACTGTAGAACCATAACTGTAATACAAAAGCAAATATAGTATACTATTGTGGATGTATCATATCATTATTCCATAATATTGTCATTATTATTAACATGTTTTATGTTATTGTTTCAATTTGTGGACGTACTGTTATCAACATTAAGGCTTAATGATTAAGCTATTACTGGATCAAATGTGTGCAAGCAAATGACGGCAGGCGACTGGAAAGAAGTACATTTGTTGCTAAATTTATTGTTTGAGCTTGGTAAAAATTATCATCATCAACACAGGTTTCCTCGAAAAAAATAGAATTAATTTGGGTAAGAACTGCATACTCCAGCTGATGCCCGAGGCGCTTCTTTTCCAGAAACTTATATGCAGTTTATATTATGCAAATATTTTTCCAGCAAAGCAACACCCTGAGAGCTGGGGGCATGCAGGAGGGAGAGGAGAGAGATGATCAATTATCGTTTTCAATAATTTACAATTATTCTGTATAATTGTAGTCTTGATCTTATACGAGAAGGTCATTTATTCACATGACTGAAGCATAGCAGAATTGGATTATGGTAGATATCGCTAAAACTTTTGATACCTTAATGTATATTTATCACTTTGCACTCTGAGATTAAGATGCTGATGATACCTGCAGGAGAAAGATTTGAGATTTGAAAACCGTTGGAGCCAAAATTTGGTAACGGATTATATCGGTCAAGAATGGTTCAATTGTAATCAAATTGGAGTAAAAGGACGAAGGGTTAGGTCTTTTGACCGTAATGCATGAGGGGATAATGCGCCCTAGAATAGGACGCGTCCTCATTTAGTCAAATACATGATATGATATGGGCCATTTGGAAAGGGATGATGCGCCATAGGGGTAGGAAGCGCCCTCATTGAATGAAATACATGATCATGAAATACATGACATATTGGATGAAATACATGATCCAAAAATACATGATATGGATCATTTGGAAGTAAGATTGCAATGTAAGAGGAAGTGATTGTAACCCTACGCGCTCTCATGAGACGAAATGCAGGATATGGAGAGTCTTGCATGAGGGTGTACGAGTGTTGCCATAAGGCCCTCAAATATAACCGGACACATTTTTCTATATACATACATGTGTATATATATGTACTAGCCTATAACCTGTGCGATGCACAAACTAATTATAATATTTGCAATTTTTTTATTTTTTTATTTTATACAAATCATAAAAATTAGTAAGCGTGTAGGTGCACTATTACGCGGCGGTTTATGTATTTTCAATATATTTCGACTTATTCGAGATTGAGATTAATGAAATTCAAATATTTACGTATTATTTTGAATACATCATATAATTGAAGGATTCAAAATTTAGATAAATAAAATTTTAAAATGATATCTTGCTACAGTCTATAGGTTGCTTTGCTACGTCGGTGCAGAGCCTACAGGAAATTGGGAGTCTTGAATAGGAGTGGTATATGCGGATGACCTGATATTATTTTTTAAAATATTGTTTTTTAAATTTTCCTTGATTTATTAATTATTTTGTTATATTATAATTTGAATTACTAAACTTAATTTTGAAACTATTTGATTTTTGACAAAATAGGTAAGAAAGCGGTTGAGTATAGGTCGCTTTGATGTGCCAGTGCAGAACCTATAGGAAATTGGGAGTCTTGAATATGAGTGGTATATACGGATGACTTGGTATTATTTTTTTTGATATAATTTTTTAATTATTTTTTAATTTATTAATTATTTTGTTATATTATAATTTGAATTATCAAACTTAATTTTGAAAGTACTTGATTTTTTACAAAAGAGGTAAGAAAAAAGTTGAGTATAGGTTGCTTCGCTTTGCTGCGCCAGTGTAGAGCCTATAAGAAATTAATAGTCTTGAATAAGAGTTGTATATGTGGATGATTTGGTATTATTTTTTTTAATTATTATTTTTAAAATTTTTCTTGATTTATTATTTTTTTTGTTATATTATAATTTGAATTGCTAAAATTAATTTTGAAAGCATTTACTTTTTTACAAAAGAGGTAAAAAAGAAGTTGAGTGCAATTAAAAATTAAGTTGGATAATAATTCATATAGTTATATTATATACATGATTTATTTTTTTTAATAAAATTATATTTATTTAAATTTTATTTTGGAAGGTGTTAACATACTTAATGTGTTAACCAACCAACCAACCAAATGTAATCATGTTTCGTTTATTCTTTTTTAAAATTTTCTTAATTTATTAATTATTTTGTTATATTATAATTAGAATTACTAAAATTAATTTTGAAAGTATTTGATTTCCTACAAAAAAGGTAAGAAAGAAGTTGAGTATTAGTCGTTATGCCGAGCCTATTAGAAATTGGGAGTCTTGAATATGAGTGGTATATGTGGATAATTTTGTATTATTTTTTTAAATTTTTCCTGATTTATTAATTATTTTATTATATTATAATTTGAATCACTAAAAGTAATTTTGGAAGTACTTGATTTCCTACAAAAGAGGTAAGAAATATGTTGAGTGCAATTAGAGATAAAGTGGGATAATAATTCATAGGGATTGTAGTTATATTATATATATGATTTAATTTTTTTAATAAAATTATATTTGTTTAAACCTTGTTTTGGAAGGTGTTAACATGCTTTTTAGGAAGGTTTAACCAACTAACCCAACGAAATCATGTTTCGTGTATAAAACCTTTAATCCCTGCACTGCACGGATTGATTATAAAATTTGTAATTTTACCATTTAAATATTTTATGAAAAAAAATTAAAATAATAATTATATATTATTGATATTAATGAAGTTAAAATATTTACGTATTATTTTGTATGCATTATATTATTGGAAGATTCAAAATTTAGATTGTTAAAATTTTAAAAAGTCATTTTATCACATGTTATAAGTCGCTTCGTTGCGAGTGTAGAACCTATAAAAAAGTGGGAGAGCCTATACGAAAAGTGGGAGTCTTGAATAACATTGGTGTATGTGGATGATTTGTTATTGTTTTTTACTATTATTTTTTAATTTTTTTCTTTATTTATTAATTATTTTGTTATATTATAATTTAAATTACTAAAATTAATTTTAGCAGTGTTTGGTTTCTTACAAAATAGGTAAGAAAGAAGTTGAGTCCCATTAAGTATTAAGTTCAATAACAATTCATGGAGTTTGTAGTTATATTAAATACATGATTTAAATTTTTTTAATTAAATCATATTTGTTTAAATTTTATGTTGGAAGGTGTTAAAAAATTTTTTAGGAAGGTGTTAACCAACCGATCAAACGAAATCGTGTTTCGCTTATAATAATATAGTTAGAAATTAATTTGGATAATAATTTATAGAGTTTGTAATTATATTAGATACATGATCTAATTTTTTTAAATAAATTATATTTGTTTAAACTTTATTTTGGAAGGTATTAACATTTTTTTAGGAAGATATTAACCAACCGACCAAACGAAACAATGTTTCACCTATAATAGTAATATGTATTTTTCATATTTTTTTGTAATTTTGATATGTTTGAACATGTATGTGTTTTATTAATTTATATGTTATATTTATTTTCAATAGTTTTATTTTATTCAATATTATTCTTTTAGAAAATGCTATTTGTCAAAAATGTGCCCGTGCAATAACTAAACATAAAATAGATCTTATTTGACTTATAATTTTACATAAATTCATGCTAGTGCAACAACTAATTTTAAATAAATTCATGCTAGTGCAACAACTAAATATAAAATATATCTGATTTGATTTATAATTTTAAATGTATCTATTAATAAACTTTGTTTTTAAGTAATATTTTAAATTTAAGAACATCAAATTTAAGAGCATTGTGGGCTTGTGTTGTTTGATGGATAGCTAGAAGATTGGCGGAGAGTTGTAGTGTTTGTATAATTACATATTTTGTCAAAAGAGAAAAGTCTCTAAGCACAACGTTAATCTTTATAAATTAATAATATAATCATAATTTATATTTTTAGAAGGTGAAATATGTTTTTGGAATGTGGTAACCAACAAATCAAATTATCCAACGTTTTGCTTATAATAGTATAGTATAGATACAAAAATAGGAAAAAAATGTTTAGTAAAAAAATATAATTTTTTAATGTTAAAAAATTGTAAATGAAAAATAATTGAAAAATATTATTATTTAAATAATTTTAAATTATTATCATGAATAAGTCATATTAATTCTAAAAATACTAGTATAAAAGTTATTTAAAAACACAAATTGCATTGTAAATCACCATTAATGCTTTAGTTTTACGAGTCCAGCTACTATTTTTAATGAAAAGTTTACACTTAACTAGTATAATTATATATACTTATTTTTTATTGGTGACAATATATACGTTATTCAAATAATGATTCAAATATCAGGTATATTATTTATCTTAAATATATATTATATGAAACAAGTCAATTTAATATAAAATAAATTAAACAATGGGTTGAAGAGATCTAAATTACAAGTTTTGGTATAAATTAGTTTTTATTTGACTATTTTTTTTGTTTATCAATATTATATCTTACTTTTTTATAAAATAATATATCATAAGTCACATGTACAACTTATCTCTTTAGGATAAATATTTAATTTCTAAAAAATAGCATAATATATTAAAATTTACATGTATAACTATTTTTTGGTTAATTTTGATTATATAATAAAATTACTTTTTGAATTTAAATTATTATATTTTGTTTATAAATTTTATTTTTTTATTATTTCATGCATATTTTTTTTTTTAAAATTAGTAGGGCATTATTTTAAATTTTGAAAAGGGCACTTAAAATTTCAGACACGGCTCTGAGGATATGGATTGTCTATGTGTTTGTATTACAATATAAGGGAGAATGTGCACATTTAACGGGCTTAATACGCGTCCTAACTTAGGGAGATGCATACTTTTGAATTCATTTGGATAGTCTGGCTTGTCCTCACCTAGAACAAGGCAAACAAGGACAAGTTCAAGACAAGGTGGGCATGAAAGGAGCAATTCAGTATTATTTTCACTAACATATTTGTTGTAGGTATTTTTTTAAAAATTCCCTCCTTAATCGGTCAAGAAGGGAGATGTCCGTGAAAACTTTGAAGGCCTCCATAGATATGCCTGATTATTGAAGGTCTCCTCATGTATTCAACGGGTGTCCTCGTTAAGGATGCGAGGTTAATATTGATGTGTACTTTGAAAGCTCTGTTCTTGTATTCAATGGGTGTCCTCGTTGGAGAACTTTGGAGTCACCCTGCGCTTTGCACCCAAGAGCTTGGGATCACTTGTCATGTTATCTAGTGGGGTTATCCTCATTCAGGGGACATGGACACGTCTGGAATTTGAGGTGAACCGTGGACTACGTCTAAGCCCATTAGATTTCTTGTGCCCCAAGAACTACGTCAGGCTTGATTCCTATATAAAGGGTGAAAGAGATGTGTCCTAAGTCCAATCATGTATGATGATTTAAAAATAACTTTTATGTAAGCTGTTTTGATTTCATTGATATTAATAAAAGACTTGTTTTGGTTTTATTGCGGGTTTTATCTATTTAAGTGTTTAAATAAGATATACCATAGATTAGAGTAAAGCTTTTTATGGATTATAATGAGATCATAATAATGAGACCTAAAAGATGATAAGTCTAAACTTAAATATTTTCTGGTCGTAGGATTACTAACTGGTAATTAGTAATCCGCAAAGATCGGTACATACTATGCTTGCTTCATTATGAAGGATGTCTGTTCTCATAGACATTTGTGTGGTGACACTATAGCTAGTATGTAGGTGCTTATTATATAATAAGTTCACTGAACATGACTCACACAGCTGAGCAACTGATGGATTTCACTCACGTGTCAGCAGTTGTTCACATAGTGATAGTTGTACAAGTATCCTTAGACTTGAGGTCATCATAGTCATCTTGTGTACACTGAACTATGCTTTGGTTTAGTTCTTAGTCTCCAGGGACAATTATAAGGGCTCTACTGGGTATAGGAATTTGTATACGAAGATAGTGTATGATCACTAAAGGATCTACCGCTTTCAGTGACGGAAGAGAATGTTCAATGCTGATCCACTTATGCTAGTTCAGGAATTTCTGGCCAGAGTGAATGAAATTAGAAAGGAGTTTCTAATTTACATTAAATAGAACTAAGCATAGTGAATGGGAAAGCAAATGATTAAATAAGATAGGCTTGACACAAGTTCCATGCCTTGTATTTAATCGTGACATTGCAGGGTAGAAGGAATTGATTGTACGATAACTACTCACAGAATAGGTTCTGGGTATTCTAAGCAGTGAATTCGTATTATCCGGATAGTCGCGATATGCTGAGAAGTATCCCTCACGATGTAGATTATTATTTATTTCTACTACCGGCTTAATATTGAACCTACAGGGTCACACCATAAAAGAGAATGATTAAATGGTGGAGGAATTAATTAATAATGTCTGGTAATTATTTATTTGTGAAATAATTTATTAATTAGCAGATTTAATAATTGATTAAATGAGATTTAATTAATTCTTAATATTATTAATTAAGAATTTAATTTTGGAAATTAAATCAAGTGAGAGAATTATTTTTCTAAAGTGTTTAGAAAAGGGATTAATGATTAAAAAGTGTTTTAATTATTAGTTAATTGGTTAATAAGAATAATCAATTAAAGGGTTAATAATAATAATATTTTATGGAAAATTTTAAGCTGAAAATTTTGCCTATAAATATACTATTATAAACCCTATTTGCCTCAACCCAAATAATTAACCATAATTCTAAAGTAGAACAAGAGGGAGGTAAGTAATTCTCTCAACCTCTTCCTTCTCCATCACATTGTACTCTTGGTGGATACCGGTGGAATGCTTCACACTTGAGGAGCAGCTTCTAGGGATTTTCGTTCATCATTCTTGGATCGCTATTAAAGACCTCCATCTTTCCATTAACGTAAAGTTTCTTAAGGTAAACATACTGAACTACGAATTAAATATTATTTTTCGCATGGATCCTGCGAAGGTTTCGGTTTTTTTTAAGATTTAAATTTACGTTGCGTTTATGTGCTAAAAACCCTTCAATGGCATCAGAGCTACTTGCGAAAAGTTTTTAATTCGTTTATGTGTTTAACTATTTTCGATATATGAGCATGTACGTGATTGGCCATGATTTGATGTTGATATAATATGCTTATATATGTATGATTTTGAATATATGATATTCATGTGAGTTGTATAATCATAAGATGATTATGTAATCTGTATATATACTGATATATACATGATATATGTTTGTTCTAATTATGAGAATCATATTAGATACGGATTCTGAATTGGCTGCTGCAGATTTGTTGAAATCTGGGTCTGGTATCCGATTTACGCAAACGAATACCCTATTCCATAGGTAAACGAGCGTCTGAACAAAACTGATAGCCAAAGCTATCAACGACTCGTTTGTAAGGCGTTTGACGTCGTTTACTGCCCATGATATATTTTTCTGATTTGATTCTGATTTTTCTGATTTGATTCTGATTTTTCTGATTTTTGTCATATTTTTTTTTATGATTAGACCATGGATAATATGATATGTTAAGATCAGATTATGTGTTTTAACATGCTTTTATGTGTTGTATGAGCATGGTGGATGGTTATGGCCTTTCGACCTTAGTGTAATGGTTTTGATTTTGGTTTTAAATACGACTTGCATGTCGTCAATCTTTGTCATCATAAATCTCGAATGTAACTCGAGTTATTCTTGTAAGTTCATTAGATTAGTTTTACTTTCAATCTATGTAATGTAATTGAAGACTCAAGAAGGCTATCCAATGGAGGTGATACAAAGAAGAAGACGAGACATACAAGAAGTCTAAACAAAGAATAAGACTTATGTAATAAGTAGTTGTATTTATATCCATCACCGTATTAGATTGACCTTGATCTTTATCTTGAGCTTGATAAAGATCACATAGGATGGGGCCATAACCAAACATATTTACTTTATTGAACTTTACATTTACTTGTTTATTTAATTTTATATATGAGATATATGCTTATATTTACCATGCGATGATAGATTTAGGTGAACTTAAATCAATATAAGGCGTGTTCTAGAAAATATAGAATAGGAATCGTTTCTTGCCTTAACAATAATATTATGAATACAATCATGAGATTCTTGTGTTTATGAAACATGTAATTAAATATGAATTTTCAATATTGAGAGAAAGGATGATTCTGTCAAAAGCATATTTCTATCTGTAAGAAAGGGGTATTAAGTGACGCCTCTTGACAATGCTCCCCCCGATCTGGAAATCATCTGATTATCGATTATTGCAGGGTCGGCCCTTGGGTAAGGCGACCAAGGCGGCCGCCTAGGGCACCACCGCGCACAGGGGCACCAAAATATTTCAATAACATATGTATATAAGTGTATTTATTTTTTATATTATTTATTTTTTTTTATTTTTTTTTTATTTTAAAATACAAATTTTAATTAGAATACATTAACATATATGTGATTGGGGGACAAATTAAAATTTAAAATATATTATTATCTTTGTGATAACTTTATTTAAAAATTAAAATATAATTTACTTTAATTTACTTTAAAAATATAATTAATAAATTAATTTAATAAACAAAACAAAGTAAAAATGTGAAAGGTTTGGAGAAATTGAGTTTTTGGACTATGCGCGTCGATACCCATTACCCCAGATGGCCAGATGAAGTCATATAACAAAAGTACAAAATCCTCTCCTTCCCTCTGCTTAGCTACCGAATAAAATACAGAACACAGATTGTTCTCTGTTCATTCTGAATATCAATTATCAAAACACTGGAAGTCATCGACTCATCGTGAAGATCGGATCATCTGTGATTTGCAATTCAGCAATTATAACACAGGTATGGTTTAAAGATTTCTATTCTAATTAATTTTTTAATAATATTGTAATTTACTATTTGTTTATTATTATTTTTCAATTTAAGGATTTGATGTGAATAATTAGAGAATAATTGAGATTTGTTTTTGTAAAAAGTAGTATATCTTTTGTGATTTACTGATTTGGGATTGGTGACTAAAATTAATTGCATTATTTTATTTAATGGCTAGATAATTTGAAAATGAAGCGTAACTAGTTATCGGGGCATCAAAAAAGGCAAAAGAAATTGAAAGCGGCGGAAGCAGAGAAATTGCAAATGGGCTCTCTTGACCAGTTTTTTGGGAAAAAAACAACTAATAGTGGTGATATTGGGGTTCCTATTGAGAATACAGATATTAGAAAAGAATCTGAGAATGAAGCTACATATACTGAATTTGAGCAGGAGACTGAAACTGAGGAGTCAGAAACTCAAAATTTAAAAGATGGGCTTGTCGAGAATAATGTAGAAGAGACTGAGAAAGAAATTTCGGATGGAGAAAAATGAAACAATTGATAAGATTGAAACAATTGATATGAGCACTTTGTTTTCATCTTCAACACAGCGATGGGAAATTCTCAAGAAATTTGTTAACGGCCTAACATTAAAGCCACTGTGTGCAACAAGATGGGAAAGTCACATCGAAAGCGTGAGAGCGGTAAGATTCCAGACTTCTAAACTAAGAGATGCATTGGTTCATCTTAGTAATGTAACTCAAGACTCTATGATAAGGTGTGAAGCTAGAAGTTTAGTTGAAAATGAAATTGAGAGTTTCGAGTTTCTATTTTCTATGTGCATCTGGTCTAACTTGTTAAATATCATTAATGCAGTTAGTAAGTTCTTACAACTTGAAGATATTGATATTGATATTGCATTGTCAAGATTGGAAGAACTTATAAATTTCTTTAATGAGTTTAGAGAAACTGGTTATGACTCTTGTAAGAAGGAGGCAAAGGAGTTAGCTTTGGAGTTGGATGTGTAGCCTGTGTTTCCTGAAAAGCGAAAAATTCATAGGCTTGTTCATTTTGATGATCTTGGGGTTACTGCAACTGATGATGATCAGAACTTGAGTGCTGAACGAAAATTCAGAAGGTATTATTTCTTGTATATTGTTGATCAAAGTGCTTTTCAACTCAAAGAACGGTTTAAACAGTTTCAAGATTATAAGGAAAAATTTGGGTTTTTATTTAACCTAAAGAAGCATTTATCTGGTGATGATGAGGGGTTAAAATCTTGTTGCATGAATCTTGAGGGATTTCTTAGGCATGATATGCGATATGATATTGTTGGCGCAGAGTTGTTTAACGAGTTACTAGTGCTTCGAATGGTAATATCCGATGAGATAACAAAGGCAATAGATGTGCTTAATTATTTAAGTTCTAGTTCAAGACAAATAAATTATCCAAATGCTTGGATAGCTTATAAAATTGTTGTGACCATTCCTGTTACAGTGGTAGAGGCGGAAAGGACATTTTCTAGATTGAAACTGATCAAATCTTATCTCCGCTCTTCGATGTCTCAAGATAGACTTAATGGATTGGCTTTATTATCTATTGAAAGTGAGCTGACAAGTTCTCTAGATTATAGCAAAATCATAGAGAGATTCACATCTCAAAAGCCTAGAAAAAATTTTCAAAATCAATAAAGGTAAACTCATTTTTATAACTTTATTTTGACATTGTTGTGTACTAGTAATGATGATTGTTCTATATTCATGATACTACATCAGTGGCTTGCAGGAGATTATTGCAGGAGGTTGAAAACTTGGATATTTAGCGTACAAGAAATTCATTATATTCACTTGCTACTTTAGATTCAAGTAAGTTTTCTTTTATACAATGAATATATCTTATTGTGATTTTTTGGTTATGAATATGGGGCACCATTTTTGAATCCCGCCTAGGGCACCCAAATACATAGGGCCGACCCTGGATTATTGATTTGAAATATTTAATTTAAAAGGAAGAATCTCTTTATAATATGATTATGATTGTAACATAATATAATCCCTCTAAAATTAAATAATATCAAGTAGTAATTGGCCAATGACACAACGGGCTTGTGTCGGTCAAAGCCTTCCAACATGGTAGAAAGTGGTTCTTATTTTTAAATCATTGTCGTTTCGTGCTACAGTCGAGGGCTTTGATTTCGAAATAAGAAATACTTATCTATTACATAGAGATGTGTACATTGAATTAGAATCTAAAGGTCGTTACGTGCTACAGCCGTGGGTCGTTGGAGACTGATTCAATTGTACGAAATGTTGGGTTAGACTTGACTTAGAATATTGAGTTTGTCGTGCTACAGCCGTGACTCAATTATTCAAGAGGCTAGAGTTTTATTAGGGAATAACATAAGATGTAATTGACAAGAGTTGTCTGCCTATTGAACATCACATGACGTTTCGTGCTACAGCCGAGGTTGTGTGATGGAATGTAGGATCCATATTCCCACTAACGTTATGAATGCTTAATTTTCACTTAGGGGTTGTATAAATTAGATAAACTAGTGACAGCCACTTATGGATAAAGACCCGATTCATATAGTGTCTTGAAATGAAATTGAATATTTGCTAAGTGTTGTTATGTGTTCATCATTTACAGATTTACTATATTCGTTATGTCTTCTGCACTATCACTCCGGAGTATACTAGATGCTCACAAGTTGACTGATCCTAATTTTGCTGACTGGCTTCGAAACTTGAAAATTGTTCTCGGGGTTGAGAAGCTGGAATATGTGCTTGACTCACCTAAGCCTACTGAACCTGCTAGCGATGCACATAATGACGAACATGTTATGTATCGTAAGTGGATAGATGATGCAAATGTTGCTCAATGCATCATGCTAGCTTCCATGAACATTGAGGTACAGAAGCAACATGAGCATATGGATGTTCACACTATCCTTATGCATCTACAAGAGTTGTATGATGTGGCAGGGAGGACAACTCGATATGAGATATCGAAGGAACTGTTCGGTTGTAGGATGTCTGAGGGATCATCTGTGAATGACCATGTACTTAAGATGATCAATTTGATTGAACGTCTTGGACAACTTGGTTTTGCCATGGATGGGGAGCTGAGCCAAGACTTGGTCTTGCAATCACTTCCGAGTTCGTTTTCGCAGTTTGTTGTGAACTTTCACATGAATAAGCTGGATGTCAGCCTGCCTGAACTCCACAACATGTTGAAGACTGCGGAATCGAATTTTCCCCCTAAGAAGAGTTCTGTTCTTCTAATTGGTGAAGGTTCCAATCCTAAGAAAAGGAAGAAGAACCCTTCCAAGAAGAAGAAAGTATGTGAGAAAAAGCCGGTTCCACCAAAAGCTGAAGACCCCAAGAGCAAATCTGTTTGCTTTCACTGTAACAAGGTGGGGCACTGGAAGAGGAACTGCAAGGTTTACCTTGCAGAATTGAAGAAGAAGAAGGGTAGTGAGACTATCGCTTCTGATTCAGGTATGTTCATGATCGAAGTTAATATGTCACTAAGTCAAATTTCTACTTGGGTATTATATACCGCCTGTGGTTCTCATATTTGCAATTCGTTGCAGGGACTAAGGAGAAGTAGGACTCTTGAAGAAGAGGAGGTGATTATATGGATGGGAAATGGAGCAAGAGTTGCTGCTGAAGCTGTAGGATCATTTCATTTACATATGCCTACGGGCAAGACTATTGTTCTAAATAATTGTTATTTTGTTCCCTCGATTGTGAGGAATATTATTTCTATTCCATGTTAGACTTGGCTGGATTTTCGTTTGTTATTCAGAATAATAAATGTTCAATTCTTAGAGATAACGTTCTTTATGGAAGTGGTATTTTAAACAATGGACTGTATGTATGTGACGTAGAGCATAATTTACTACAAATTGAACATACTAATAAAAGAAAAAGGGATGATGAAAATCTCACTTTCTTGTGGCACTGCGGACTTGGTCATATTAGTGAAAATAGACTGCGAACATTGTATAAGGAAGGGTTACTGGACCCCTTTGATTTTGAATCATATCCTACATGCGAGTCTTGTCTATTGGGTAAAATGACCAAATCTCCATTTAGTGGACATGGAGAGAGGGCTGCAGATTTGCTAGGATTGGTACACACAGATGTATGTGGACCAATGTCTACGCAAGCCATGGGTGGATTTTCATACTTCATTACTTTCATTGATGATCTATCCAGATTTAGATATGTGTATTTGATGAAACACAAGTCTGAAGCCTTTGAAAAGTTCAAAGAATATAAGTATAAAATGGAGAAACAAACTAAACATAGTATTATAACTCTTCGATCAGATCGAGGTGGTGAATACTTGAATGGAGAGTTTTTAGCTTATCTCAAAGAAAATGGTATAGTCTCCCAGTCGACTCCTCCATATACTCCATAGTTGAATGGGGTATCTGAAAGGAGAAATCGAATTTTGTTAGACATGGTTCGGTCCATGATGAGTTATGCGAATCTTCCAGTATTCTTGTGGGGTTATGCATTGGAAACCTCAACATATTTACTGAATAAGGTGCCTTCCAAATCTGTTCCTCAAACTCTATATGAGATATGGAAAGAAAGGAAACTGAGTCTTAAACACGTTAAGATTTGGGGATGTCCAGCTTATGTCAAGAAAGTTGACCCAGATAAGCTGGAATCTCGATCTGTAAAAAGTAATTTTATGGGATATCCTAGAGAGACTTTAGGGTATTACTTTTACACCGATCATCGGGTGTTTGTCTCCAGACAAGCTACCTTATTGGAAAAGCAGTTTATCCTTGAAGAAAACAGTGGGAGCAAAATTGAACTTGATGAAGTTCAAGAAGCATAAACTACTACAGATCAAGTGGAAACACCTGTTCAGACTGAACAACGTTCTGTGGAACAGCCCACTCGTAGGTCAGGGAGAGTGTCTCACCAACCTGAGAGGTATTATGGCCTTGTCATTGAGAATGACAATGAGTTGTCAATCATTGATGATGGCGACCCTGTGACCTATAATGAGGCTATGAGTAGTGTTGACTTAGAGAAATGGCATAGTGCCATGAAATCCGAAAAGGAATATATGTATACCAACCAAGTATGGACTCTGGTTGAGGCACCTGAAGTGTTAAGCCTATTGGGTGCAAGTGGGTATACAAAAGAAAGATTGGAGAAGATGGGCAGGTGGAGACCTATAAAGCCAGGCTCGTGGCAAAAGGATTCAGATAAAGGCAAGGGATTGACTTTGATGAAACTTTTTTGCTTGTAGCCCTGTTAAAATCAATTCGGATTTTGCTTGCGATTGCTGCTTACTACGACTATGAGATCTGGCAAATGGACGTGAAAACGGCCTTCCTCAATGGGAAACTTGAAGAGGAAGTGTATATGACACAGCCAGAGGGTTTTCTTTCCAAGGGAAATGAACACCTAGTGTGTAAGCTGTTGCGAACCATATATGGTTTAAAGCAAGCTTCTCGTAGATGGAAGATCCATTTTGATGAGACAATCAAAGAGTTTGGTTTTATTAAAAACATAGATGAACCATGTGTCTACAAAAAGGTTAGTGGGAGCGCGTTAACATTTCTTGTATTGTATTGAAAGAAGAGACGTCAAGAAAGTTGACACACATAACAACGTAGCAGACCCACTCACAAAGCCACTTTCTCAAAGTCACTTTGATCGTCATAAAGACAAGATGGGAATTAGATACCAGAGTGATTGTCTTTAGTACAAGTAGGAGATTGAAAGAGATGTGTCCTAAGTCCAATCATGTATGATGATTTAGGAATAACTTTTATGGAATCTGTTTTGATTTCATTGATATTAATAAAAGACTTGTTTTGGTTTTATTACGGGCTTTATCTATTTAAGTGTTTAAATAAGATATACCATAATTTAGAGTAAAGCTTTTTATGGATTATGATGAGATCATAATAATGAGACCTAAAAGATGATAACTCTAAACTTAAATATTTCCTGGTCGTAGGATTACTAACTGGTAATTAGTAATCCGCAAAGATCGGTACATACTATGTTTGCTTCATTATGAAGGATGTATGTTCTCATAGACATTTGTGTGGTGACACTATAGCTAGTATGTAGGTGCTTATTATAGAATAAGTTCACTGAACATAACTCACACAGCTGAACAACTGATGGAGTTTACTCATGTGTCAGCCGTTGTTCACATAGTGATAGTTGTACAAGTATCCTTAGACTTGAGGTCATCATATAGTCTCCAGGGACAATTATAAGGGCTCTACTGGGTATATGAATTTGTACACGAAGATAGTGTATGATCAATAAGGATCTACCCCTTCCAGTGAAGGAAGAGAATGTTCAATGCTGATCCACTTATGCTAATTCAGGAATCTCTGGCAAGAGTGAATGAAATTAGAAAGGAGTTTCTAATTTACATTAAATAGAACTAAGCATAGTGAATGAGAAAGCAAATAATTAAATAAGATAGGCTTGACACAAGTTCCATGGCTTGTATTAAATCGTGACATTGCAGGGTAGAAGGAATTGATTGTACGGTAATTACTCGCTGAATAGGTTCTTGGTATTCTAAGCAGTGAATTCGTATTATCCGGATAGTCGCGATATGCTGAGAAGTATCCCTCACGATGTAGAATAAATATGATTGATTTATTAATTAATCATATTTAATGAATTAGGGAATTTATATAAATAATGATAAAATAGTTTTATTATTATTTATTTCTACTATCGGCTTAATATTGAACCTACAAGGTCACGCCATAAAAGAGAATGATTTAATGGTGGAGGAATTAATTAATAATGGCTGGTAATTATTTATTTGTGAAATAAATAATTAATTAGCAGATTTAATAATTGATTAAATAAGATTTAATTAATTCTTAATATTATTAATTAAGAATTTAATTTTGGAAATTAAATCAAGTGAGAGAATTATTTTTCTAAAGTGTTTAGAAAAGGGATTAATGATTAAAAGGTATTTTAATTATTAGTTAATTGGTTAATAAGAATTATCAATTAAAGGGTTAGTAATAATAATATTTTATGTAAAATTTTCAGCTGAAAATTTTGCCTATAAATATACTATTATAAACCCTATTTGCCTAAACCCAAATAATTAACCCTAATTCTAAAGTAGAACAAGAGGGAGGCAACTAATTCTCTCAACCTCTTCCTCCTCCATCACATTGTACTCTTGGTGGATATCGGTGAAGTGCTTCACACTTGAGGAGCAGCTGCTAGGGATTTCCGTTCATCATTCTTGGATCGCTATTAAAGACCTTCATCTTACCATTAACGTAAAGCTTCTTAAGGTAAACATACTGAACTACGAATTAAATATTATTTTTCGCATGGATCTTGCGGAGGATTTCGGTTTTTTTTTAAGATTTAAATTTACGTTTTCGTTGCGTTTATGTGCTAAAAACCCTTCAAATGGTACATAGGCACATTAAATGTGGTTGGAAGTTGAGAGCTAAAAAAGGCCACCACTAACCCTAATCAATCTCAGCCACCAATTAACATACAAACACCACACACCACTTGATTTTTCGGCAAGGAACCACCATCGTAGATATTTTTCCGGCGTGAAGCCTCAAACTTTGTTGTTTCCAGATTCCTCCGTCAACAAATTGGCGCTAGAAGGAGGGGTGCTGCTCAAGATCATAATCTTAAGGAGTAAAAGATGTTTCATAATCGTGATGGAAGTTCTTATGATAAAAGTGATAGCGAATCTGAAGGAGATGCTCGGCGTAGCTACGTTCAACATGAACCCTATGTTCCCAGAAACGTGGAAAATTCTCTACGATGGACGAGCGTCATCGTGCAGAAAATATTCAGAATCATGGTGAAGAAAGGAGAAATTTCTCAACCCTAAAAAAAAGGCTTGGCATAAGGTTGGGAGATGATGACTTGAGGATGTTGTTGTTGAAATGGAAAAGGGAAGAAAATGATAGAGAAGCAAAACCCCGTTATACAACGCGTGTGCCCCCTGCATTTCAAGGGATGATAGGATGAGGCACCACGAATACGAGCATCCCCCTCGACGTGGTTAGATTGGAAACTATGGGCGAAGTTATTAGAGGAATGGTCGAGAAAGATTGGTATATCATCAAGGAAGAACGCCCCCTCATGAAAGAAACGAGGACGCGCCCTCAGGGGATGGAGAGGCCCCTATCATTTTTCATGTTGTTTCTCATAGTGCTACCAGGAATGGATCAAGGGCGCATCCTAATGGTAGGGATGGCGCTCAAACTCGAGAAAGGCCACAAAAAAATGGAGAGGCTCGAGGACGCGGCCAAGGAGGATCTCATGTGCAAAGGGAAGCTCAAAATCAAGATGTTGATGTCCCACAACTGCAGCTTCTTGGGAGGGGCGACAAGATCTACCGGTACACCTGAGGGAAATCAAATAGGACAACAACAGCAGCAATCCCTATAACCCAATGTTCAGACCATCCCGGTAGTTGGAACATTCAATGTAGATGATTTAAATAGGTTTCTCAACCACCTGGAAGGAGGAAGAGTTATGGCAACCGCGTAAACTCCATATTCCTTCTTTGTAGTTATGAGAGAAGCACAGTTACTGCTGGCTACTGGAATACAACCAATGACTTGTGTTTCTATTAAAATTATGATCTCGTGAAGTTCTTAGGGAGGTTTAATATTGAGATGGATGTGTATCAGTTACATGATTTATCCAGATGTCGTCTCTTGGCAGCTACCTTCAGAGAAGGTGCCCAAAAGTGGTTTTAGAAACTTGGGCCCGGAGTTATCACGTCGTGGGACAGATGAAACTTTATTTCTAAATCAATTTTAAGTTGTTGTGAAGTATACCTCACCAGTCACTACATTGGCGATGTCAAGCAGAAGGAGGGTGAAAGTTTAATCTCTTACTTCAAGATATTTAATGTAATGTCTACCGTGGTGAGAGGTGTAACGAATGAAACGCTGAAAGGTTTTCTCATAGATTGGTTGCGCATGTGAACATATTTCTTGAAACACTTATAAGGGAAGGATCCGATGTCGTTTGGTGATGTACTTGCTCAGGAAAAGTCCTTCGCAATTGAACAATCGTTTGTTGAGACTAAAAAGAATGATGTTTTGAGCAATCTGAAGGGGGAGCTAAGAGAAAGGATAAATTTGCAAGTCCGGAGTATTAGCTGAATGCTTAAAGTCTCAATCGAGTGAATGCTACTAGTACGCGAAAAGAATGAAGTCCGTCGTAGAATTATGAAATAAGGGTGAACAACTATACTCCATTGGTTGCATCTATGATCACATCTTTGAGGTTAACAAGGATAAGGGACTCTTCAAGAAGCCAGAACATTTGACTTCATGGAAAACTAGGGAAAAGAAGAAGTATTGTGAATACCATGAGTCTACTGGGCACGATACTCATGAATATCATCACCTGAATGATGAGATTGAAGAATTAATCAAGGCTATCTAGGAGAATAGATTGACAGGGTAAAGCAACATAGGGGAAACGACGATAAAGGAAAAATGACGGCCGTCCCCCGTGAGTAGACCTTGATGAGAAACCAGCAGATGTAAAAATTACAGAGAGCTGGAAATATTAGAGTAATCTTTGAAGGACATCTACTAGTTGCCGATAGTAATCGAGCATTGGAGAGGCATGCTAGGGAAGCAGGGTATCAACCACTCACCAATATTCATAGCTTGGAGGATAGGCCACCAAAAATGTTCAAGGGAGAATCCGCTAATATTACTTTCAGAGAGATGGAATTAAGATGGGTGCATCATCCTCATAATGATGCACGGGTGATAAACATGCTCATCAGGTCGATGAATGTCTATCGAGTTTTCCTTGACAACGGAAGTTCCACAAACATTATATATTACAACATGTACAAGAAGTTGGTATTTTTGGACAGTGATATGAACTACAAAGATGTCCATGTCTATAGTTATATTGGAGAAGCGGTAAGAGTCATGGGTCTGATTAGACCGCCTATTATACTGGGGGAATGAGCTCTTTATACTACTCAGATAATAGAATTCAAGGTGTTGGATCAGGAGTACCGGCATAATATGCTAGTGGGAAGACCTTGGTTACGAGCTTTCAGGGTGATAACTTCAATACATTACTTGATGATAAAGTTTCCTACACCTGATGGAGAGGGTAGTGTGCGGGGATCACCGTATGACTCACGTGATTGTTATCTAAGAAATTTCGCAGAAGAAGTTATGAAGAAAGGAGTCTCCCTGACGTAGATGCGGCACGTATGCAGGCTAATCCAAGTAGAGAAATTTACGCCAATTACTTTATTGAAGATTCAGAGGAAAGGAGCACTAATGTGGTGAATCCTTCAATTTTTATGTCGGAAAATGGTCCAAGAATCTGTATTGTTGAAGAAGTTATGGTAGAGCGTCAAGGAGATGTTGTGCAACGAGAAGTAGATGGAGAAAATTTGGAAGGAATGAGATAATCTTTTCAAATTCTAATTAATCTTCCTAAGGTTGATGCTCCCCCAAAGAAGGGCGTTCCCTCAAGGAGTGGAATGTTGAGAAGAATTGATTCATGGAAATTGATGATCCTCCAAGGGAGGACACGCCCTCAATACATACGATGTTTGAAACATTGCCTTGTCCTGAGATTGATGCCCCCGCTATTAAGGACGCGCCCTCAGATGAGAAAATGGGTGTTGAAGATCCTCGGGACTTTGATTTTGATCTAGATCTAAGAATCCCTATTCCTACTGAGAAACCGTGGCCAACCGAGGATACAATATCTATTCCCGTAGATAGGAATGATCCGAGCAAGTTCAGGAGGATTGGATCTCAACTAACCCATGAGATGAAAAAAAGCTCACCCAATTTTTGATAAAAAAATCTTGATATATTTACATGGAGTCATTCAGACATGGTTGGGATTGAACCAATGGTGATGTGCCACTGTTTAAACATATCCCCTAATCGGACAGGCGTATGACAAAAGCGTTGTTCGGTGAGTGGAGAGAGGGCAATTGCTTTGAGGGAGGAAGTGGATCGATTGTTGGATATTGGGTTGATCATAGAATCTTTTTATCCAGAATGTCTTGCAAATCCAGTACCTGTGAAAAACCAAATAGAAACTGGAGAACCTGCGTGGATTTCACGGATCTGAATAAAGCTTGCCCAAAAGATAGCTTTTCACTTCCACGGATTGATCAGTTGGTCGATGCAATGGCAGGACATGCTTTGTTAATTTTAATGAACGCGTAGTCTGACTACAATCAAATTCCCATGTACAAGCCTGATCAAGAGCATACGTCCTTCATCACTGACAGAGGGTTGTATTGCTACATAAGAATGTTGTTTGGCCTGATCAATGCAAGTGCGACCTAGCAATGGTTGGTGAACATGATGTTCAAGAATCAGATTGTAAAAAACATGAAAGTTTATATGGATGATATGCTATTCAAATCTAAGGAGGCATGTGATCATGTCAAACAACTGAGGAAAATGTTCCACTTCTTGAGGAGATATCATATGAAATTGAACCCGCAGAAGTGTGTTTTTGGTGTTTAATCAGGAAAGTTATTCGGATTCATTGTCAATCAGAGGGGAATTAAGGTAAACTTCGCAAAGCTCAAGGCACTGCTCAACTTGAAATCCCCTGTGAATGTAAAATAAGTGCAGAGCTTGACTGAAAGAATTGTTGCATTGAACCACTTTATGTCCAAATCATCTGATAGATGCAAATAATTATTCAAAGCAATCAAAGGAGCTGACAAAGACTTTGCTTAACACCAGAATGTGAGGAAGCTTTCAAGAGGATAAGGAACAACTGGGAAATCATCCCATGTTATCAAAGCCGGTGGACATGAGAAACTTTGATTTTGTACTTGGAAGTCTATGAGTATTCAATCACATCTCTGTAGGTAAGGGAAGAATATGGACAACAATCACCAGTGTACTACGTAAGTAAGAGGTTGCATGATACTGAGACTCATTACACTAGTATGGAGAAGTTGGTTTATGAATTAGTCCTTGCATCGCGGAAGTTGCGTCCGTACTTCCATGCCCACAAAGTTGAATTTCGCCTAACCTATCCTCTGTGACAAGTCCTTCACAAACCTGGATCATCGAGAAGGATGTTGAAATAGGTTTTGGAATTCGGGCAATTTACATTGGAATACATGCCACGTACGGCGATCAAAGGACAAGCCCTAACAGATTTCCTATTAGAATTTGACTCTGAAATTGATGATAGAGCCATGGTAGCTTTACATCCATCGTGTCCCGAAGGAAATTTTGACCCGTCACCAGAATAAGAGCTTCCACAGCCTTCATAGATTTTGTATGTGGATGGTGCACTTAATAATGAAGGGGCAGGCGCGGGCATAGTACTTGTATCTCCAGAGGGACATCATCTAATGAGCGTTATTCACTTCAAGTTTCGTGCTACAAACAACGATGTAGAGTATGAAGCTCTGATCAATGGTCTAAAAATTTCTTTAAAGATGGGTGCTATAAATTTTATTTCCAAACTCGAGGACCCCGAACAGAATTGTACTTGAGGTGTGTGCAGTGTTTACTTGGAAAGTTCAAGGAGGTAAGGTTGGAATGTGTACCACTGGAAAAAAAACAACGTAGTTGCTTTAGCCAAAATTGGGATCCCAACAAGAAGTTGTGTTGCTAGGCTCCATACCTTTGGAAATTCAAGAAGTTCCAAGCATTCCAGAGGTGGAAGTGATGCGAGTAGATGATACTCCTGAAGAAACTTGGATGACACCTATTCTAGCCTATATTAGTTAGGGAACACACCCTGAAGAGAAGTTTAAAGTTGGGCGACTTCGATACCAAACTACAATGTATGTGGTGTATGATGGAGTGTTATATAAATGGGATTTTAACCAGCCGTTGCTTAGATGTGTTGACGAGAAAAAAGGAAATTACATCTTGAGGGAGGTATATGAAGTAATTTATGGAAATCACTCGGGGGTAGCTCATTGGCAATGAAGATATTATGCCAAGGCTACTACTGGCCTACAATGAAAGAGGATGTTGTAAACTTTACTAGAGCATGCGATTGATGTCAATGCTTTGTAAATTACTCATATAATCCTTTTACGCTCTTGATATCTATGATGAGCTCGTGGTCGTTCACCATGTAGGGGATTAATCTCATTGGAAAACTCCCAAAAGCTAAAGGGGATGTCAAATATCCAGTAGTTGCATTTGACCACTTCACTAAATGGGCCGAAGTCATGCCATTAGCAACCATTACTGCTAAGAAGATCAAAGACTTTGTCTTTAATTCCATTGAATGTAGATTCGGGATTCCATACAAGCTTATCTCTGATAATGAGAAACGACTTGATAGCCAGGAGCTGTATAAGTTGTGCAAGGATCTGAAAATCAAGAAAGAGTTCGTGGTGGTATATCACCCGCAAAGTAATGGATAACCTGAAGTTGTCGACAAGATCATAAAGAATACTCTCAATACCAAGATGGAGGAACGCAAAGGGAACTAGCCTGAAGAACTTTCGAAGGTCCTATGGTCTTACAATACGGCTCCAAGATCTACCACTGGAGAATCTCCATTTATGCTTACTTATAGATATGAGGCTATGGTTTTCGTGGAAGTTGGTCCGGGATCGCTTCACAGGGATCATTATGCAGAAGGAGACGCGGAGGTTAATAAGAGGTTTCACTTGGATCTCTTAGATAAAGCAAGAGAAAACTCTCAGCTTAAGCATGCAGCATATCAGCAACGCGTGGCAAGGTATTATAACAAGAAAGTGGAAGGGAAACATCTAGAAGTTGGTGACTTGGTTCTTAGAAAGGTGATGCCTAATACGAAGAATCCTCGCCATAGAGTTTTTGGAGCTGATTGGGAAGGACCATACAAGTTCAAGGAAATATAATGAAAAGAAACTTATCATCTTCAAGATTTTAAAGAGAAGTTAGTTCCGCGAGCTTGGAATGCGGAACACCTTCGAAAGGACTATTAGTAGGGTGTAGTCGCGTCACCCTACTTATTATTATTTCTATTTCCAGTTGATTTGAGTAAGGCTATGCCTAAACCATAAGCAATAAATTCTTTTTAGCCTAGGGGGTAGTGCATGTACTACTCTTCCTTAAAGCTAGTTAAAGGATCGTATTTCCGAATAAGTTCCCCACAGAGCGTAGTAGCCATGGTATCGGTGTAATTTCAACACTAGAGCGCATTATTTATGAAAACTATGAAAAATTTCTTACTTAGTGTTGAGTTTACTTGCTTACTCCTGTACGTACATATATAGTTAAGAATTTTTATCAGCACGGGAAGAGATGCATTTCATAAGTGAAATACATAGTTAAGTGCAAAATATTGGATAAATGTCTAAGTGACATATCAAAATAGAATTAACATCATGGCGCACGCTACATGGAGGACGTGCAATCCTTGTAGTGAAAGAATGTGAAATGGAATTTTTACATTTACTTAAAAGAATTCTCTAGTAGTTAATCTATTACAGAGAGGAAATTGCGACTCAATTATAAGACGCGTCCTCCTTTGGTATCAGAATGACAATACAGAAGAGGGGATAATATGATTTATCTCTTACAATTTGTTTTTATGGATGATGTTAGGTCACACTTTCACTGTAGAGGGGGTGAATATAGTGTTTATTACAATCAAATCAAACTTCAAGAACTTATGTAACAGAAAACAAACTTTATTTAAACAATAAACTCTGTTACAATCTGGAACTGTTATCTCTCAGTGATGAACAAAATATCACGAGAGCTGCTAGGGTTATAGTAAATAATATTCTCGATAATGATAACACTTATAGTGTAAACCCTATGTCTGTGTTTATATACTACACAGTTACAAGATAATCGCTAATTGATATGGAATATAATTCTGCTTCCTAAAATATATCAATCAGATATCTTCTATTCCAAGTATTCCATTCTTCACGGAATTCCTTCTTCATGCATATCTCTTCTTATGTTTATCTTGATCTTCTTAACTTTAATCAGCTACTGTCCTTATCTGATCGTCCTTCAGCACTTAAGTTCCGATATCTATCTCCTGATGACATAAGTACTGATATCCCTTAAGTTCTGTCGTCCAGTATAAGTACTGATCAGTTAAGTACTGATTTGTTCTGTTCAAATAAGATCTGAAATCTAAACATAAAACATATTAGCCATGACATTATCAAATATATCTAACAATCTCCCCCAACTTGTAAATTAGCAAAATATACAAGTTTAACAGATATTTGATGATGTCAAAAATATTAAGTACAAATGCATGAGAAATAGACAAGATAACTACAACTTACAGTCCTTAAAGTTTTTACCAATTCAACTTCTGATAACAACTTCAATCTGTAAAAATATTAGAATTTAAGCAGTTGTAGATCTTCGACTTGGCTTCATCATTTTCTGATCTCTCTGATGTCAGGAGTTGTTCTGAGATAATTCTTCAACAAACATTTCTCAGCATATCTGAGTTCATCAATCATTCTCCGTTTGACATCTTTAAGCTCTGCAGTATCTTCACCAGTTTGAAATATTGCAGCTCTGAGATCATTAATCTTTGCTTTTCTCAACTCCCGATCTAGTCTTATGACATAAGCTTTGTTAGACTCTAGATTGAATTCAAGCCCCTTAATACCAAGATATGTTCTGATCTGTGCAGTATTAGGCTTCATATCAACAATATCACCATTATGATTTCTGTACTTTGGAACATATCTACTGTCAGACTTAACAGAATAAAGCCTATTCTGTCTCTGAATCTGTTCTTTTAAGTAGTTTGCAGCAGTCTCTGTTATTCTGTCATCCACTTGAAGTAAGAATAATACATGCTCCAATTCTTCAAAATACTTCAATGGAATGGCATTTTGTCTTATATGATAAACCCTACCATCTGTCATGAAATACAACATGATGTATTCTTTCAAGTAGGTATGGTAAACCATCTGTACAGATTCTAGTTGATTCAATCTCTCAGGAGTTGCTCCAATACCTGGTTCACTCAAGGAAGTTGGATCATCAGTAGTGTTTTGTACTCTTCTTTCATCAGCACTTCCCAATCCAGTTTTATCTCTAGCTTCCTTTCCAGTAACTACTCTTGCTTCAAAACCACTTGAAGTAGTCTTCAAAGATTGAGTCTGTTTTGCTTTAGTGAATCCTGGTAGGAGTGTTTTAGATTTATTTTCTGATATCAAGTTAACTTGAGCACTGTCAGAGGTTACTTGCTTCTTCTGAATATCAGAACTTACAATTTCTTGACTCTGAACAACTTGAGCCATGTCAGAGGTTGTTTTAAGAACTTTTCTTGAAGTCAGAGCAAGATTATCTTTTCCATCAGTAATTTCTTCTTCCTCAGGAGGTACATAAGGCTTGATAGGTTCACCAACCTTTTCTTTACCCTTGGATCTTGGATCTATCTGTGGTTGTGATCTAGCCAAAGTTTCTTCAGTATGTATCCTTTCTTTGATCACAATGCCTTTAGGTTTTGGAAGTAACTTTTTACCAGAAGCTTCAGATTTAGATGTGACTTTCTCTGATTTAAGTCTGGCTTCTTCTTCCATTAAACTTTCTAAGTCCATCCCTGGATTTTCTTGAAGAAATAACTGTCTTGACATTTCCTCATCAAGATCTAGAAGTTCATCAGAACTTATCCTTTTACCAGCAGCAGAACTTATTCTTTTCCCAGTATCAGAACTTGTTCTGTGACTAGCTTGTCTTGATGTAAACCTTCTACCTTGACTATGACCACTACCCATTCCAGAGTTTCCTTGGTCATCTTTTCCATCATCCTTTCCTTGCAGTGACTTGTTGGTTTTGCATTTGGACTTAATTACCTTCTCCCCCTTTTTGGCATCAGCAGGTAATAAAAGAGAGATAAGTAGTTCCACTGAGGTCTGGATTTCAGTAAGTTGCGATTGCTGAGAAGCTTGATTTATCAGAATTTGATCAATCTGAGCTTGTTGCTTCTCTTGAGTTTTCTCAATATAAGCAACCCTGTCAATGGTAGGTTGGAAGAACTTTTTCTTATCAATTTTCCAAACTTGTTCCTGTTTGATAAAGTTCTCCTGAATCTTGTGTAGCTCTGCATGAGTGTTGGAATGAAGACCTTGTAGATGTTTAGTACTCAATGCAGTGACTCTAAGCTGGGTTTTAAAATCATCAGAATGTAACATTTCATCAGCTTTAGTCAAGTGCTCAGCAAGATGTAAAGCATTTGGAACACAGGAAACTGAGTTCCATTCCTTAGTCCACTCCTGACCTGCAGGAGTTTCACTCCAAGGTACTGGTGCATCCCTGATAACAAACTCCTTTACCAGTTCAGACTTAGGAAGAGTCAGTGGAGGAGTATGTCCTGAAGGACCTGCTTCATCAGCATCTACAGTTGTAGCAGCCTCACCAGTATCTCCAACATTTGCAGCATCAGAACTTAGAGAATCAGTATCTTCTGATAAGACAACTGTGTGAGTAGCAATGGAGGCTTCAACATCCTCTAATTGCTGATCTGATACTAAGTTCTGATCAACAGCCATATCCTGATGCTCACCTAAAATCTGATCATCAGCATCTTGATGCAGAGAAGGTGTTAGATAACTCAGGAGTTTGAACAACATCAGTAACAGGTGTTGTGGAAGGATTATTTGCTGTTGGAGCTTCTAAGAAAAGTATTTCAGGCACAACCAGGTTCTGAATATCAATTTCAGCACTTGTGCCTGGATCAACAAGAGACATAGAAGGTGAATTAGCCTTGTCAGATACAGGTTCCTGAGATGGAGTTGATGGAGAAGAAGTGACTGGAGCAAATTCCTTGTCTTGTGAGATCAGAGATTCCTGATCCCCTTCCTTAGCTGCTTCCTCCTCATCATCTGAAACTGGCCTCTGTGCCCTCTGTTTCTTGTACTTCCTTGTTGATTGGGATTCCTTGGGAGTTTCAGGAACCGTCATACGTCTAAGCCTCTTGAGAAGCCTAAAACCCCCAATTGCAGAATCCTTCTGAGAAGTTGCCTTCTCAGCTTCATCTACCACAGGTTCTGAAGAGGGAATCTGATCCTCAGAATCTGATTCATCTCTCAAAGTAATCCTCCTCTTCTTCTGAGATGTTTGAGGAACAATTTTTGTTCTCTTTGGCTTAGAGGATGTAGGCTTCACAGTAGGTGCTGAAGACAAAGGTTGAGCAGTCTGTGAAGTGGAGAGATAGGATTTGAGATAAGTTCTGAGGGTAGGTTGAGTAGAATGAGAGGTAGGGACTGAGGTTGATGGATTTTGGTTATGGTGAGTTGGTTGATCATTTGAGTAAACAGATTTGTAAGTAGCAGGATCAGCATTTACCAGAATCTGTTTCACAGACTGAGGAATCTGTAATTGTCTCACCATTGATTTCTTTGTGTCAGCATTTATCAGGTCGTTAAAGTACCTTTTTGCAACCTTAAAAGGTGGGGTTTGAGTGCTGACTAACTGGGGTTCAGCAGTACAATACGTATAAATAAGTTGACAGAATCTAGCAAAATAAACAACATCTCGATCCTCTGTCATCCTATCCCCAATAAAACCAATTATTCCAGTTGCAAAATCAAAATGAGTTTGATGGATAATAGCATACCCGATGTGCTGACTCAGAATTGGGATGGCATCAAAATTTGAACACTTGTTGCCAAAAGCCTTGGTGATGCAATCGAAGAAGAAACTCCATTCTCTTCTGATATTAGCCCGTTTCAACTGTCCAAGTTTCGTCAGACTCTTTTCATATCCCAAATCAGTCATTAACCCCCGAAGTTCTGATTCCTCTGGTATAGAGAAGGTACAATCTTCTGGAAGATGTAATGCTCTTCGTACTGTACCAGGAGTGACTACATAGGAAGAATCACCCACTTGGAAGATAATACTGGGAGTTCCTCGTTTACCACCATCATCATAAACTCCAGTCCTCCAGAACCGCAGAACTTGTTGACTTGAAAATAATTCAGGCTGAGTTAAGGCGTACCCAACCTCACTATGTGCAAGAAGATCTTGCACAAAATGCAATTCAGATGGAGCTTCAGCATGATCAAGAATTGCAGCATAGTTGTTTGGAACAAACTTTGCTCCATCAATGATTAAATCCTTTGGTGCCATGTGAAAAAATATTGAAATTCAAGTATGCCTGTTAGGTGTTTGAGATAATGTCTGTATGAAAAACCAACGTGAGAAAGAATGAGAAAGAGAGTAAAAGTAAGAAGAGAGATAAAGTATAAAGAAAATAAAAGATTAAAGAAATCTTCTCTCTGTTGTTCTTATACTCTGAAAAAAAATGTTACCGTTGGACACCTGTCAGACATGCAGTAATAACGGATAGTTACTGGGCTCGAGAAAACAGGAATGATTACTTACCCAGTTGCCTTGTTTCAAGGAAAAACCGTTTCAGTTATCAAGAGACACAGTTTTAATTCAAAATTGAAACCGTTAGCACTGATTGAATTATTTTTCACTGCAACAGTAATATTCTGAAAATGAATCATGTTAAAAATGACCGAGATAATTTCGATGAATAAGTGCTGACAAAGAATCAGAACTTAAATAAAGACAAAATTTAAATGGTCATCAGAATATCAAGCAGGATTTAACAACACAAGATAAAATAACTCAGAGACAAAATCTTGAAGTAAAAACAGTTTTCATTAATATATCAAGTCAATACATATATGAAATAGAAATTACATCAATACAAGATTTTCCCTAAGCTTCTAATCCTAACGTCAACAGCTTTAGTCCTAGCTAAGAAGCCTGACAAAGCTGAGGATGAAGAAGAACAGGAAGAAGACGAGATTAAGTCATCTTCCTCTTCCTATCTTCGACAAACAAGATGGCGAGTCGTATGATCCGCTCTTGCTGACGGATACGACGAAGGTGAAGGTCTCTTCGAACGGCCACCAGATCACGTTTGATAACCTCTGGAAATTGAATCCAGAGATTGTGAGGGATGTTGGTGATAGGGTAGGGAGTTGGAATTCCATTCAAAAAGACATGCACAGTCTCATCACCGTAATTGTAGAACCAGCCAAATTCAGCCATTTGTGATAGTAAATGAAAAACAAGACTGAATTTGTGATACAAGTGTGATGAGAAGACTAATGTGAAGTGGCTGTGTATATAGGCAAGAGAATGCCAAGAGACGCAAAGATATTTAATGCTGACAGGTAGAATTAATTCTACCTCGTCTCCCTAGACTTTGAAAAAGAATAACAGTCATTGGAAAGAGAATGTGCACATGTAACAAGAGTGAACTGTTCAAGGACGAGTGCCATTATGTTTTAACCATAGACTATTAATCTTCCACTTCAACATTTCGAAATTAATCTGAGACTGTTACCAAATTTTACTCACAGATAAGTCAAGTAAAGGGTTAGACTGAAAAATCAGAACTTAGACCTATACCAGAACTTAACAGTCATCAGAACATAATGTCTTAACTCGAACAAGGAATGTCTATCTTAGTAAATACTCATACAAGTTCTTAGTTATGAACGTCAGAACTTAATCATCAGAACGTGTAACTAGAACTTGTCCTCAGAATTTGTGCAAAAATGACACAATGACTGTTTATCTAAAATAACATAGACCACCACAGAAATTTCATCATTCATATGGAGTGATGTGTGTGTGCATTAAGCTAAATAACAGACAAAGAGTAAAGTCTGATCTACTTCAGTACATCTTAGAAATAAGTCATAATTAAAATTTTGCTAAAGAGCTGTCATTATCCTGAAACCTACTGATAAATGAGTTCATGCATGAGTCCACCTCAACTGTTTTTGTGCTAATTTTATGCATCTTTTGAAATTCTATTTTACAGTGGCTTCTCAGTGTAAGTGAGTCACGACTGTTTATCAGAATTTATGCTATTATCAGAGTATTTCTCCAGTAATCATAGAGTGTGAACAGTCACCAAGAAAAAATATTTTGCTTTTCTAATGCATATTTACTTAATACCAGCTATGCACTTGGGTCGTCCCATTCACATTTTTACTCTAGATCTCAAAGGAGTACCTGATATTATTCTTTGATTCTTGTTCTTCTTCTTTTGATAAGTGAGGTTTATCAGCACTTAGTACATTCAGCAGTTTTACTAGAATCAGAACTTAAACAGATGAGTAGCATTATTCTAATTTGGGACTTAGTAATAAGATGAATAAAGTAAACTAAACTAAGCTCAAGTATCAGAATTTGCTTGTGTCATTAGATTTCCACAGAAATAATTACTTCTTTCATGGGATCATTTGTTTATTGAAGATTAGTAGGTCAGTATCTAGCACAATTATCCTCATAGGATTGAATAGTTACTGAAACAGACATATCACTTATCAGAGTTTAGAAACATATATCAGACAACTATCAGTACTTAAAGACATTTATCAATTAATGCACAGAATATACAAAGAGATTAATTCTGTAAATACTGATCATAAAGTCTGATAACATAGAACAAGTTTAAGCAGATTTAGAGAAAGAACCTGAAATCATTCCAAGTTCATTTACCAATTTTGAAAAGGTAGCTTCACACAGTGGTTTTGTGAAGATATCTGCTACTTGTTGATCTGTGGGAACAAAATGCAATTCCACTGTACCTTCATCCACATGTTCCCTGATGAAATGGTACCTGATGCTGATGTGCTTTGTCATAGAGTGTTGAACTGGATTACCTGTCATAGCAATAGCACTTTGATTATCACAGTAAATAGGGATTTTGAAATAAGTTAACCCATAATCCAGTAACTGATTCTTCATCCAAAGAATCTGTGCACAGCAGCTTCCTGCAGCAATATACTCTGCTTCTGCAGTTGATGTGGAAATTGACTTTTGTTTCTTGCTATACCAAGAAACCAACCTGCCTCCAAGAAATTGGCAGCTTCCACTTGTGCTTTTCCTGTCAATCTTGCAACCTGCAAAATCTGCATCTGAGTAACCTATTAATTTAAAATCTGATTCTCTAGGATACCATAATCCTAGATCAGCTGTTCCTTTAAGATACTTAAAGATTCTTTTTACAGCTGTTAAGTGAGGTTCTCTTGGATCTGCTTGAAATCTTGCACAAAGACAGGTAGCAAACATGATATCTGGTCTACTAGCAGTTAGATAGAGAAGTGAGCCAATCATACCTCTGTGATCAGTAATATCTACTGAATTACCAGTATCCTTATCCAGTTTTGTTGCAGTGGCCATGGGAGTGGATGCACTTGAACAGTCTTGCATTCCAAATTTCTTCAGCAAGTTTCTGGTGTACTTAGATTGACAAATAAAAGTTCCTTCTTTACTCTGCTTGACTTGAAGGCCCAGAAAATAACTGAGTTCTCCCATCATACTCATCTGATATCTTGACTGCATTAGTTTGGCAAACTTTTTGCAAAGTTTGTCATTTGGAGACCCAAAAATAATATCATCAACATAAATTTGGATCAAAAGTAAGTCCTTGCCATGGTTGAGATAGAACAGAGTTTTGTCAATAGTTCCTCTGTTGAATCCACTTTCCAGAAGAAACTGAGCTAAAGTCTCATACCATGCTCTAGGAGCTTGCTTAAGTCCATAAAGTGCTTTATCAAGCCTGTAGACATAATCTGGATGTTTGGAATCTACAAAGCCTGGAGGTTGTTCAACATATACTTCCTCTTCCAATTCTCCATTGAGAAAAGCACTTTTCACATCCATTTGAAAGACAGTAAACTTTTTGTGAGCAGCATAAGCCATGAATATCCTTATGGCTTCTAACCTAGCAACTGGAGCAAATGTTTCATCATAGTCAATTCCCTCCTGTTGAGAATATCCTTTTGCAACCAGCCTTGCCTTGTTCCTTACAATTATTCCATCACTGTCAGTTTTGTTTCTGAATACCCACTTTGTACCAACAACCGATCTATTCTTAGGTCTTGGCACTAAGGTCCAGACTTTGTTTCTTTCAAATTCATTCAACTCTTCCTGCATTGCTTGCACCCAATCAGCATCTTGAAGAGCTTCTTCCACTTTCTTTGGCTCAGACTGAGAGAGAAAAGAATTGTAAAGACATTCATTCGAAGTACCTGTTCTAGTTCTGACACCTGCCTCAGGATTTCCAATTATCAAGTCAGGTGTATGTGATTTTGTCCACTTCCTTGCAGATGGAAGATTTTCTCTAGAACTGGATGCTCCCCCATGATTCATGCTGTCTTCGGTTTCATTTTCTGATGCTCCCCCTGAAACTATGCTTTCTGAGTTGGATCCTTCAGTATTTAGATTTTCAGTACTGTCGGTACTTGGCTTATCAGAACTTGACGAATCAGAATTTGAAGAGCCAGATGTATGTTCTGATGCTTCTTGAGATGTGATAATATCTTGAGTATGCTCCCCCTGTATTGGTGCATCTTCCTTTGACGTAGTCACCACAGTTTCAATAACATCAGAGTTTAATCCATCAGAATTTACAGTATCAGGACTTAGATTGTCAGGACTTAAGGTATCAGAATATGAATCTTCATTTTCAAATCTCAGCTGATCATGATCAATGCAATCTTCAAGTCCAGTGATCTTCTTGTCATCAAAAGAGAACATTGATAGATTCCATGACCACTTTTGTTCTCAAATTATAGACTCTGAAGGCTTTTGTAGAAAGTGGATATCCCACAAAGATTCCCTCATCAGCTTTTAGATCAAACTTGGATAGCTGTTCAGGATGAGTCTTGAGAACAAAACACTTACATCCAAATACATGAAAGTATTTGAGATTTGGCTTCTTGTTCTTCACCATCTCATATGGTGTTTTTCCATGCTTGTTAATGAGTGTTGCATTTCGAGTAAAACAAGCAGTCTGCACAGCTTCAGCCCAGAAATAGGTTGGAAGCTTTGCTTCTTCAAGCATTGTTCGTGCAGCTTCAATGAGAGTTCTATTCTTCCTTTCAACAACTCCATTTTGCTGTGGAGTTCCAGGAGCAGAAAATTCCTGCTTTATTCCATGATTTTTGCAGAACTCTTCCATTATCAGATTCTTGAATTTAGTGCCATTATCACTCCTCAAAATTTTCACAGAATCTTTGATCAATTTATCCAGATGTTTGACATGATCAATCAGGATAGATGCAGTTTCACTTTTTGTGTGCAAGAAATACACCCATGTGTATCTGGTGAACTCATCTACTATGACCAACGCATATTTCTTCTTTGCAATAGACATGACATTCACTGGACCAAATAGATCAACATGAAGCAGATAATAAGGCTCAAGAATTGATGATTCAGTCTTGCTCTTGAATGAAGATTTTCTTTGTTTAGCCTTCTGACATGAGTCACAAAGACCATCAGGAACAAACACTGATTTTGGCAGTCCTCTCACAAGATCTTTCTTGATCAGTTCATTTATCTTGTTGAAGTTTAAATGAGAGAGTTTCTTGTGCCAATTCCAGCTTTCTTCAGTTGAGGCTCTACTCACTAAACAGATTGCAGAACCATCAGAACTTGTTGAAAGCTTAGCTTCATAAATGTTACCACGCCTGAATCCCTTCAGAACAATTCTTTCTTTAGATTTACTAACTATTTCACAATGTTCTGAACATCCACTGTCCAGAACTAAAATATTTTTCCTGTTGCCCTGCAATCAAAAAGACCACTAATTATTAGTTTTAAGGACCCAGACTTGCTTGGATCCTTTGGCCTTTTTAGGTTTGTTAACATTTGTAGCGGATTTAGCATCAGATTTTATGTTAACAGTTTTCTTATCAGAACTTATACTACCAGACTTTGAATCAGAACTTACACTAGAAGGAACAACAGAAACTTTCTTTAAAGAAGGTTTTATTTGATAATAATCATAGTACAAACTATGATATTCCTTACAAGAATAAATGGAATGCCATAAACTACCACAATGAAAACAAGGATTTTGTGGTTTGTATCTAACAGACTGACTCTTAACTCCTGACTTTGTAGATAAGGAGTTAATATTCTTATTCTTCCTGCAAAAAGAAGCCAGATGGTTAGAACTTCCACAGTTATGACATGCTTTCCTAGGAGCATCAGGAACAGATTTATAGTTATTGCTTTTATTCACACCTTCCTTTCCATTCCTGTTTTTCCTAGGTGATTTTACCTTGTTTGCATTCTTAACATCTTTCAGCTTATGCTTAAGCTGCTTCTTTGTCATTAAGCCTATGTTAACTTCAGCTGTCTTTTCCTGTTTTAGTTTGTCAGAAGCTAATTCCTTTTTAACTTCTGATTTCTCATTTTCAGATTTTTCAGTTACAAACTTAACAGGTTTTAACTTCGGCTTTTGCTTATCAACAGGCTTAATTTCTACAGTTCCTTTTTCATTTTTATTTTCTCCATAGCCTAAGCCCTCTTTCCAGTTTCCACTGCTTAGCAAATTTTGAGTTGTTTTGCCAGAGTTAGTCCAAGTTCTGATAATCTCTCTCTCCTTTTCTAACTCAGTTTTTAGAGATTCATTCATTTTTAGCACTTCATCCCTAACATAAAAAGCATCATCTCTATCCTGCTGAGTTTGATGGAACATGACTAACTCTTTTTCTAAGAAATCATTTCTTTTCCTAAAAGCAAGATTTTTAGAAGTTAATCTTTCACATGTTAAAGTTTGATCTCTATAACTAACAAACATGGTTTTAAGATATCTTCTCAACTCATTAATATCATCAGTATGAAAAGCATAAGTAGTCTGAGGTACCTTTGTTTCAGCAGCTTCAGAACTGCTCTCAGAACTTGATTTATCAGCATTTGCCATCAATACATAGTTCTCCTCACTTTCAGAGTCTGAGGTGTCTGTCCAGCTTTTCTGCTTTGTGACAAGAGCTTTGCCTTTGTCACTCTTGGTCTTCTTGCAATCAGGAGATATGTGGCCTTTCTCACCACAATTATAACATTTAACATTAGCGTAATCTCCTCTGTCAGACTTTCCTCCTCTTCCTTCAGATCTTCTGAAATTCTTCTTATCAGAACTTATGCCTTTTCTGGAAAACTTCTTTCCCTTCCTGAACTTCCTGTATGCAATCTTTGTGATTCCTTTCACCATAAGAGCACACAGCTTCATCATCTCCTCATCAGCATCAGTTTCAGGCAAGCTTTCAGAATCTGAGTCATCATCACTCTCAGAACTTGATGACTCAGTATCAGACTTTATGATAAGAGCTTTACCCTTGTCTTTCTTTGAGGAAGGTGGTTTGGGGGATTCCTCTTCAGCCTTGAGAGCAACTGTCCTTGACTTTCCTCCTTTCCTCTTGCTTCTTTGTTCCATCTCAAGTTCATGAGTCTTGAGCATTCCATAGATTTCATCAAGAGTTGTTTCATCAAGATTATAGTTGTCTCTTATTGTTGTTGCCTTCAAATCCCAACATTCAGGAAGAGCTAACAGGAATTTAAGGTTTGTATCTTCAAGATCATACTCCTTATTTACTAATGACAAGTCATTCAAGAGTTTGACAAATCTATCATATACATCAGTCAATGACTCATTAGTCCTAGAGTCAAAGTGTTCATACTCTTGAGTGAGTATTGTCTTCCTGTTCTTCTTAACTGTTTCAGTTCCTTGACACCTTGTCTCCAGTGCATCCCATATCTCCTTAGCAGTCTTGCAGTTGATTACCCTGTTTGACATTACATTATCAATGGCACTATGCAATAAGTGTCGTACCTTGGCATCCTTAGCAATAGATGCTATATCTTCAGCAGTGTAATCACTCTTTTCCTTTGGTACGGTCATTGCTGCTTCACCTGCAACTACAACAGCGAGCTTGGTAGGTTTGTGAGGCCCTTCCTTGATTCTATCAAGATATTCTGGATCTGTTGCTTCCAGAAACATGGTCATCCTTACCTTCCATATGGGATATTCAGATGGTCTCAATATGGGAACTCTGATAGTCTCATATCGACTCTGAGTTGATGTCTTTGATGATTCCTCAGTTTTGGTAGGCTTAGTTGGAGTTTCTGTGTCAGACATGATTGTGTTTGGATCTTTAACTGTATGTGTGTTAACAGAAGGCTCTGATACCACTTGTTAGGTCACACTTTCACTGTAGAGGGGGTGAATACAGTGTTTATTACAATCAAATCAAACTTCAAGAACTTATGTAACAGAAAACAAACTTTATTTAAACAATAAACTCTGTTACAATCTGGAACTGTTATCTCTCAGTGATAAACAAAATATCACGAGAGCTGCTAGGGTTATAGTAAATAATATTCTCGATAATGATAACACTTATAGTGTAAACCCTATATTTGTGTTTATATACTACACAGTTACAAGATAATCGCTAATTGATATGGAATATAATTCTGCTTCCTAAAATATATCAATCAGATATCTTCTATTCCAAGTATTCCATTCTTCACGGAATTCCTTCTTCATGCATATCTCTTCTTATGTTTATCTTGATCTTCTTAACTTTAATCAGCTACTGTCCTTATCTGATCGTCCTTCAGCACTTAAGTTCCGATATCTATCTCCTGATGACATAAGTACTGATATCCCTTAAGTTCTGTCGTCCAGTATAAGTACTGATCAGTTAAGTACTGATTTGTTCTGTTCAAATAAGATCTGAAATCTAAACATAAAACATATTAGCCATGACATTATCAAATATATCTAACAGATGAAGGTAAACGCGCCCTTATACAAGGGCGCGCTCTTATGAAATCACAATTACTTTGTACCGTGTACTTATGCAAAAATATGGTAACAAAAGACATGGAAGATAAAAATTTATGCATTAATAATCCAAGGCACAAGGCATTAAATGTTATCATCCAAAACAACATCTTACAAATTTGCAAGGCTTAAAGGGACCTGCACCCATAATTGTTCAAAATCTAAAAAAAATGAGGACGCGTCCTAGGATGAAGGCGCGTCTGGATTACCATCCTGGCTGCCATTCTTTGGGGGAGATTGATGAGGTTGAGTTTGGAGCGGTGAAGAAGGTGGAGACGCGTCATCTTCTTCTTCATCTTCCTACAAGCCTAGAGCAATCCTCTTGTCTTTGATGGAATCTGCAGCTCTCATCATAAAATCACTCACCCATTTATGGGTCTCTTCGTCAAACTTTGAGATGTGTACTCTGGATCATTTGCAATGAAACCAGGGCACCATTCCTAAAACCCAGCTGTAAATCCAGCTTGCTTCTCCAACTTTCTCTCAGCCTTCCACCCATGCTACATGTCATCATTCGGGACATCCAACTCCAACTGTTAAGAAGAATTGAGGGTAGCTACTTGATCCACAACTTTCTTCATAACAGTTACTTGGCTCTCTAGACGCGTCTTCTACATCTAAAAGTTGATGATCTCAATATCTTTCTCATTGGTATGAAGGGAGATGTGTTTTTTCATGGACTTGACTTTGTCCTGAAATTTGCTTTTCTCATTCTCAATATTGGCAAGACGCGACCTCAACCTAATAGCCATGTTTCAAGAAAGTGGAGCTCAGCTGCATCCCTCATCATAGCTTTCTCTGTTTGATCATCAGTCCTGAATTTCCACTCATTTACTTCTTCCTTAGTGAAGAAACCGAACAGGACGCGCCCAAGTACCTGTGAATGAGAGAATGCTCATCAAGAATAGTCTTTTGGCGCTTTAAGTGTGTGCCCTCATCATCAGAAATGTCCATCATAGTTGTGTCTATGATGACTTTAGGAGGAGGAATTGGAGTGTTCGCAACTATAGCCTCCTTAATTTTAGCATCCCTCTTAATGGGTGCTGATTTCTTCCAACCTTCTGCTTTTTGATGGCAGCAATGGCAAAGCCCTTGGGAAGAGTAGTCATTTCTGCAAGGAAACATTAAGAAAGTTGGATTAAGGTACGCTTTAACTGGAAGGCGCCCCCAACATATAGAAAGGAAATTTTATGTTACAAAGGACAATTGAAAGAGATGTGTACTAAGTCCAATCATCTATGATGATTTAGAAATAACTTTTATGTAATCTCTTTTGATTTCATTGATATTAATAAAAGACTTGTTTTGGTTTTATTACGGGCTTTATCTATTTAAGTGTTTAAATAAGATATACCATAGTTTAGAGTAAAGCTTTTTATGGATTATGATGAGATCATAATAATGAGACCTAAAAGATGATAACTCTAAACTTAAATATTTCCTAGTCGTAGGATTACTAACTGGTAATTAGTAATCCGCAAATATCAGTACATACTATGCTTACTTTATTATGAAGGATGTATGTTCTCATAGACATTTGTTTGGTGACACTATAGCTAGTATGTAGGTGCTTATTATAGAATAAGTTCACTGAGCATGACTCACACAGCTGAACAACTGATGGAGTTCACTCACGTGTTAGCAGTTGTTCACATAGTGATATTTGTACAAGTATCCTTAGACTTGAGGTCATCATAGTCATCTTCTGTACTCTGAACTATGCTTTGGTTTAGTTCTTTGTCTCCAAGGACAATTATAAGGGCTCTACTGGGTATAGAAATTTGTACACGAAGATAGTGTATGATCAATAAAGGATCTACCCCTTCCAGTGAAGGAAGAGAATGTTCAATGCTGATCCACTTATGCTAGTTCAGGAATCTCTGACCAGAGTGAATGAAATTAGAAAGAAGTTTCTAATTTACATTAAATAGAACTAAGCATAGTGAATGGGAAAGCAAATGATTAAATAAGATAGGCTTGACACAAGTTCCATTCCTTGTATCTAATCGTGACATTGCAGGGTAGAAGGAATTGATTGTACGGTAACTACTCACTGAATAGGTTCTTGGTATTCTAAGCAGTGAATTCGTATTATCCGGATAGTCGCGATATGCTGAGAAGTATCCCTCACGATGTAGAATAAATATAATTAATTTATTAATCAATCATATTTAATGAATTAGAGAATTTATATAAATAATGATAAAATAGTTTTATTATTATTTATTTATAAATAATGAATTAGAGAATTTATATAAATAATGATAATAATAGTTTTATTATTATTTATTTATTATTATTTAATTAATAATGGCTGGTAATTATTTATTTGTGAAATAAATAATTAATTAGCAGATTTAATAATTGATTAAATGAGATTTAATTAATTCTTAATATTATTAATTAAGAATTTAATTTTGGAAATTAAATCAAGTGAGAAAATTATTTTTCTAAAGTGTTTAGAAAAGGGATTAATGATTAAAAGGTGTTTTAATTATTAGTTAATTGGTTAATAAGAATAATCAATAAAAGGGTTAATAATAATAATATTTTATGGAAAATTTTCAGCTGAAAATTTTGCCTATAAATATACTATTATAAACCCTATTTGCCTCAACCCAAATAATTAACCCTAATTCTAAAGTAGAACAAGAGCGAGGCAACTAATTCTCTCAACCTCTTCCTCCTCCATCACATTGTACTCTTGGTGGATATCGGTGGAGTGCTTCACACTTGAGGAGCAGCTGTTAGGGATTTCTGTTCATCATTCTTGGATCGCTATTAAAGACCTCATTCTTTCCATTAACGTAAAGTTTCTTAAGGTAAACATACTGAACTACGAATTAAATATTATTTTTCGCATGGATCCTGCGGAGGGTTTCGGTTTTTTTTTAAGATTTAAATTTACGTTTTCGTTGCGTTTATATACTATAAACCCTTCAATGGCATCAGAGCTACTTGTGAAAACTTTTAATTCGTTTATGTGTTTAACTGTTTTCGATATATGAGCATATACGTGATTTGCCATGATTTGATGTTGATATAATATGCTTATATATGTATGGTTTTGAATATATGATATTCATGTGAGTTGTATAATCATAAGATGATTATGTAATCTGTATATATACTGATATATACATGATTTATGTTTATTCTAATTATGAGAATCATATTAGATACGGATTCTGAATTAGCTGCTGCAGATTTGCTGAAATCTGGGTCTGGTGTTCGATATACGTAAACGAATACCCTATTCCATAGGTAAACGAGCGTCTGAACAAAACTGATAACTGAAGCTATCAACGACTCATCTGTAAGGCGTTTGACATCATTTACTGCCCGTAAACAGCGATTCTTGTTTTTCTGATTTGATTTTGATTTTTCTGATTTTTTTGATTTTTGTCATTTTTTTTATGATTAGATCATGGATAATATGATATGTTAAAAAAAATTATGTGTTTTAACATACTTTTATGTATTTTATGAGCATGGTAAATGGTTATGGTCTTTCGACCTTAGTGTAATGGTTTTGATTTTGGTTTTAAATACGACTTGCATGTCGTCAATCTTTGTAATCATAAATCTCGAATGTAACTCGAGTTATTCTTGTAAGTTCATTAGATTAGTTTTACTTTCAATCATGTAATATAATTGAAGACTCAAGAAGGCTATCCAATGGAGGTGATACAAAGAAGAAGACGAGGCATACAAGAAGTCTAAACAAAGAAGAAGACTTATGTAATAAGTAGTTGTATTTATTTCCATCACCATATTAGATTGACCTTGATCTTTATCATGAGTTTGATAAAGATCACATAGGATGGGGCCATAACCAAACACATTTACTTTATTGCACTTTACATTTACTTGTTTATTTAATTTTATATATGAGATATATGCCCATGTTTACCATGCGATGATAGATTTAGGTGAACTTAAATCAATATAAGGCGTGCTCTAGAAAATTTAGAATAGGGATCGTTTCTTGCCTTAACAATAATATTATGAATACAATCATGAGATTCTTGTGTTTATGAAACACGTAATTAAATATGAATTTTCAATATTGAGAGAAAGGATGATTCTGTCAAAAGCAGATTTCTATATGTAAGAAAGGGGTATTAAGTGACGCCTCTTGACAATGCTCCCCCCGATCTGAGAATCATCTGATTATCGATTATTGATTTGAAATATTTAATTTAAATGGAAGAATCTCTTTATAATATGATTATGATTGTAACATAATATAATCCCTCTAAAATTAAATAATATCAAGTAGTAATTGGCCAATGACACAACGGGCTTGTGTCAGTCATAGCCTTCCAACATGGTAGAAAGTGGTTCTTATTTTTAAATCATTGTCGTTTCGTGCTACAGCCGAGGGCTTTGATTTCGAAATAAGAAATACTTGTCTATTACATAAAGATGTGTACATTGAATTAGAATCTAAAGGTTGTTACGTGCTACAGCCGTGGGCCGTTGGAGACTGATTCAATTGTACGAAATGTTGGGTTAGACTTGACTTAGAATATTGAGTTTGTCGTGCTACAGCCGTGACTCAATTATTCAAGAGGCTAAAGTTTTATTAGGAAATAACATAAGATGTAATTGAGAAGAGTTGTCTGCCTATTGAACATCACATGACGTTTCGTGCTACAACCGAGGTTGTGTGATGGAATGTAGGATCCCTATTCCCACTAGCATTATGAATGCTTAATTTTCACTTAGGGGTTGTATAAATTAGATAAACTAGTGGGAGCCACTTATGAATAAAGACCCGATTCATATAGTGTTTTGAAATGAAATTGAATATTTGCTAAATGTTGTTATGTGTTCATCGTTTATAGATTTACTATATTCGTTATGTCTTCTGCACTATCACTCCGGAGTATACTAGATGATCACAAGTTGACTGGTCCTAATTTTGCTGACTGGCTTCGAAACTTGAGAATTATTCTCAGGGTTGAGAAGCTGGAATATGAGCTTGACTCACCTAAGCCTACTGAACCTGCTAGCGATGCACATAATGATGAACATGTTGTGTATCGTAAGTGGATAGATGATGCAAATTTTGCTCAATGCATCATGCTAGCTTCCATGAACATTGAGCTACAGAAGCAACATGAGCATATGGATGCTCACACTATCCTTATGCATCTACAAGAGTTGTATGATGTGGCAGGGAGGACAGCTCGATATGAGATATCGAAGGAGCTGTTCGGTTGTAGGACGTCTGAGGGATCATCTGTGAATGACCATGCACTTAAGATGATCAATTTGATTAAACGTCTTGGACAACTTGGTTTTGCCATGGATGGGGAGCTGAGCCAAGACTTGGTCTTGCAATCACTTACGAGTTCGTTCTCGCAGTTTGTTGTGAACTTTCACATGAATAACCTGGATGTCAGCCTGCCTGAACTCCACAACTTATTGAAGACTGCGGAATCGAATTTCCCCCCTAAGAAGAGTTCTGTTCTTCTAATTGGTGAAGGTTCCAATCCTAAGAAAAGGAAGAAGAACCCTTCCAAGAAGAAGAAAGTAGGTGAGAAAAAGCCGGTTCCACCAAAAGCTGAAGACCCCAAGAGTAAATCTATTTGCTTTCACTGTAACAAGGTGGGGAACTGGAAGAGGAACTGCAAGGTTTACCTTGCAGAATTGAAGAAGAAGAAGGGTAGTGAGACTACCGCTTCTGATTCAGGTATGTTCATGATCGAATTTAGTATGTCACTAAGTCAAATTTCTACTTGGGTATTAGAATTCGCCTGTGGTTCTCATATTTGCAATTCGTTGCAGGGACTAAGGAGAAGTAGGACTCTTAAAGAAGAGGGGGTGATTCTACGGATGGGAAATGGAGCAAGAGTTGTTGCTGAAGCTGTAGGATCATTTCATTTACATATGACTATGGGCAAGACTATTGTTCTAAATAATTGTTATTTTGTTCCCTCGATTATAAGGAATATTATTTCTATTCCATGTTAGACTTGGCTGGATTTTCGTTTGTTATTCAGAATAATAAATGTTCAATTCTTAGAGATAACGTTCTTTATGGAAGTGGTATTTTAAACAATGGTCTGTATTTATGTAACGTAGAGCATAATTTACTACAAATTAAACATACTAATAAAAGAAAAAGGGATGATGAAAATCTCACTTTCTTGTGGCACTACGGACTTGGTCATATTAGTGAAAATAGACCGCGGACATTGCATAAGGAAGGGTTACTTGACCCCTTTGATTTTGAATCATATCCTACATGTGAGTCTTGTCTATTGGGTAAAATGACCAAATTTCCATTTAGTGGACATGGAGAGAGGGCTGCAGATTTGCTAGGATTGGTACACACAGATGTATGTGGACCAATGTCTACGCAAGCCATGGGTGGATTTTCATACTTCATTACTTTCATAGATGATCGATCTAGATTCAGATATGTGTATTTGATGAAACACAAGTCTGAAGCCTTTGAAAAGTTCAGAGAATATAAGTATGAAGTGGAGAAACAAACCAAACATAGTATTATAACTCTTCGATCAGATCGAGGTGGTGAATACTTGAATGGAGAGTTTCTAGCTTATCTCAAAGAAAATGGTATAGTCTCCCAGTGGACTCCTCCATATACTCCACAGTTGAATGGGGTATCTGAAAGAAGAAATCGAACATTGTTAGACATGGTTCGGTCCATGATGAGCTATGTGAATCTTCCAGTATTCCTGTGGGGTTATGCATTGGAAACCTCGGCATATTTACTGAATAAGGTGTCTTCCGAATCTGTTCCTCAAACTCCATATGAGATATGGAAAGAAAGGAAACCGAGTCTTAAACACATTAAGATTTGGGGATGTCCAGCTTATGTCAAGAAAGTTGACCCAGATAAGCTGGAATCTCGATCTGTAAAATGTAATTTTGTGTGATATCCTAAAGAGACTTTAGGGTATTACTTTTACACCGATCATCGGGTGTTTATCTACAGACATGCTACCTTCTTGGAAAAGCAGTTTATCCTTGAAGGAAACAATGGGAGCAAAATTGAACTTGATGAAGTTCAAGAAGCACAAACTACTACGGATCAAGTGGAAATACCTGTTCAGACTGAACAAGGTTCTGTGGAACAGCCCACTCGTAGGTCAGGGAGAGTGTCTCGCCAACCTGAGAGGTATTATGGCCTTGTCATTGAGAATGACAATGAGTTGTCAATCATTGATGATGACGACCCTGTGACCTATATTGAGGCTATGAGTAGTGTTGACTCAGAGAAATGGCATAGTGACATGAAATTCGAAATGGAATCTATGTATACCAACCGAGTATGGACTCTGGTTGAGGCGCCTGAAGGTGTTAAGCCTATTGGGTGCAAGTGGGTATACAAAAGAAAGATTGGAGCAGATGGACAGGTGGAGACCTATAAGGCCAGGCTCGTGGAAAAAGGATTCAAACAAAGGCAAGGGATTGACTTTGATGAAACTTTTTCGCCTGTAGCCCTGTTAAAATCAATTCGGATTTTGCTTGCGATTGCTGCTTACTATGACTATGAGATCTGGCAAATGGATGTGAAAACGACCTTCCTCAATGGGGAACTTGAAGAGGAAGTGTATATGACACAACCAGAGGGTTTTCTTTCCAAGGGAAATGAACACCTAGTGTGTAAGCTGCTGCGAACCATATATGGTTTAAGGCAAGCTTTTCATAGATGGAACATCCATTTTGATGAGACAATCAAAGAATTTGGTTTTATCAAAAACATAGATGAACCATGTGTCTACAAGAAGGTTAGTGGGAGCGCGGTAACATTTCTTGTATTGTATGTGGATGACATACTTCTTATATGAAATGTTTTGTGACGCTTTCATCAGATTAGGGAGATTGTTGAAAGAGGAGATGTCAACGTCAAGAGAGTTGACACGCATAATAACATAGCAGACCCTTTAACAAAGCCAATTTCTCAAAGTCACTTTGATCGTCGTAAAGACAAGATGGGTATTAGATACCAGAGTGATTGGCTTTAGTACAATTGGGAGATTAAAAGAGATGTGTCCTAAGTCCAATCATGTATGATGATTTATGTAATAACCCCAAAAATTTTGGACTTTTTGTAAACCTTATGAATAGTGATTTTGCTGATTATGCTGAATAAGAAAACTTTTCATGCCTCACTTTGTAGAGGTTCTTTTATTGTTATTCTGAGATCTTATTAGTACTCTATATGGTATATAAGTGTATGTAAAGATCGTCAGAATCCAAATTCGAACACTTTTATTTTTCCCAAAAATCCACCAGATACCGAAAGAATTGAGTATAAGGTAACAGGATAAAAAGGATTTAAATTCAAGGATTATAAGATGGGATCATAAAAAGGAATATAATGTATTGAGAAAGGTTAAGGGAACCCAAGTAATAAGATCCCGGGTATGATCCCTCAAACGATAAACGAGAACGAAAGTTAAGCGAACCGTATAACAGATAAGCGATCATTAGCCAAGTGATTAGGAGTTAATCAAAGGGGTTAGTGGATGATGATGTCATCACACCAACAAGAGAAGGACAAGTGTAACAAGATGACATAGAAGGATGATATAAGCATGACCAAAAAGGGAAGGAATTGTTGGTTGATTTTAAGCCATTCATTTTTTTTACCATGGTAAAAGGTCAATTAACAAAACAAAAAAGGGAAAGCAACCAAGCAAACATCATCTTCTCCACCCTCATTCTTTGCTCTCGGCTTTTCCATGAAAAGCAAGGGAGAAATTTTCAAAACTCAAGCTACACACCTTCAAAAATTAAGAGGTTTGTTTCCTTAGCTTCCATAATTCATGACTTAGTTATGTTATGAGTTTGAAGCCAAGATTCCAAGGTTTACTAAGCTAATAAATTCATCAAAGTTCTTGGTGAATAGTGTTTTCAAGAAACTAACTTTGTGTTTTCTTATGTTTTCTTCAAGATCCAAGCTTAGTAGAGATAGTTAGGGGTTACTTAAGGCTTCCTAAGTGATTATCCACTCTCCAAGGAAGGTATAACTTCTCAAACCCTTAATCTTATGTTAGGTCACACACACACTGTAGAGGGGGTGAATACAGTGTATAGTACACTCAAATCGAACTTTAAGAACTTAAGTAACAGAAAACAAACTTTATTGAAACAATAAACTCTGTTACAGTATGGAACTGTTACCTCTCAGTGATGAACAAATATCACGAGAGCTGCTAGGGTTACAATGAATAATCTTCTCTAATAATGATAACACTTATAGTGTAAACCCTATATATGTGTTTATATACTACACAGTTACAAGATAATCGCTAATTGATATGGAATATAATTTTGCTTCCTAAAATATATCAATCAGATATCTTTTCTTCCAAGTATTCCATTTTTTACAAAATTCCTTCTTCATGCATATCTCTTCTTATGTTTATCTTGATCTTCTTTCCTTTAATCAGCTACTGTCCTTATCTGATTGTCCTTCAGCACTTAAGTTCTGATATCTATCTTCTGACGATTATCTCCTGATAACATATGTACTGATATCCTTAAGTCCTGACTTCCAGTATAAGTACTGATCAACAGTTAAGTACTGATTTATCCTGTTCACGTAAGATCTGAAAGCTAAACATAAAACATATTAGCCATGACATTATCAAATATATCTAACAATCTCCCCCAACTTGTAAATTATCAGAATATACAAGTTTAACAGATATTTGATGATGTCAAAAACATTAAGTACAAATGCATGAGAATTATACTAGATAACTACAACTTACAGTCCTTAAAGCTTTTACCAATTTCAACTTCTGATAACAACTTCAGTCTGTATAAATATCAGAATTTAAGCAGTTGTAGATCTTCGACTTGACTTCATCATTTTCTGATCTCTCTGATGTCAGGAGTTGTTCTGAGATAGTTCTTCAACAAACATTTCTCAGCATATCTGAGTTCATCAATCATTCTCCTTTTGACATCTTTAAGCTTTGCAGTATCTTCACCAGTTTGAAAGATTGCAGCTCTGAGATCATTGATCTTTACTTTTCTCAACTCCTGATCTAGTCTTATGACATAAGCTTTGTCAGACTCTAGATTAAATTCAAGTCCCTTAATACCAAGATATGTTCTGATCTGTGCAGTATTAGGCTTCATATCAACAATATCACCATTGTGATCTCTGTACTTTGGAACATATATGCTGTTAGACTTAACAGAATAAAGCCTTTTCTGTCTCTGAATCTGTTCTTTTAAGTAGTTTGCAGCTGTCTCTGTTATTCTGTCATCCACTTGAAGTAAGAAAAGTACATGCTCCAATTCTTCAAAATACTTTAATGGAATGGCATTTTGTCTTATATGATAAACCCTACCATCTGTCATGAAATACAACATGATGTATTCTTTCAAGTAGGTATGGTAAACCATCTGTACAGATTCCAGTTGATTCAATCTCTCAGGAGTTGCTCCAATACCTGGTTCACTCAAGGAAGTTGGATCATTGGTAGTGTTATGTACTCTTCTTTCATCAGCACTTCCCAATCCAGTTTTATCTCTAGCTTCCTTTCCAGTAACTACTCTTGCTTCAAAACCACTTGCAGTAGTCTTCAAAGATTGAGTCTGTTTTGCTTTAGTGAATCCTGGTAGGAGTGTCTTTGATCTATTTTCTGATATCAAGTTAACTTGAGCTCTGTCAGAGGTTACTTGCTTCTTTTGAATATCAGAACTTAAAATTTCTTGACTCTGAACAACTTGAGCCATGTCAGAGGTTGTTTTAAGAACTTTTCTTGAAGTCAGTGCAAGATCATCTTTTTCATCAGTAATTTCTTCTTCCTCAGGAGGTACATAAACCTTGATAGGTTCACCAACCTTTTCTTTACCCTTGGATCTTGGATCTATCTGTGGTTGTGATCTAGCTAACGTTGCTTCAGTATGTGTCCTTTCTTTGATCACAATGCCTTTGAGTTTTGGAAGTGACTTTTTACCAGAAGCTTCAGATTTAGATGTGACTTTCTCTGATTTAAGTCTGGCTTCTTCTTCCTTTAAACTTTCCAAGTCCATTCCTGGATTTTCTTGAAGAAATAACTGTCTTGACATTTCCTCATCAAGATCTAGAAGTTCATCAGAACTTATCCTTTTACCAGCAGCAGAACTTATTCTTTTCCCAGTATCAGAACTTGTCCTGTGACTAGCTTGTCTTGATGTAAACCTTCTACCTTGACTATGACCGCTACCCATTCCAGAGTATCCTTGATCATCATTTCCATCATCCTTTCCTTGCAGTGTCTTGTTAGTGTTGCATTTGGACTTAATTACCTTCTCCCCCTTTTTGGCATCAGCAGGTAGTAAAAGAGAGATAAGCAATTCCACTGAGGATTGGATTTCAGTAAGTTGCGATTGCTGAGAAGCTTGATTGGTCAGAATGTCATCAATCTGAGCTTGTTGTTTCTCTTGAGTTTTCTCAATATAAGCAATCATGTCAATGGTAGGTTGAAAGAACTTTTTCTTATCAATTTTCGAAACTTGTTCTTGTTTGATAAAGTTCTCCTGAATCTTGTGTAGCTCTGCATGAGTAGTTGAATGAAGACCTTGTAGATGTTTAATACTCAATGCAGTGACTCTAAGCTGGGTTTTTAAATCATCAGAATTTAACATTTCATCAGCTTTAGTCAAGTGCTCAGCAAGATGTATTGCAGTTGGAACACTTGAAACTGAGTTCCATTCCTTAGTCCACTCCTAACCTGCAGGAGTTTCACTCCAAGGTACTGGTGCAGCCCCGGTAACAAACTTCTTTACCAGGTCAGACTTAGGAAGAGTCTGTGGAGGAGTATGTCCTGAAGGACCTGCTTCATCAGCATCTACAGTTGGAGCAGCATCACCAGTATCTCCAGCATTTGCAGCATCGGAACTTAAAGAATCAGTATCTTCTGATAAGACAACAGTGTGAGTAGCAATGGAGGCTTCAGCATCCTCTAATTGCTGATTTGATACTAAGTTCTGATCAACAGCCATATCTTGATGCTCACCTAAAGTCTGATCATCAGCATCTTGATGCAGAGAAGGTGTTGTTGATAACTCTGGAGTTTGAACAGCATCAGTAACAGGTGTGGAAGGATTATTTGCTGTTGGAGCTTCTAAGAGAAATACTTCAGACACAACCAAGTGTTGAACATCAATATCAGCACTTGTGCCTGGATCAACAAGAGACACAGATGGTGAGTTAGCCTTGTCAGATACAGCTTCCTTAGATGGAGTTGATGGAGAAGAAGTGACTGGAGCAAATTCCTTGTCTTGTGAGATCAGAGATTCCTGATCCCCTTCCTTAGCTGCTTCCTCTTCATCATCTGAAACTGGTCTTTGTGCCCTCTGTTTCTTGTACTTCCTTGTTGATTTGGATTCCTTGGGAGTTTCAGGAACTATCATTCGTCTAAGCCTCTTGAGAAGCCTAGAACCCCCAATTTCAGAATCCTTCTGAGAAACCTCTTTCTCAGCTTCAGAAACAACAGGTTCTCTAGAAGAAACCTGTTCCTCAGAATCAGATTCATCTCTCAATACAATCCTCCTTCTCTTTTGAGATGTTTGAGGAACATTCTTTGTCCTCTTTGGCTTGGAAGATGAAGGCTTCACAGTAGGTGCTGAAGATGAAGGTTGAGCAGTCTGTGAAGTGGAGAGATAGGATTTGAGATATGTTCTGAGGGTAGGTTGAGTAGAATGAGAGGTAGGTACTGAGGTTGATAGATTTTGGGTGTTTGGAGTTGATTGGACATCAGAGTAAACAGATCTATAAGTATCAGGATCAGCATTTACCAGGATCTGTTTTACAGACTTAGGAATCTGTAATGGTCTAACCACTTTTTTCTTAGTATCAGCATTTACCAGGTCATTAAAGTATCATTTTGCAACCTTAAAAGGTGGGGTTTGAGTGTTAACCAAATGAGGTTCATCAGTACAGTAAGTGTAAATAAGTTGACAGAATCTAGCAAAATAAACAACATCTCGATCCTCTATCATCCTATCCCCAATAAAACCAATTATTCCAGTTGCAAAATCAAAATGAGTTTGATGAATAATAGCATACCCTATGTGCTGACTCAGAATTGGGATAGCATCAAAATTTGAACATTTGTTCCCAAAAGCTTTGGTGATGCAATCAAAGAAGAAACTCCATTCTCTTCTGATATTAGCCCGTTTCAACTGTCCAAGTTTCGTCAGACTCTTTTCATATCCCAATTCAGCCATTAAACTCCCGAAGGGCTGAGTCCTCCTGAAATTGAGAAAGTACAATCTTCTGGAAGATGTAAAGCCCTGCGTACTGTACCAGGAGTGACTACAAAGGATGAATCACCCACTTGGAAGATAATACTGGGAGTTCCACGTTGACCACCATTATCATAAAGTCCATTCCTCCAAAACCTCAGACTTGTTGGCTTGAAAAGAATTCAGGCTGTGTTAATGTAATACCCAACCTCACTATGTGCAAGAAGATCTTGCACAAGTGCAATTCAGATGGAGCATTCAGTGTGATCAAGAACTGCAGCATAGTTGTTGGGGACAAACTTAGCTCCATCAATGATTAAATCCTTTGGTGCCATGTAAAAAAAATTGAGATTCAAGTATGCCTGTTAGGTGTTTGAGATAATGTCTGTATGAAAAACCAACGTGAGAAAGAAAGAGAAAGAGAGTAAAAGTAAGTAGAGAGATAAAATATAAAGAAAACAAAAGATTAAAGAAATCTTCTCCTCTGTTGTACTTATACTCTGAACAAAAATGTTACCGTTGGACACCTGTCAGACATGCAGTAATACGACAGTTACTGGGCTCGAGAAAACAGGAATCATTACTTACCCAGTTGCCTAGTTTCAAGGAAAAACCGTTCCATTTATCAAGAGAAACAGTTTTAATTCAAAATTAAACTGTTAGCACTAATTGAATTATTTTCACTGCATCATTGATATTCTGAAAATACATCACATGAAAATGACCAAGATAAATTAGATAAGTAAGTGCTGAAAATGAATCAGAACTTAATATAAAACAAAATTATACGTCATCAGAATATCAATCAGGATTTATCAACACAAGATAAAATAACTCAGAGACAAAATCTTGAGTAAAAACAACTTTCATTAATATATCAAGACAATACATTTATGAAATGGAAAGTACATCAATACTTATACAAGAATTTTCCCGAAGCTTCTAATCCTAACATCAACAGCCTTAGTCCTAGCTAAGAAGCCTGATAAAGCTGATGATGAAGAAAAACAGGAAGAAGACGAGATTAAGTCATCTTCTTCTTCCCTCTCGACAAACAGAATGGCAAGTCGGATGATTCGCTCTTGCTGGCGGAGATGATGAAGATGAAGTTCTCTTCGAACGGCCACCAGATCACGTTTGATAACCTCTGGAAATTGAATCCAGAGATTGTGAGGAATGTTGGTGATTGGGTATGGAGTTGGAATTCCATTCAAAAAGACATGAACAGTCTCATCACCATAATTGTAGAACCAGCCAAATTCAGCCATTTGTGATGATAAGTGAAAAACGAGAGTGGTTTGTGATAAAAGTGTGATGGGAAGGCTGATGTGAAGTGGTTGCTTATATAGGCAAGAGAAATGCCAGGAGACGCAAAGAAATTGAATGCTGACAGGTAGAATTAATTCTACCTCGTCTCCCTAGACTTTGAAAAGAATAACATTCATTAGAAAGAGGAATCATGGTTTAAAACGCACAAGAAACAAGAAACAGTGGACTGTTCAAGGACGAATACCATTAATCCTAATCATAGTGACTATTAATCTTCCACTTCAAAATATCCTAGTTCGAACTGAGACTGTTAGCAAATTTTATTCACAGACAAGCCAAGTAAAGGATTAGACTGATAATATTAGACCTATACCAGAACTTACAGTCATCAGAACATAATTTCTTAACTCGAAAAAAGGAATGCCCATCTTAGTAAATCCTCATACAAGTTCTGAGTTATAGACTTCAGAACTTAATCATCAGAACGTGTAACTAGAACTTGTCCTCAGAATTTATGCAATAATGACCACAATGACTGTTTATCTAAAATAACATAGACCACCACAGAAATTTTCATCATTCAGATGGGAGTGATTAGTGTGTGCATTAAGCTAAATAACAAGACAAAGAGTAAAGTCTGATTCACTTCAGTACATCTTAGAAATAAGGCATAACTAAAATTTTTGCTAAAGAGCTGTCATTGTCCTGAAACCTACTGATGAATGAGTTCATGCTTGAGTCCACCTCAACTGTTTTGTGCTAATTTTATGCATCTTGTGAAATTCTATTTACAGTGGCTTCTCAGTGTAGTGAGTCACGACTGTTTATCAGAATTTATGCTATTATCAGAGTATTCTCTCCAGTAAATCATAGAGTGTGAAAAGTCACCAAGAAAATATTTTGCTTTTCTAATGCATACTACTTAAGACCAGCAATGCACCTGGGTCGTCCCTTCCACATTTTTACTCTAGATCTCAAAGGAGTACCTGATTTTATTCTTTGATCTTTTTGCTTTTTCTTTTGATAAGTGAGGTTTATCAGCACTTAGTACATTCAGCAGTTTTACTAGTATCAGAACTTAACAGATTAAGTAGCATTATTCTAATTTGTGAACTTAGTAAGTAAGATAGACAAAGTAAACTTAACTAAAGCTCAATTATCAGAATTTGCTATTGTCATAAGGTGTTCCACTGAAATAATTACTTCTTACAATGGAATCATTTGTTTATTGAAGACTAGCTAGGTCAGTATCTAGCACAGTTATCCTCAGTAAGATTGAATAGGTACTACTTTGAACAGACATAGCACTTATCAGAGTTTAGAACATATATCAGACAACAGTCAGTACATTAAGAAGACATTTTATCAATTAGCACAGAATTACACAATGAGATTAATTCTGTAAATACTGAGCATAAAGTCTGATAACACAGAACAAGACTAAGCAGATTTAGAGAAAGAACCTGAAACCATTCCAGTTCATTTACCAATCTTGTAAAAAGTAGCTTCACACAATGGTTTTTGTGAAGATATCTGCTAGTTGTTGATCTGTGGGAACAAAATGCAATTCACTGTACCTTCATCCACATGTTCCCTGATGAAGTGGTACCTGATGCTGATGTGCTTTGTCATTGAGTGTTGAACTGATTACCTTCATAGCAATAGCACTTTGATTATCACAGTAAAATAGGGATTTTGAAGTATGTTAACCTATATCCAATAACTGATTCTTCATCCAAAGAATCTGTGCACAACAGCTTCCTGCAGCAATATACTCTGCTTCTGCAGTTGATGTGGAAATTGACTTTTATTTCTTGCTGTACCAAGAAACCAATCTGCCTCACAAGAAATTGGCAGCTTCCACTTGTGCTTTTTCCTGTCAATTTTGCAACCTGCAAAATCTGCATCTGAGTAACCTATTAGTTTAAAATCTGATTCTCTAGGATAACCATAATCCCAGAGCAGCTATTCCTTTAAGATACTTTAAAGATTCTTTTTAACAAGCTGTTAAGTGAGGTTCTCTTGGATCTGCTTGAAATCTTGCACAAAGACAGGTAAGCATACATGATACCAGGTCTACTAGCAGTTAGATAGAGTAGAGAGCCAATCATACCTCTGTAGGTCAGTAATATCTACTGATTTACTGGTATCCTTATCCAGTTTTGTCGCAGTGGCCATGGGAGTGGATGCACTTGAACAATCTTGCATTCCAAATTTCTTCAAGCAAGTTTCTGGTGTACTTGGTTTGACAAATAAAAGTGCCTTCTTCATTCTGCTTGACTTGAAGGCCCAGAAAATAGCTAAGTTCCCCCCATCATACTCATCTGATATCTTGACTGCATTAGTTTGGGCAAACTCTGGCAAAGTTTGTCATTTGTAGACCCAAAAATGATATCATCAACATAAATCTGGACCAGAAGTAAGTCCTTTCCATGGTTGAGGTAGAACAGTGTTTTGTCTATTGTTCCTCTGTTGAATCCACTTTCCAGAAAAAACTGAGCTAAAGACTCATACCATGCTCTAGGGAGCTTGCTTAAGTCCATAAAGTGCTTTATCAAGCCTGTAGACATAATATGGATGTTTGGTATCTACAAAGCCTGGAGGTTGTTCAACATATACCTCCTCCTCCAATTCTCCATTGAGAAAAGCACTTTCACATCCATTTGAAAGACCATAAACTTTTGTGAGCAGCATAAGCCAAAAATATCCTATGGCTTCTAACCTAGCAACTGGTGCAAATGTTTCATCATAATCAATTCCCTCCTGTTGAGAATATCCTTTTGCAACCAGCCTTGCCTTATTCCTTGTAATTATGCCATCACTGTCAGTTTTGTTTCTGAATACCCACTTTGTACCAACAACAGATCTATTCTTTGGTCTTGGCACTAGGGTCCAGACTTTGTTTCTTTCAAATTCATTCAACTCTTCCTGCATTGCTTGCACCCAATCAGCATCTTGAAGAGCTTCTTCCACTTTCTTTGGCTCAGTCTGAGAGAGAAAAGAATTGTAAAGACATTCATTTGAAGTACCTGTTCTAGTTCTGACACCTGCATCAGGATTTCCAATTATCAAATCAGGTGTATGTGATTTTGTCCACTTCCTTGCAGATGGAAGGTTTTCTCTAGAACTGGATGCTCCCCCATGATCCATGCTATCTTCATTTTCATTTTCTGATGCTCCCCCTGAAACTATGCTCTCTGAGTTGGATTCTTCAGAATTTAGATTTTCAGCACTATCGGAACTTGGCTTATCAGAACTTGAAGAGCCAGATGTATGTTCTGATGTTTCTTGAGATGTGGTAGGATCTTGAGTATGCTCCCCCTGCATAGGTGCATCTTCCTTTGACGTAGTCCCACAGTTTCAATAACATCAGAGTTTAATCCATCAGAGTTTACAGTATCAGGACTTAGACTGTCAGGATTTTCAGTATCAGAATTTGAGTCTTCATTTTCAAATCTCAGCTGATCATGGTCAATGAAATCTTCAAGACCAGTAATCTTTTGTCATCAAAAGAGACATTGATAGATTCCATGACCACTTTTGTTCTCAAATTATAGACTCTGAAGGCTTTTGTGGAAAGTGGATATCCAACAAAGAATTCCTTCATCAGCTTTTAGATCAAACTTTGATAGCTGTTCAGGATGAGTCTTGAGAAACAAAACACTTGCATCCAAATACATGAAATATTTCAGATTTGGCTTCTTTTCTTCACCATCTCATATGGTGTTTTTTCCAGTGCTTGTTAATGAGTGTTGCATTTTGAGTAAAACAAGCATTCTGCACAGCTTCAGCCCAGAAAATAGGTTGGAAGCTGTGCTTTCTTCAAGCATTGTACGGGCATCTTCAATAGAGTTCTATTCTTCCTTTCAACACTCCATTTTGTTGTGGAGTTCCAGGAGCAGAAAATTCATGCTTTATTCCATGGCTTTTGCAGAATTCTTCCATTATCAAATTCTTGAACTCAGTGCCAGTATCCTCCTTAAAACTTTCACAGAATCTTTGACCATTTTATCCAGATGTTTGATATGATCAATCAAGGTTGATGCAGTTTCACTTTTTGTATGCAAGAAATACACCCATGTGTATCTGGTGAACTCATCCACTATGACCAACGCATAATTCTTCTTTGCAATAGACATGACATTTACTGGACCAAATAGATCAACATGTATTAGATGATAAGGCTCAAGAATTGATGATTCAGTCTTGCTCTTGAATGAAGATTTTCTTTATTTGGCTTTCTGACATGAATCACAAAGACCATCAGGAGCAAATACTGTGTTTGGCAATCCTCTCACAAGATCTTTCTTGACACAGTTCATTTATATTGTTGAAATTTAAATGAGAGAGTTTTCTTATGCCAATTCCAGCTTTCTTCAATTGATGCTCTACTCATTAGACAGATTGCAGAACCATCAGTACTTGTTGAAAGCTTAGCTTCATAAATGTTATCACGTCACGCTGTATCCTTTCAGAACAACTTGCCTTTAGATTTACTCCAATTTCACAGTGTTCTTCAAGAAATCAACATGATAACCTCCTGTCACAGAGTTGACTTATACTCAGTAGTTGTGTTTTAAGTCCTGAGACTAGAGCTACTTGTTTAATTATGAGCATTTCCAAGATTGATATTGCCATATCCCAAAGTTTTCCAATGTTGCCATCTCCATAAGAAACACTTGGGCCAGCTTTCTCCACAAAGTCTGATAGCAGGGCTATTTCCATCATATGTCCTGAACATCCACTGTCCAGAACTAGAATATTTTTCCTGTTGCCCTGCAATCACAAAGACCACTAATTATTAGTTTTAAGGACCCAGACTTGCTTGGATCCTTTGGCCTTATTAAGTTTGTTAACATTTGCAGCGGATTTAGCATCAGAGTTTATGTTAACATTTTTCTTATCAGAACTTACACTATCAGACTTTGAATCAGAATTTACACTAGAAGGAACAATGGAAACTTTCTTCAAAGAAGGTTTTATTTGATAATAATCATAGTACAAACTATGATATTCCTTACAAGTATAAATGGAATGCCATAAACTACCACAATGAAAAGGATTTTGTGGTTTGTATCTAACAGACTGACTCTTAACTCCTGATTTTGAAGGTAAGGAGTTAATATTCTTATTCTTCCTGCAAAAAGAAGCCAGATGGTTAGAACTTCCACAGTTATGACATGTTTTCCTAGGAGCATCAGGAACAGGTTTATAATCATTGCTTTTATTCACACCTTCCTTTCCATTCCTATTTTTCCTAGGTGATTTTACCTTGTTTGCATTCTTGACATCTTTCAGCTTATGCTTAAGCTGCTTCTTTGTCATTAAGCCTATGTTCACTTCAGCTGTCTTTTCCTGTTTTAGTTTGTCAGAAGTTAATTCTTTGTAACTTCTGATTTTCATTTTCAGACTTTACAGTTACAAACTTAACAGGTTTTAACTTTGGCTTTTGCTTATCAACAGACTTAATTTCTTCAGTTCCTTTATCTTCTTATCTTCTCCATAACCTAAGCCCTCTTTCCAGTTTCCACTACTTAGCAAATTTTGAGTTGTTTTGCCAGAGTTAGTCCAAGTCCTGATAATCTCTCTTTCCTTTTCTAACTCAGTTTTTAGAGATTCATTTAATTTTAGCACTTCATTCCTAACATAAAAAGCATCATCTCTATCCTTCTGAGTTTGATGGAACATGACTAACTCTTTTTCTAAGAAATCATTTCTTTTCTTAAATGCAAGATTTTCAGAAGTTAATCTTTCACATGTTAAAGTTTGATCTCTATAGCTAACAAACATGGTTTTAAGATATCTTCTCAACTCATTAATATCATCAGTATGAAAAGCATAAGTAGTCTGAGGTACCTTTGTTTCAGCAGCTTCAGAACTGCTCTCAGCACTTTCTTTATCAGCATTTGCCATCAATGCATAGTTTTCCTCACTTTCAGAGTCTGAGGTGTCTGTCCAGCTTTTCTGCTTTGTGACAAGAGCCTTGCCTTTGTCACCCTTTACCTTCTTGCAGTCAGGAGATATGTGGCCTTTCTCACCACAGTTATAGCATTTAACATTGGTGTAATCTCCTCTGTCAGACTTTCCTCCTCTGCCTTCAGATCTTCTGAAATTCTTCTTATCAGAACTTATGCCTTTCCTGGAAAACTTCTTTCCCTTCCTGAACTTCCTGTATGCAATCTTTGTGATTCCTTTCACCATAAGAGCACACAGCTTCATCATCTCCTCATCAGCATCAGTCTCAGGCAAGCTTTCAGAATCTGAGTCATCATCACTCTCAGAACTTGATGACTCAGTATCAGACTTTATGAAAAGAGCTTTACCCTTGTCTTTCTTTGAGGAAGCTGCTTTGGGGAATTCTTCTTCAGCCTTAAGAGCAACTGTCCTTGACTTTCCTCCTTTCCTCTTGCTTCTTTGTTCCATCTCCAGCTCATGAGTCTTGAGCATTCCATAGATTTCGTCAAGAGTTGTTTCATCAAGATTGTAGTTGTCTCTTATTGTCGTTGCCTTCAAATCCCAGCATTCAGGAAGAGCTAACAGGAACTTAAGGTTTGAATCTTCAAGATCATACTCTTTATCAACCAATGACAAATCATTCAAAAGTTTGACAAATCTATCATATAAATCATTCAATGACTCATTAGTCTTTGAGTCAAAGTGTTCATACTCTTGAGTGAGTATTGTCTTCCTGTTCTTCTTAATTGTGTCAGTTCCCTGACACCTTGTTTCCAGAGCATCCCATATCTCCTTAGCAGTCTTGCAGTTGATTACCCTGTTTGACATTACATTATCAATGGCACTATGCAGTAAGTGTCGTACCTTAGCATCCTTAGCAATTGATGCTATGTCTTCAGCAGTATAATCACTCTTCTCCTTTGGTACGGTCTTTGCTGCTTCACCTGCAACTGCAACAGCGAGTTGGTTGGTTTGTGAGGGCCTTCCTTGATTCTATCAAGGTATTCTGGATCTGTTGCTTCCAGGAACATGGTCATCCTTACCTTCCATATGGGATATTCAGATGGTCTCAGTATGGGAACTCTGATGGTCTCATACCGACTCTGAATTTGTGTCTTTGGTGGTTCCTCAGTTTTGGTAGGCTTAGTTGGAGTTTCTGTGTCCGACATGATTGTGTTTGGATCTTTAACTGTATGTATGTTAACAGATAGGCTCTGATACCAATTGTTAGGTCACACACACACAAGGGGGTGAATACAGTGTATAGTACACTCAAATCGAACTTTAAGAACTTAAGTAACAGAAAACAAACTTTATTGAAACAATAACTCTGTTACAGTATGGAACTGTTACCTCTCAGTGATGAACAAATATCACGAGAGCTGCTAGGGTTACAATGAATAATCTTCTCTAATAATGATAACACTTATAGTGTAAACCCTATGTCTGTGTTTATATACTACACAGTTACAAGATAATCGCTAATTGATATGGAATATATTCTGCTTCCTAAAATATATCAATCAGATATCTTTTCTTCCAAGTATTCCATTCTTTACAGAATTCCTTCTTCATGCATATCTCTTCTTATGTTTATCTTGATCTTCTTTCCTTTAATCAGCTACTGTCCTTATCTGATTGTCCTTCAGCACTTAAGTTCTGATATCTATCTTCTGATGATTATCTCCTGATAACATAAGTACTGATATCCTTAAGTCCTGACTTCCAGTATAAGTACTGATCAACAGTTAAGTACTGATTTATCCTGTTCATAAGATCTGAAAGCTAAACATAAACATATTAGCCATGACATTATCAAATATATCCAACAACCTCTTTTCAAGATTTAATTATTTTATTTTCTTCTCTCTTTAATATCCTCAATAATTCATCTTTAACAGCTAATCAATTTTTTTAGCATTCTCATATTCAAGCAACTGCATCTCTAAGGAATTATCATTTTTAACCCCAGTATTTTCCTTTTGAAGAGACTTCAAAGTGACATGCAAGTTGTACAATTGAGAAGACATATCATTGATAGTTTCTTGACATTCACCCTTACCTAACCTAGAAAGATCAATTATAATTACCTGACGGTTGCTTGAGTATACTTCTGAATCATTATCTTTTGTCATGAGAGACAGATCTAGAAATTTTTTTTTAAATCTTGAATTTGGGCTTCTTCCTCTTTATTCACCATGGTTGATTGAATCGGCTTCAAGATCTTTAAACCTTCTATTTGTTGAAGGCTTGCTCTAATACCAATTATTATTCACTAACAATCAACTTATGTTAATTTGTAAAATGGGGGATTGAATACAAATTAAAAATTTCATGTTAATTTGTATTTGGGAGATGAAACATGAACACAAATGTTATAAATTTTCAGGTGGTTTGTTTTTCGACTTGCCACCTGATGTTTATTTGAAGAATAATATGTTACAATTACAAATGTAATCTCATAACTGCGGTTTACAGTGTTTCACACAGATGAAGATATATCTCTCTCAAGCTCTCTGAAAAAGTAAAACCTATTTCTTAAATGAAACATCTGCTACTACTTGGTTTATATATCACCAAGTTACAATATTTGCTAGACAATGTATAACATAGTCTTCGTGGTCCAACAAGTTTGCTTCTTCATTCTCTTTCTCGTGACGTTTGACAAATGAGGCTGGATTGTATCATGCTATTTTGCTTTTAATATCCCTCTAATATGTCTTGCATGAAAATTGAATGTTTCTTCTTCTTCAACATCCAAGATCACATGCAAAGTTTATCTTGGCTTCTCACTTTCTTTCATGAGATTCCCATCTGCTCATGTGCTGTGACAGTCGTAGGTTTTGACCATTGCCACATCACTATCAGTAGTTATGTATCTTCTTAGTCATTGATAGCCACTAGCTACAAAATTCTTTATCAATTAGAAGTCTTTTCCTACGACTTTCCTTAGCCATTGATATTCACATGTTTAGTAGTTGATGGGCCGATATAGATTGCAGTTGATGCTTATCCTTCATTTAGCGACTGATGACTCAATTCACTTGATCTAAATTACACGACATCAAATATTTACACTTAAGCACCCTATTCTAAATTATCCATTGAGTCAACATGACTTCTAAATGAATAACTGCATTACTACATGTTTACAGAATTCTCTTAGAAAATGTTACAACAATCCTATCAATTGATGGACTACTCCTTTAATGACTATCCCTTAGGTTGATTAGTCATAGAAGGTTACAAATTGCCTTAACATAATTATGCAATGTGATTTGTTTATCATCAGGATTTAGGCTTGATTTCTAACAATTATTTGGGTATTTTACTTATCATGAAATTTTACAAATTATATCTACATAAGCTATAAGTAGAAAGTAGAGAAATGCTAAATTTCGTCCTAACTTATCTTCCTTCAATATTATAATTAATCTTGAACATTATAATTTTCAGTTTTATAATTTATTTTGATTACTTTATTTCAATAATTTATGTTTATTTTATTTTTAAATCTTAAATTTGTAACTTAAGATTTATGTATTAATTAAAAATTTTTATTAATTTTTTATACAAATAGTTTTTAAGGAAAATGTGCATAACAAAGATTAATTCTTATTTTCATTTTATTTTTTTATGTATTTAAATTTAAGTTTATATATGTTATTTCAAATATTAACTCAAATTTAATGTTAAAAGTTATAAACATATCGCTAACATATAAGTAAATTTAATCAAATACCTAAATAACTCATAGCTAATAATTTAATTACAATTATAATATGTGTATATATATATTGTTACTTAGTAGAAGTTTGACTAATATCATCATAAATATATATACATTGTACTTAATTCGATATTATTTTTTATTTGCCCTAGATTTGTTATGAACCTGTTTATTTTGCTAATAACGAGGAATTTGAATAAAAAAAGAAAAGATTATATGAATATTTTTTCATTCAGATAGTTCTAACAATGACAGTTTGGCGAAAATTTTATTTTTTAGAATAAAGGTTAATGAAGATAATAATGATTTCTTGGTTGTAATTCAACTATTTATGCAGATTTTGATGCTGAAAACTGACAAATAGGAAATTAGTTAGCCTGTTTTTGTAGGAAAAACATGATCATACCTCAATTTCAATTTTAGTCAATTTTGGTTGTGTTTGGTATTGCTGTTGCAGACAGCAACGGTAGCTTTTCGCTGAAAAACAGTTAAAAAACTGTTTGGTAAAATTTAAAAGCTACTTTTCGGAAAAATATTTTGGCCTAAAAGCTGTTGTTAGAGAAAATAAGTCCCCCTATACTTTTAGAAAAAGCTGTTTTTCATTGCGGGAAGCAGATGCTGATTTCACCATCAAACCTTACCAAAAGTATCATTATTTTTAATTTTTGCATCAAAACATATATGTATCAAAAAAATTACCAAACAGTCATTTGATTTTTACAACAACACTTTTTTCAACCGCACTTTTTCTAACAGCACAACAATTTTTAACAGGAATCTCAAACAGAGCCTTTCCTCTAAGATAAACCAAACAATACATGATATTAAAATTTTAGTATTTATGTTTATGTTGATTACACACGACACTAAAGTTCACAAATGGGAAAATGGGAAAATATATGTATGATATTTATGTTAGTTTTTTAAATTATTCATTGGATACAATACATGATACGAAATATACAAAAAAATTTATTTTCTTTTCAAATTTAGTATTTATAATATATAAATGCACATTTATAAATAAACAAATAAATATTTGCATAATGTAAATATGATTTGAACAATTTATTTAATATATTTTGTAAAATTTTACCTTCATATATTATATTTTCAATTATTATATTTATATTTGATTCTACACAAAAATACCAAAAAAATCACGAACCGAAAAATTGACACATTTAACTTGTTTTTCATTAAATGATATCATAATAATCAATTTCTTAAAATTGACAAACTTTGACCAGTTTAACTGTTTCGGTCAAATGTGTAACTATATAATTCAACCCATAATTACAAAATTTAAGGTACTAACCCGTTTTTTATATTCAACATGTACAAATGTTAAAACCTTGAAATTCTCTCAATCTTAAAACAGTCTCCCTATCATTTTTGAGGGACTTCCATCGCCTTTCACCGCTGGAAAGCCACCATCTATTCTTCTTTTTATTATTTTTAGTTATCTCTTGTTAATTTTCAATAATTTCCCTATTTATTTGGATTTTGATTGTCTCTCCTTGTGAGAGATTGGTTTTATTTGATTTTTTTGCAGTTCATGATATCCGAGATTACAGATTTGCGAAATTTTCATGGTGTTGATTAAATAATAAAGGTTTTCATGGTGATGCATTTGTGGTCGATTGCTTAAAACAACAGTTGGAGAATTACATCATATACATATCACTTCAAAAAAGTCGCTTGGTTGCCTATTAAGAAGAAATGATTCAACAACGATATAATTATATATTTGTTCAATTTCGGTTATAGTGTAGATGCTATATGACTTTTTATTATTGAATTATTTTTATTTTTCAAAAAAAAACATGTACACATGTTTTCTCGAAATTAATTTTGGAAGCTTTACTATCACAGCTGTTATTTGTTTTTCCTGCTATCGGAGCATCATCCATAATATGTTCATTATATAAGAACAGTTCTTTGTAATGTACTTAGTTAGGTTTATCACATTTTTTATAGTTTGTTATGTACGTATATGTACAAGTATATATGGGTAAATCCAAATAACCGTCTCATTTGAGCTTTAGCTTCAAAGTGTATCTTTACCTAATTACCGCGTTTGAGATTATTGTTTCGTGTTTGGTAAATTCTAAAATCTGCTGTCCGGAAAAGCGTTTTTGGTCTAAAAGCTGCTATTAGCTAAAACATATCCTTCCATGCAAGAAGTATCTTGCAGTTCATCACCAAACCTTCTCAAAAATATTATTTTTATATATTATATTTCAAAATATGAATAAATTAAAAAAATTAACAAACAATTATCTAATTTTCCTGAGTACACTTTTCTAACCAACACTTTTTCTCATATCACAGCAGTTTTCAACAACACTTACAAACATAGCCTTAATTTCAGATGTTTTCTCTCTTTATTATTTTTAAATTTGACGCTTGACTTATTTGCTCAAATTTTTAAAGCGCTTTGACCCTGTAGTAAAATTAATTTTTTTTAATAAACTTGACTTATTTGTGCATATTTCAAAGTATTTTGACCCGTAAAAGTAATATTCTTAATAATTTTTTCTGAATAAAAGTATTTAACTTGTATTAAAATTCACAAAAATAATTATTTTAATTTTTTTACTGTAAAAATACTTTAAATTACATGATAAAATATAAAGTTTGTAGACGTTTGTTTTTAATTCCCTGAAAAATCAATAGGAGGCAGTCGGTTAATCAAAGTGCAGGAGCAGGTGGTGCGCTGGGTCCAAAAGCTGAACCCCTGTCCGGCTGTCCTGATAAACAAATCAAATTCCAAACCACACCAAATTTTACATAGCTGTGCCCTCCACCGATCAATTCTCAGGTAAAGCCCCTAATTACTACTCAATTACTACTAATTCCTCTACTCCTACTAATTTTCATTTTCTTCTCCTCATCAGATCACAACTTATTCAGATTATTCACTCCTCCTTTTTCGACTTCTCGTATCACACCTCAGGTAATCTCTTTCGACTTCGACTCGGCAATTTTTTGATTAACCTGAATTTGGTTATCGAAATCGAAGAGTATTTAGTACAAGTCAGTATATATAGGTTCTTCTATTATAATGTGCAACTGGTATACATATGTATGTAATAATCGTGTAATTGATGACATGTGATGTTGCTATTTACTCTACCAGTATAGCATTTTCAGGAAGTATATAATTGGTGATAATAATATATCGATAGCTCTGTGTATTATTACTTATGATTTTGTGATTCCAGTCTCTGCAAGGTTTGCGCTCGTACCTGTAGTCTAGTCATCTCGGAGGAGGCCGTTTTTTTAAAATCCAGAAACCAACTCCGACACTATAAATTATGAAATTTAGAAAGCAGATCCAAACAAAACTATAAAACACATATAAAAAATGAAGGCATTACCTAAGTTCTGATACGAGAGCGTCTCTCACCTCTTGTCTTTTATTTTCTTTAATTTAATATTTTCCTCAGAACTATATCCTGTATTGTTACAGAATCAGTAAGTGCGATAGATGTTAATTTAATGCCTATATTATATATATATGAATTTTGCTTGACACATTCTTTTAACTAACGATTGGAGTTGAGAAACTTGAATGCAGTAAATGGAGGCTGGAAGACAAGTGTTCACTGTAGATCTTCTCGAGAGATATGCAGCCAAAGGACATGGAGTTATCACTTGTATGGCAGCTGGAAATGATGTCATTGTTTTAGGAACTAGTAAAGGTTGGGTTATTAGACACGATTTCGGAGTTGGACATTCTTCTGGTATGATGCTATACATTAATATTACCCCTCTATTATCAATTTAAATCACACAATTTACTGCTATTTCACAAATTCATTGTTTGTGCACATATATATCGTCTGGAGGAGATTTAGTTCCACACACTGATGGTTCCTTTGAGAGACAGAGAGGAGAAGATAGAGGTTGACTATTTTTTTAGCATTTATGGAAGAAGAATAATAAAAAATAGTGTGCGAGTTGGGATAAAAGAAGGCCTCATTAGATCAAAGTTGGTTGTTATATATTAATTAAATTCCAATGCATTATTAACATATTCTCTTTTAAACCATCACACATTTATACCACTTCCTGGACTTTAGAATACTATTTTCCCTCTCAACTAATACCTGGCTCATAGAAAACATGTTACTGAATGACGTGGTGTAGCATTAAATCCCGCTTTGTAGCTTGTCGGAAATCTTAGTGTGTGCTTGTGGTTAAATTGTTCCGCTAAATGATGCTAATTGAAACTTTTTTTCGAATGAGATTCTGCATTTGAGTATGTCAATTGCTTTTTTGTGTATTTATTTGGGGGAAGATTGTCTTAAGAGTTACTGTACTATAAACCTGTTTGTTCAACTTATTTCTGTTTCAAGGCCCTCCCGCTTAGGATCTCTCATTACTTTCTCTAATATTAACTGCCTAGATATGATCTATCTGCGGGTGTGGGTCGACCTGGTGAACAATCCATTCACAGCGTTTTTGTTGATCCTGGGGGGTGCCATTGTATTGCCACTGTGGTGGGCAATGGCGGTGCTGATACATTCTACATGCATGCAAAATGGACTAAACCACGAATCTTAAACAAAATGAAAGGTCTTGTGGTGAATGCTGTTGCCTGGAATAGGCAACAAATAACAGAAGGTAAATTTCTTTGTTACCTGTAATAAATTACTCTACGTATCTCGCATAACGAACTAAGCCATTGAATATATACATGCAACATCTTTTCAGCTTCGACAAGGGAGGTGATTCTCGGGACCGACAATGGTCAATTACATGAAATTGCTGTTGATGAGAAAGATAAAAGGGAAAAGTATATAAAGTTCCTTTTTGAACTTGCCGAATTACCAGAAGCTTTCAAAGACCTACAGGTATGTATCTTCCCCTACCTGTTTTCTTGAAAACACTATGTGTAATGACTGTTCATTGTGCTCTATGAACTTGGTTGTTAAGAGTTGTGCTTTCGGATTTGGTTGTGAAGAATATGAGTCGTGATACTTTTTAAGAAACAGGAACTCAGATCTTGGAAGATTTCAAACTAGTTTACTTGCTTATTTATCTAATCGAGTTATATTGTCTTTTCAATTTCTATCTGCAGATGGAAACCGCTAGCACAAGCAGTGGAACCAGATACTATGTGATGGCTGTTACCCCTACACGGCTCTATTCCTTTACAGGGATAGGATTACTAGAGGTGAATTCCTGTCTACATCTATTTCCTTCTGGTTTTCCAGTTTGTGTACTATCACTCAGTTGCCCAAACAAACTAAACAAACAATTACTATTACTCTGTTTAGACCTGATGGGTTATCCGCTTCCTCTCCCTCTTTCAAAGGGAGG